>NW_027361918.1:14040000-14494390 GCF_039654945.1 Dendrobates tinctorius | reverse complement strand
GTGTTTTTTCATTTAAGACAAATTAAATGAAGATAATAATACCAAAGAATTTGTGTTTGCAATCATTTTCAGGAAGAAACTGAGTATTATCTGACAGAATTGCAGGGGTGTCAATACTTTTGGCCACAACTGTGTGTGTATATATATATATATATATATATATATATATATAAAATAAATAAATAGTATTGTTTCTCCAGCCATCAGTCCAATGGTAGAGTAAAATATAACTTTTATTTTTCCATTAAAAAGATTCCATGTTTCTTCAGTAACAATTTTGCATATAGTCAATCCCTTTTGGACTCTTGAGACGCACCATTAGCACAACATGTGCGGATTCCATTATGTTTCCATGGGATGCTTTTCTTAAGCGTTTCCGCAGCAGAAACGCGCGTCTAAAAGTGCTGCGGAAATGCGTAAAAAACGCAACGTTGGCACACAGCCTCATAGTCATGAAAATAAAGAAAACTCTTTGAATGAGAAGGTGTGTCCAAACTTTTGGTCTGTACTGTGTATATATATATATAATATATGAATACATATAATATAATATACCGTATTTTTCGCTTTATATTACGCTCCGGATTATAAGACGCACCCCAAATTTTATGGAGAAAAAAATTAAAAAATTTTTTTTTAAATAAAATGGTGGTGCTTCTTATAATCCATGCATCTTCTTATTGCTTACCAGGGGTGGTGGCTGGGGTGCTGCCTGGGGTCTCTGCTGCTGCTGCTAGGGGTCTCTACTGCTGCTGCCAGGGGTCTCTGCTGCTGCCAGGGGTCTCTGCTGTCCGCCGCCGCTGCCCAGGGTGTCTGTTGCTGCCCGTCGCCGGTGCCCAGGGTGTCCGAGGCCGCCACTGCCTGGGATTTCGGCTGCTGCTGCCCGCCGCCGCTGCCCGGGATGTCCGCCGCTGCTGGTGGCTCTGTCGACATTTCTTGAAAGACCAGAGCCCCCTGGAAGTTCTGTAGTTTCAGCCTGTGCATGTGGACTCCAGTAAAATGGCTGCCGATGCATGCGCAGATGGAGATCTCAGCATGGAGATCTCGGGAGATGAGATCTCAGCACTGAAATCTCATCTCCCGAGATTTTCGTCTGCGCTTGCTTCGCCTCCCAGTGGCCATGTTACTGGAGTCCACCGCACAGGAGGAAACCACAGAACTGCCGGGGGGGGCCCTGGCCTTTCATAAAATGTCGGCAGAGCCCCCCGAAGCGGCGGACATCCTGGGCAGCATCGGACATCTCGGGCGGCAGCGGACGCGGACACCCCGGGCAGCAGCAGCGGACATCCCAGGCAGTGGCGGCAGTCAGCGGCGGTGGGCTACTTATGGGTAAGCGGTTACCACCAGTATATCCGCATTGTAGGACTCACCCCCATTTCCCCCCCCAAATTTGGGGGAAAAAAAAGTGCGTCTTACAAAGCGGAAAATACGGTATATATAGAATATATATTTATACTATACAGGGCCGGCATTATGACCAGGCAGACCTGGCAGCTGCCTAGGACCCCCAGGCACAGAAGGGGCCCCCGGCTGCTGCCTTCTTGCACAGATCCAAATAGCACAGCACAAGGCAGCGCTTCGCTTTGTTCTGTAATGCGAGCATTTCCCGGCCAGCGCTGCACTCTGCACTGCCTTGTGTTATTTATAGTAATGTCGGCGGTGATCCCGGGGCCTGGAGGCAGAAGCAGTCAGGGGTGTTATACTGACCTGACCTGCGCTCTGCATATTATCCTGTTCTTCTGCGCTACGGCCATCCATCTTCACTCGTCACTCCTACAGCCGGCTTCTATGTTATAATTTATACTGTGTCCTGGGCTGGCAGCCGCTGTTCAGGGACAGGACCTTCCACATGGTCACCTGACTGCTGACGTCCTCCTCCTGACGTTGCGCAGTGTCTGCAGTGCCTGTCAGGAAAGAGTACAGGAGCTGAGCTGCCGCCCAGGAGAAGTGTTCCTGGCTAGCTTCCATTAGACAACACGTCACGTCAATACTACTACTACAGGACTGGTCAGGTCACTGGTGAGTTTTTTTTAACTGCAGTCTGCGACTGCACCTCAACACAGCAAGGAATAGTAACCTCAAAAATTCATGTTGGGGGACGCTGTACAGCTTACTTATATTTATATTCATTATTGTTTGTTTGGATGTACATTAAAACGTTCCATCTGATGTGTGGCTGGGCTATATACCCTGTGGTGCTGGGCGCTATATACCATGTGGTGCTGGGCGCTATATACTATGTGTGGCTGGGCTATATACCATGTGGTGCTGGGCGCTATATACCTTGTGTGGCTGGGCTGTATATACCATGTGGTGCTGGGCGCTATATACCATGTGGTGCTGGGCGCTATATACCTTGTGTGGCTGGGCTGTATATACTATGTGGTGCTGGGCGCTATATACCATGTGGTGCTGGGCTGTATATACCATGTGGTGCTGGGCGCTATATACCATGTGGTGCTGGGCGCTATATACCTTGTGTGGCTGGGCTGTATATACCATGTGGTGCTGGGCGCTATATACCATGTGGTGCTGGGCTGTATATACCATGTGGTGCTGGGCGCTATATACCATGTGGTGCTGGGCTGTATATACCATGTGGTGCTGGGCACTATATACCATGAATGGCTGGGATATGTATACCATGTGGTACTGGGTGCTATGTACCATGTGTGGCTGGGCTATATACCATGTGGTGCTGGGGCATATATACCATGTCGTGCTGGGGCATATATGCCATGTGGTGCTGGGCTGTATATTCCATGAGGTGCTGGGCTGTATATACCATGTGTGTCTGGTGTCATGATCCAGGACGGGATTTCGCTTTGACCCGTCCTGGTTAGACTATGGGTTAATTGTGCTGCCTCTCTCTGGCAGAAGGAGGCTATTTAGTGCTCACTGAACCTGGGTCCGGTGTCAGTTATACTCCTGCCCTCGGTTGAGTTAAGTGACCTCTTGTATACGTGTGCCTTGTGGCTGATAACTTGTTGCCTGCTTGATTGTGATTCGGTTCTGTCCCTGTTACGAGTTTTGCCTGTCCCTCTTGTACTGCGCTACCTCTCGTTTATGACTCTCTGCTTGTGACCCGACTTCTCTCTGCTTGTCCCCTTGGTACCACTTCGCCCTCTTGTGTATGACCTTTGGCTTTGTCTGACTACACATCTGTTTGTCCCTCCTGTGCCTCTTTTGCCCGTACTGTTGTGTCCTCCGTTTTGCCTGACTCTGAGTTGTTGTATGGTGTCCTGTCATATCTAAAAGCAGGACGCTAAGCCCCGCCCCCTTGCAGTCACATGACCATAGGTCCTGTGCCAGCTTGCTCATTTTCAGTGTCCGCAGGTCCCTTGCCTCTTTACTTTCCAGCGCTGACTGGACCCTGACACTATTAGCTTGAAGCACGCCTGGTCACCTCTGCGGCCCTGCTCCCCAGGTAACTTTTAGCACTGCTTCTGTACTCAGGACACGCGCACTGGCTCTATGAGCAAGTGTAGTGCAGTGTCTCTGACATTATAACTGACCATACCATTTTTTTTTCTCTGCTCCCATTCACCTGTGTGTGTGATGGATCCTATGCACACTCTTTCTGAACAGCTTAAGCACCTGACTCAGATGTCTCTGAAACTCCTTGGAGAACAACAAGTCCTGGCTCAGTCTCAGCAGCTGATCGCTGACACTGTGCAGGGAGTTCTTTCATTGGGGGCTCGGGATGTTACATTAATTTCCCCGGAATCTCTGGTTAAATTACCCGATACCTTTTCTGGAGATAAAAATGAATTCAGAGTTTTCAAGGAGGGCTGTAAGCTTTTTTTTTTCCTTACGACCACACTCTTCTGGGGATGAAAGTCAGAGAGTGGGGGTCATTATGTCCCTGTTAAGGGGAGCCCCCCAAGCTTGGGCTTTCTCCCTTCCTACCACGGCCCCTGAGCATATGACCGTGGATGCATTTTTTGATGCCCTGGGGCATATTTATGATGAGCCTGATCAGATGCGTATGGCTGAGGACATGTTGATGAATGTTTGCCAGGGGAAGCACTCAGCCGAGTGGTTTTTCTCAGAGTTCAGACGCTGGGCTGCTGAGGTCTGCTGGAACGACGACGCCCTCCGGGGGTTGTTCCGTAGAGGCCTGTCTGAGCATCTGAAAGATGCCTTGGCTCTCCACCCCCCACCTGATTCCCTGGAGGAGGCTATGACACAGGCCGTCCGGATGGATCGCAGGTTACGGGCAAGGGGAGTGATACAAACCGAGACATCATTCTCCCAAGGAAGGGGAGCCAGTTCTAGATTTAAAATCACGGAGATGGGAACCATCGACCTTAAGGAGGAAGAAAGGAGACAACGGCGCATGAGAAAATGCTGTTTTCACAGTGGCGAGTCTGGACATTGGAAAAAGGATTGCCCCTCCCGGCCACTAACCAACAAACGACTGAGCCCGGGTGATTATCGTGGAGGTCACCCAGGCTCTCTGGTACCCTTTTCTGCCTTCACTAAAATGTTGTTTCAAGTGGAACTTTGTTGTGGGAGTGTCTCCACATCCACTTCTGCCTTCGTGAATTGCGGTTCATCATTGAACTTTATTGACTCTGACTTGGTGGCCAGGTGTAAGTTAAGGACAGTTAGGTTGGAGACTCCGATTCACATTGTTGCTATTGACAAAACACCACTGGTTAAGAATGACATTATGTTTCGTACTGAAGAGTTTTTCCTTAAAGTGAGTTCCTTGCACCAGGAACGTATTTCATGTTTTGTAATGAACAACCTGCCTGCGGGACTGGTGTTGGGGTTCCCCTGGTTACATCTGCATAATCCTGTGATTAATTGGGAATCTCGGGACATTGTTAAATGGGGTCCCTATTGCTCTGAGAAATGTCTTGTTTCTGTGTCTGTGTCGTCCGTGGGTCTAGAAGGTATTCCGGAGTGCCTGATAGATTATACGGATGTTCTCTCCAAAAAAGAGGCTGAGGTTTTACCACCACACCGCCCATTTGATTGTACCATTGACCTGGTTCCAGGTGCTAAATTGCCCAAAGCCCGCTTGTATAACCTCTCGGGTCCGGAACGGGCTGCGATGAAGGAATATATTTCCGAGAGTCTCCGTAAGGGACATATTCGTCCTTCTGTTTCTCCTGTGGCAACGGGGTTCTTTTTTGTAAAGAAAAAAGACGGTGGTTTGCGCCCATGCCTCGATTTCCGTGAGTTAAATAAAATAACTGTGAGCAATACGTATCCCCTTCCACTTATTCCTGATTTATACAATCAGTTGTCCGGAGCTAAGTGGTTTTCGAAATTAGATCTACGGGGAGCGTATAACCTTATCCGAGTCCGGGACGGAGATGAGTGGAAAACGGCTTTTCTCACTACTGAAGGGTTGTTTGAAAATTTGGTCATGCCTTTCGGCCTGACCAATGCTGCAGCGGTCTTCCAAAATTTCATAAATCATGTGTTCTCTGATTTGATTGGACGTTTTATGGTGGTGTATTTGGATGACATTTTAATCTACTCTCCTGATAAACAGGCTCACATTGGTCATGTTCGGGCAGTTCTCCAAAGGCTCAGGGAGAACTGTCTTTTTGCTAAACTTGAAAAATGTTTATTTTTTTGTTCAGGAACTGTCCTTTCTGGGGTTCATCGTGTCTGCTGAATGGTATCGCATGGATCCTAATAAGGTGCAGGCCATTGTCGAGTGGGTTCAACCTTGTGATTTGAAGGCTCTGCAGCGTTTCCTAGGGTTCGCTAATTATTATCGTAAATTTATAAGGGGGTTCTCACAGGTGGTTAAACCCCTCACAGACATGACTCAAAAGGGGGCCAATATCAAGAATTGGTCAACCGCATGGGTAGCGGCATTTCAGTTTTTGAAAAAATGTTTCATGTCTGCCCCGGTTCTTATTCAACCGGACCCGTCTGAACCATTTATTGTTGAGGTAGACGCCTCAGAGGTGGGGGTGGGGGCGGTATTGTCCCAGGGACCCGCCACTTTGACCAATTTAAGACCTTGCACCTTTTTCTCAAAGAAGTTCTCCCCTGCGGAGAGAAACTATGATGTGGGGAATCGGGAACTTCTGGCTGTAAAATTGGCCTTTGAAGAATGGAGGCATTTTTTGGAGGGGGCTGTCCATCCTATAACGGTAATCACGGACCACAAAAACCTAGCTTACATTGAGTCAGCTAAAAGGTTGACTCCCAGACAGGCTAGTTGGTCACTTTTTTTTTCCAGATTCAACTTCTCGATCACTTTTCGGCCAGGATCCAAGAATATCAGAGCGGATGCGTTGTCACGCAGTCTAGATCCGGTGTCCCCCCCGGAACCACCATCCTCCAGCCTGGGGTGGTGGTGGCAGATGTTTCTAATGTGTTGGAGCGGGAGATTCGAGAAGCCCAGTCTCTTGCACCTCCAGCTAAGCCGGGGGATAAACTTTTTGTGCCAGCTCAGTTTCGTCTCAAGGTCCTCCAGGAGTTCCATGACTCACTTCTGGGTGGACATCCAGGGATCTCAGCCACCCGGAAGGCCATTGCTAGAATATTCTGGTGGTCTTCTTTAGCCTCTGATGCTGGGGAGTATGTGTCTGCGTGTGAGGTTTGTGCCCGTGCGAAAACTCACCATAACCGGCCGGCCGGGGAATTGGCACCACTGCCAATTCCTGAGAGACCATGGACTCATCTGTCCATGGATTTCATCACCAACCTTCCCCCCTCCAAGGGTAATACCGTGGTCTGGGTTGTAGTGGACAGGTTTAGTAAGCAGGCACATTTTGTACCTTTGGCAGCTCTACCTAATGCGGAAACATTGTCCAGATTGTTTGTGGAGCATGTGGTACGGTTGCATGGGGTACCCTTGAATGTGTTGTCTGATAGGGGAGTGCAATTTGTGTCCAAATTTTGGAGAGCTTTTTGTAGGAGGTTGGGTATTGGTCTGTCCTTTTCATCCGCCTACCATCCAGAGACTAATGGGCAGACTGAGCAGACCAATCAGTCTCTGGAGCAAATTCTGCGTTGTTTGACCTCAGCCCGACAGGATGATTGGTGTTCTGTGTTACCATTGGCTGAGTTTGCATTTAACAACCGTATTAACCAGTCTACGGGTACATCTCCATTTTTTTGCAATTATGGGTTTCATCCTCATTTTGGGGAATTTTCCCGTTTGAATTCTGGGTGTCCTGGGATGGATGAGATGATCCAGCGGTTGGGGGAGGTATGGCAGGAGGTCCAGAATAACATTACGAAGGCCCAGGACAAATTTAAATTTTTTGCGGACAAAAAACGATCCGTGGGTCCAGTGTTTCAGGTCGGGGATAAGGTATGGTTATTCACCGAAAATATAAGGCTCAAGGTCCCCTCTGCGAAGCTTGGACCCAAGTTTATAGGTCCCTATGAAATTACTGAAGCAGTTAACCCGGTGGCTTTTCGGTTGAGTCTCCCGCCATCTCTTCGGATCCCTAATGTTTTCCATAAGGCCCTTTTGAAACCTGTGAGGTCTGGTGGGGAGGGATCATCATCTTCCCCACCACAGGTTTTGGTAGACGGGCAGGCTGAGTACGAGGTGGAACGAATTGTCGATTCCAGGTTGGTCCGTCGTGCCCTTCAGTATCTGATACATTGGGAGGGCTAAGGGTCCTGAGGAACGCTCGTGGGTTCCTGCTCGATCAGTTCATGCGGATCGGTTGATCCGAGCCTTTCACGCCAAGTACCCTGAGAGACCTGGGGGTCCGGTGGCCCCCCATTGAGAGGAGGGTACTGTCATGATCCAGGACGGGATTTCGCTTTGACCCGTCCTGGTTAGACTATGGGTTAATTGTGCTGCCTCTCTGGCAGAAGGAGGCTATTTAGTGCTCACTGAACCTGGGTCCGGTGTCATTTATACTCCTGCCCTCGGCTGAGTTAAGTGACCTCTTGTATACGTGTGCCTTGTGCCTGATAGCCTGTTGCCTGCTTGGTTGTGATCTGGTTCTGTCCCTGTTACGAGTTCTGCCTGACCCTCATGTACTGCGCCACATCTCGTGTATGACTCTCTGCTTGTGACCCGACTTCTCTCTGCTTGTCCCCTTGGAACCATGTCACCCTCTTGTGTATGACCTTTGGCTTTGTCTGACTACCCGTCTGTTTGTCCCTCCTGTACCTCGTTTTCCCGTACTGTTGTGACCTCCATTTTGCCTGAGTTGTTGTATGGTGTCCTGTCATATCTGAAAGCAGGACGCTAAGCCCCGCCCCCTTGCAGTCACATGACCAAAGGTCCTGTGCCAGCTTGCTCATTTTCGGTGTCCGCAGGTCCCGTGCCTCTTTACTTTCCAGCGCTGACTGGACCCTGACACTATTAGCTTGAAGCACGCCTGGTCACCTCTGCTGCCCTGCTCCACAGGTAACTTTTAGCACTGCTTCTGTACTCAGGACACGCACACTGGCTCTATGAGCAAGTGTAGTGCGGTGTCTCTGACATCTGGACTATGTATACCATGTGTGGCTGGGCGCTATATACCATGTGTGGCTGGGCGCTATATACCATGTCTGGCTGGGCTATATACCATGTGGTGCTGGGCTATATACCCTGTGTGGCTGGGCTATATATACCATGTGTGGCTGGGCTGTATACCATGTGGTGCTGGGCTATATATACCGTGGTGCTGGGCTGTATACCATGTGGGGCTGGGCTTTATACTATGCGGCTGTTACATACCATGGGGGGTACATTTTACATTATATTCTATGGGGGAGGCTGTGTTATATGGGGTTACATTATATTCTATGGGGAGGTGGGCTGTATTATGTTCTATTTGGGGCTACATTATATTCTATGGGGGGCTGTATTATATTATATTCTATGGGGGTGATTGTATCATATGCTATGAGGGGTCTACATTATATTATATGAGGAGGCTACATTTTATTCTATGGGGCATTATAGTCTATGGGGCTAGATTATAGTGTATGGGGGCTTCATTATACTTTATGAGGGGGCTACATTGTATTCTATGAAGGGGCTACATTATACTATATAAGGGGCTGCATTATATTCTATTGGGGGCTGCAATATACTCTGAGGGGGCTGTCATATATTCTGTGGAGGGGCTGCATTTTACTGTATGAGGGGGACTGCATTATATTCTATAGCGGGGTTACATTATATTCTGTGGAGTGGCTGCATTATACTCTGTGGGGTAGCTGCATTATGCTCTAAGGGGTGTCTGCATTATACTATAAGAGGGGGGCTGCATTATATTCTATGGGGGTTAAATTATATTGTATGACGGGGCTGCATTATACTATATTTGGGCTGCATTATATTGTATTGAGGACTATGGGGAATACATTATATGAAGAACTATGGGGTGCATTATACTATGGGAAGTGAATTGTACTAAATGGATGACTATAGCGGTGCATTATACTATATGGAGCACTATGAGGAGTGTATTATACTATATGGAGGACTATGGGGCACATTTTATTATATGGAGGACTATAGGAAGTGTATAATACTATATGGAGGACTGAGGAGTGTATTATACTACAGTGGGGAAAAAAAGTATTTAGTCAGTCACCAATAGTGCAAGTTCCACCACTTAAAAAGATGAGAGGCGTCTGTAATTTACATCATAGGTAGACCTCAACTATGGGAGACAAACTGAGAAAAAAAAATGCAGAAAATCACATTGTCTGTTTTTTTTTTCATTTTATTTGCATATTATGGTGGAAAATAAGTATTTGGTCAGAAACAAAATTTCATCTCAATACTTTGTGATATATCCTTTGTTGGCAATGACAGAGGTCAAACATTTTCTGTAAGTCTTCACAAGGTTGCCACACACTGTTGTTGGTATGTTGGCCCATTCCTCCATGCAGATCTCCTCTAGAGCAGTGATGTTTTTGGCTTTTCGCTTGGCAACATGGACTTTCAACTCCCTCCAAAGGTTTTCTATAGGGTTGAGATCTGGAGACTGGCTAGGCCACTCCAGGACCTTGAAATGCTTCTTACGAAGCCACTCCTTCGTTGCCCTGGCGGTGTGCTTTGGATCATTGTCATGTTGAAAGACCCAGCCACGTTTCATCTTCAATGCCCTTGCTGATGGAAGGAGGTTTGCACTCAAAATCTCACGATACATGGCCCCATTCATTCTTTCATGTACCCGGATCAGACGTCCTGGCCTCTTTGCAGAGAAACAGCCCCAAAGCATGATGTTTCCACCACCATGCTTTACAGTAGGTATGGTGTTTGATGGATGCAACTCAGTATTCTTTTTCCTCCAAACACGACAAGTTGTGTTTCTACCAAACAGTTCCAGTTTGGTTTCATCAGACCATAGGACATTCTCCCAAAACTCCTCTGGATCATCCAAATGCTCTCTAGCAAACTTCAGACGGGCCCGGACAGATACAGGCTTAAGCAGTGGGACACGTCTGGCACTGCAGGATCTGAGTCCATGGTGGCGTAGTGTGTTACTTAAGGTAGGCCTTGTTACATTGGTCCCAGGTCTCTGCAGTTCATTCACTAGGTCCCCCCGCGTGGTTCTGGGATTTTTGCTCACCGTTCTTGTGATCATTCTGACCCCACGGGGTGGGATTTTGCGTGGAGCACCAGATCGAGGGATCTGGTCTGGATCTGTCTGCAACTCAGCGCATGTAACTACAATCAAAATGCTTCTGTGTGATGTGCAGTATGTGAGCATTTGGGGCTCAATTTTTTAAACTTTGCCTAGGGCCCCACTTTGCAGAAAACCGGCCCTGATAATATATATGTAATATTTAATTTATATATACCGTATATACTCGAGTATAAGCCAGCCCGAGGGTAAGCCAAATGTACTTTTGCCACAGAAAACTGGGTAAGCTTATTGACTCAAGCATAAACCGGGTATGCATTGTCCCCTCATCCCTGTCCAGCTCTGTGTGGCTCTCCCCCCTCCCAGTATTCATGGCTCGGCTCCCCCGTCCCATCAGCTCCCTGTCCTCCCCGTCCTCCTCTGTGCTCCTCCGTGCTCCCCCATCCTCCTCTATGCTCTTTCGTCCTCCTCTATGCTCCTCAGTGCTCCTTCTCTGTGCTCCCCATCCTCCTCAGTGCTTCCGCCATCCTCCTTCGTGCTTCCCCTGTCCTTCACAGTGCTCCCCTGTCCTCCTCAGTGCTCCCCCCGTCCTCCTCCATCATACCCGCCCTCCTCGTGCCATCGCTGAATGTCTCTGCATCCTCCGTTGTCCTGGGGCCGGCAGCTTCTTCCTGTGTTGAGCGGTCACACGGTAACACTCATTAAGGTAATGAATATGCCTCCACGCCTATGGGAGTGTAGTCACGTCCATATTCATTACCTTAATGAGTGGTACCATGTGACCGCTCAACACAGGAAGAAGCTGCCAGCCCTGGGTGTTATGAATGGGTCACCAAGGAGGATAGCAGGCCCAGGCTAAGCCACAGAAAACCAGAGAGGTTGGTAACTAAGCGGATTGCAGACCCCTGATCCTGTCCACACAACTAGCAGTAGCCGTGGAGCGAACCTACGATGATCCTAGATGCCTTGGCACAGCCGGAGAGCTAACTAAGCCTAAAGCAAGAAAGGGGAAATCTAAACTGCCCCGGAGCAGACCCCAAAGGAATAGATAGCCCTCAAACATATATTGTCGGTGAGACAAGATGAAAACACAAACGCAGGCAGAAAAATAGACTGAGCAAATGATGGGGCCCACACCGACTAGACAGGACAGGAAAGGAAAGGCACTGTCTGCAATCACGCAAAAAACCCTGCAAAAAGTCCAACACGTCTGATGCACAAAAAAACACTGAAGTCGCATGACTTCGCCCCCACTATATCAGCACTCTGGTATATTCTGAAAGCAAAGCAAAAAGAGACCAATATAACAGGAGACAAAACAAACTGGCACAAGCAGTGGGCGGTGATCCAGCACAGTCCCAGCCGGAGCTAGCTGACCCGCAAAAAGCAGAGATAGACAAAATCAGATCAAATGCAAACAGAATAGCAAATGAACCACTTAGCTGAACCATGCAGGGAAAGAGCAGGAGACATCAGACCTCAGAAGACACAGAAAGAAAAATCACCTGCAGAGATAGAGGGAGTCAGCTGTCTTAAATCCCAATCAGAAACCCCAGATCTCCAATCGTCTTGCTCATCAGGTGGCAAGCCTCTGTCAATCAGATCAGCTCCACTACCTCTAGTAACCACCAGAGGGAGCCCAGAAAGAGAACTCGCAACCCCTCTGTCAATCTGACCAGCTCCACTACCTTCAGTAATCATCAGAGGGAAGCCAGAGAGAGAATTCACAACAGTACCCCCCTTGAGGAGGGGTCACCGAACCCTCATCCACGCCACCAGGCCGGTCAGGATGGGCCCGGTGAAAAGCACGAGCCAATCTTTCGGCATGAATGTCAGAAGCAGAGACCCAAGAATTATCCTCCTGGCCATAACCCTTCCAATTGACCAAGTACTGGAGTCTCCATCTAGCCAAACGAGAATCCAATATTTTCTCTACCTCATACTCCAAATTACCTTTAACCAATACAGGGTCAGGAGGCGCCGCCATGGGTACTACTGGCTCTACATACCTCTTCAAAAAGGATTTATGGAACACGTTATGAATCTTAAACGTAACTGGAAGAGCCAAATGAAAATAAACTGGATTAAGGATTTCCAAAATCTTATAAGGTCCAATGAATCTTGGCTTGAATTTTGGAGACGCAACCTTCATAGGAATATTCTTTGAAGACAGCCAAACCATAATACCCACTTTAAACTGGGGACCAATGGTCCTATGCCGGTTGGAAAACCATTGGGCTTTTTCCTGAGAGTGGGACAACTTAACCACAACTTGGTCACAAATCTGCTGCATTTTCTCTACCACAAAATCCACACTTGGGCAGGCCGAAGATTCCACCTGTCCTGAAGAAAATCTAGGATGAAACCCAAAGTTACAGAAAATGGGGGACATCAAAGTGGCAGAACTAGCCCTATTGTTTAGCGCAAATTCAGCCAAGGGCGAAAATGAGGCCCAGTCATCCTGATCAGCAGATATGAAACATCTCAAATAGGATTCCAAAGTCTGGTTTGTTCTCTCAGTCTGCCCATTGGTCTGAGGATGAAATGCAGAGGAGAAAGATAGCTGAATTCCCAGTTTGGACCAAAAAGCTCTCCAAAATCTGGAAACAAACTGGACTCCTCTGTCCGACACTGTTCTCAGGAATCCTGTGCAAATAAACCACCTGTTGTAAAAACAAGGGCACCAACTCAGAAGAAGATGGCAATTTTGGGAGTGGTACAAGATGTACCATCTAAGAAAATCTATCACAGATCACCCAGATAACAGTCATTCTCTGAGAGACAGGAAGATCAGAAATAAAATCCATTGAGATATGAGTCCATGGCCTCCTGGGCACTGACAGGGGCATCAACAACCCACTAGAACGAGAGCAGGGCTTGGACCAAGAGCAAGTCCCACAGGACTGCACAAAATTCCTGACATCACGAGATAAGGCAGGCCACCAAAAAGACTGACTCACCAAATCTCTGGTACCAAAAATACCTGGATGACCAGCCAACGCGGAGCAATGAATTTCAGACATTACTCTTTTCCTCCACTGGTCAGGGACATACAATTTTCCCATAGGGCAACGTTCAGGTTTGTCCTCCTGAAATTCCTCCAGGGCACGTCTCAAATCGGGTGAGACGGCGGAAAGAACTACACCCTCATTTAGAATGGTAGTAGGCTCGGTCACATCAAGAGAATCCGCAAAGAAACTCCTAGAAAGGGCATCCGCCTTAACATTCTTAGTGCCCAGAAGAAAAAAGACCACAAAATTAAAACGCGTGAAAAACAAGGCCCACCTAGCCTGTCTAGGATACAAGCGTTTGGCTGATTCAAGATAAATCAAATTCTTGTGGTCGGTGAGGACCACAACTTGATGTCTAGCTCCCTCCAACCAATGTCTCCACTCTTCAAATGCCCATTTCATGGCCAACAATTCCCGATTCCCCACCTCATAGTTGCATTCAGATGGGGAGAATTTTCGAGAATGCACACGGATTCATCTTAGAAGTCACCGGATCTCTTTGGGACAAAACGGCTCCTGCACCAATCTCACAAGCATCTACCTCCACCTGAAGTGGGAGTGAGGCATCAGGTTGCCGTAGAACTGGAGCAGAAGTGAATCTCCGCTTAAGCTCCTGAAATGCCGGAGCTGCCTCTGGAGACCAATTCACCACATCAGCACTCTTTTTGGTCAAATCAGTCAGTAGTTTAACAATACCAGAAAAATTACTTATAAATTTACGGTAGAAATTAGCAAAACCCAAAAACTTCTGGAGAGCCTTCAAAGAAGTTGGCTGAACCCAATCATAAATGGCCTGTATCTTGGCCGGGTCCATTTCAATAGCAGACGGGGACAAAATGAATCCCAAATTGAAATCCTACGTACACCAAAGAGGCACTTCGATCCCTTAACATACAGAGAATTTTCCCTCAAAATCCGGAACACAGTCCGGACATGTACCACATGAGAATCCCAATCACTGCAAAAGATCAAAATATCATCCAGATAAATGATCAAAAACTTATCCACAAAGTCCCGGAAAATATCGTTCATAAAAGACTGGAAGACAGAAGGGGCATTAGTGAGCCCAAAAGGCATCACCAGGTACTCAAAATGTCCCTCCGGAGTATTAAATGCCGTCTTCCATTCATCCCCGTGCTTGATGCGAATAAGATTATATGCCCCCCTGAGGTCAAGCTTGGTAAACCAACAGGCACTGTTAACTCTGGAAAATAAATCAGAAACTAGGGGTAACGGGTACTGATATTTAACAGTGATTTTGTTAAGGGAACGATAGTCAATACATGGCCTTAATGAACCATCTTTCTTGGCCACAAAAAAAAAACGCACATAAAGGTGAAGAGGATGGTCTAATATCACCCTTCTCAAACGACTCCTTGATATAAGATCGCATAGCATCATGTTCGGGTACCTATAAGTTGAAAAGCCGACCCTTGGGAAATTTACACCTGGGCATTAACTCAATTGCACAGTCATAACTCCTATGAGGAGGCAAAGACGCAGACTTAAGCCCCCGTTACACACTGCGATATCGCTAGCAATATCGCTGTAAAGTCACCGATTTTGTGACGTTGCAGCGATATTGCTAGCGATATGCATGTGATACTTACCTCCGACCGGCTCCCTCGCTGGTTATCGCTGATCGCACGAGAAGCTCCTGGACCATTCCTCGTCGGGCGCTTCCTGCTGGGCTTCCTGTGGCGCCGACGAGCGACGCGTGGAGCCGGGCGGGAGGACGCAGGATCGCTGCGTCTGACAGGTAAGTAGCGATCCCCGTCCCCTGCGATGTCGCTGGTGAGATCTGCCTGTGTGGCAGCTCAATAGCGACCACCTAGCGATGCACCAGCGATCCTGACCGCGTCATATCGCTGGTCGGGATCGCTGGTGCATCGCTAGGTGTAACGGTACAGTTACTCTCACTGAATACATCAGAAAAATCAGCTAAATAGTCAGGAATATCATGAGACTGGGGAGAGGTGGAGAAAACAGGAGTGTCACTAAGAACACATTGACAACCCCAAATCGCCACAGACACAGATTTCCAATCTAAAACAGGATTATGAGCTTGCAACCAAGGAAAACCCAGAACAATAGTATCATGCAAATTGTGCAACACCAAAAACTTACAATTTTCTTGGTGGTCCGGGGTGACCCGCATTATCACCTGGGTCCAAAACTGGGGTTTATTCTCCGCCAAAGGAGTAGCATCAATACCCCTCAAAGGGATAGGAGTCCGCAGGGGTAGCATGGGAAAGCCACAACGTTTAGCAAATCCATCATATTCAAAGCTGCTCCTGAATGAACAAAAGCCTTTGTGGAAAATGTAGACAAGGAGCAGATCAGGGTAATCGCCAAAAGGAACTTAGGCTGTACACTGCCCACCGCAAAAGCATGAGCAAAATGCTTTTCTCATATAGGGCAGACAGCAATAGTATGAGAGGCGTCCCCACAGAAAAAACACAACTTATTTTATTACGTCTTCTAAACTCCTGTCATTGCACCCTAGACAAAACCCTATCGCATTGCATGGGTTCAGAAGTTCGTTCGAAAGGCGGCAACGCCTCTCGTGTAGTTTTATGTTCACGTAAATGCCAATCAATTTGAATGGCCATTGACATAGAGTCGTCAAGACCAGAGGGAACAGGAAATCCCTCCATAACATCTTTTACGGTTTCTGCCAAACCCTTCTGAAAGAGAGCTGCTAGGGCATCGTCATTCCATTTAGTAAGGACCACCCACTTTTGGAATTTTTGACAATATAACTCTGCAGAATCCTGACCCTGGTTCAATGCCAATAAGGTTTTCTCAGCTTGATCAATAGCATTAGGTTCATCATACAACAACCCCAAGGCTTGAAAAAACGCGTCCACATTAGCCAGAATAGGATCTCCGGGTGTCAAAGAAAAGGCCCAATCCTGGGGATCGCCGCGCAGCAGGGAGATGACAATTTTAAACTGCTGCACAGAGCTCCCCAATGAGTTAGGTTTCAAAGCAAAAAATAGTTTACAATTATTCTTAAAATTCAAAAATTTAGACCGATCCCCAGAAAACACATCAGGAGTAGGGATTATTGGTTCAACAGCAGATGATTGAGCGAGATAGGCAGAAATTCCCCACACTTCAGCAGCGAGCTGCTCAATACGATCAGACAATTGCTTAGTCTCCATTTAGACAAAAATATCCTCCTACAGCCCCAGAAAAAAAAGAGGAAAATATATATAAAAAAAAATTCTTTCCTTCTTTAGAGTACCCAAGAGTCTACAGTTAGGCTGGTGATTCTGTTATAAATGGGTCACCGAGGAGAAGAGCAGGCCCAGGCTAAGCCACAGAAAACCAGAGAGGTTGGTAACTAAGCGGATTGCAGACCCCTGATCCTGTCCACACAACTAGCAGTAGCCATGGAGCGTGCCTACGAAGATCCTAGACGCCTCAGCACAGCCGGAGAGCTAACTAAACCTAAAGCAAGAAAAGGGAAATCTAAACTGCTCCGGAGCAGACCCCAAAGGAATAGATAGCCCCCAAACATATATTGTCGGTGAGACAAGATGAAAACACAAACGCAGGCAAAAAAATAGACTGAGCAGAAGATGGGGCCCACACTGACCAGACAGGACAGGAAAGGAAAGACACTGTCTGTAATCACGCAAAAAACCCTGCAAAAATTCCAACACGTCTGATGCACAAAAAACACTGAAGTCGCATGATTTCGCCCCCACTATATCAGCACTCTGGTATATTCTGAAAGCAAAACAAAAAGAGACCAATATAACAAGGGACAAAACAAACTGGCATAAGCAGTAACATATGGGCGGTGATTCAGCACAGCCCCAGCTGGAGCTAGCTGACCTGCACAAGGCAGAGATAGACAAAACCAGATCAAATGCAAACAGAATAGCAAATGAACCACTTAGCTGAACCATACAGGGAAAGAGCAGGAGATATCAGACCTCAGAAGGCACAGGAAAAAAATCACCAGCAGGGATAGAGGGAGTCAGCGGTCTTAAATCCCAATCAGAAACCCCAGATCTCCAATCGTCTTCCTCATTATCAGGTGGCAAGCCTCTGTCAATCAGATCAGCTCCACTACCTTCAGTAATCACCAGAGAGAAGTCAGAGAGAATTCACAACACCTGGGACAACAGAGGGTGCAGGGACATTTAGCGATGGCACGAGGAGGGTGAGTATGATGTCCCGTCCCAGCCACCGGCTCCCCCTCTCCCACTGGCTTTCTGCACAATGAGGGGGGCATTTTCAGCACACAAAAAAGTGCTGAAAATCTCAGCTTATACACAAGTATATATGCTATGTATATACCTATAATATACTGTATATATATATATGTCAGTGAAAAATACAATTAGTATAGTGTGTGCAAAATTATTGACATGTATTTAATTAATAAATGATTATTTCAAGGAAAAAAATGGCGTGGGGTCCCCCTATAATTTATAGCCAGCAATAGCTATGCAGACAGCTGAGAGCTGATATGTATAGCCTAGGAAGGGGCCATGGATAGTGGCCCCCCTGGCTACAAACACCAGCGCTCAGCCGCCCCAGAAAAGGCGCACCTGTAACATAGTCTTGCTCTTCCCACTGCCCTGTAGCGGTGGCATATGGGGTAATAGTTGGGGTGTTGATATCACCTTTGTGACATCAAGCCCTGAGGTTAGTAATGAAGATGTGTCAGCCCCCATTACTAACCCCATATAGTCAAATAGTAAATAAAACAGACACCCCTTTAAAAATCCTTTATTTGAAGTAAACACACAGACTCCTTTATTGTTCTTAATTAAGCCATACTTACAACTTCTGCTAATTCCACGAACCCCTCGTTCTCCTGTAAAAAAAAAATAAAATAAAATAAAAAAACAACTATATACCATACCTGTCCGTCGTTCTGTCCGCATCTTATAGTGGCCAGAAAAGGTGACAGGTTCACTTTAAAAATAAAAAGCTATAATAACATCTTCCTCCACCTCCCTCTGTTCCTAAATCTATTATAAATCCCCCTTCCTTCCTTCCCTCCCAATCCCCCACACCCCTCAATGTCCTCCTCCCTCTGCATCCCATTATTGTCCTCTTTCCCACTCCCATCATTGCCCTTTCCACCACCTCCATCATTTCCTCCTCCCTTATCACCACCATCATTGCCCTTTCCACCATCATTGCCCTTTCCACTACCACCATCAATGCCTTTTCCCCACCACCCCCATCATTGTCCATTCCACCACCTCCATCATTTCTTCCTCCCCACCACCCCTGTTATTGCGCTTTCCAACACTACCGTCATTGCCTTTTCCCCATCACCCCCATCATTGCCCATTCCACCACCTCCATCATTTCCTCCTCCCCACCATCTCCATTATTGCCCTTTCGACCACCTCCATCATTGTCCTTTCCACCACCTGCATCATTGCTTTCTCCCCCACCACCCCCATCATTGCCTTCTCCGCAATCACTCCCATCATTTCCCTCTCCTACACACAAACACACACATACTCTCTCTCACCTCTCTGCACGCACTCCCGCAGCGCGACCTTCACCGGCAGCTTCCTCTCTCTGCCACAGCCGTCAGCCGCGCGCTGAATGATGGCGTCATCCAGCCACATTGCTGGCTGCTGTGAGAGACAGGAAGCGCGGCCAACAAGCAAGACGAGATCGCTGCAGCTCCGCTGCCATTTTCTCTTGTAGGCAGCGGAGCTGCAGGGATCTCTCCCAGCCCGCCGCACATGAGGGCAATCTGGCCAGGGGCCCCCCCGGAGCCTCGGGGCTGGATGAACAGGCCAAATTGCTCTCATTATTAGCAACCCTGTAGGGGCCCCCTGGAGCCCCTGTGTGGCCGCACCGGCTGCATGTGCGGTGTGTCCACCCATGATTTTATATATATATATATATATATATATATATATATATACACCCCATCATACATATCCTCCTTCCCATAGTCCCATGTCCATATACCCATCATACGTATCCTCCATCCCATAGTCCCGTGCCCATATTCCCATCATGCATATCTTCCATCCCATAGTCCCGTGCCCATATACCCATCACACATCCTCCATCTTATAGTTCCGTGCCAATATACCTATTATGACATCATCTTCGCCATGGCAACCATTCTGACATCATCGTCGCCATGGCAACCTATCATGACATCATCGTCACCATGGCAACCATTATGACATAACCGTCACCTTGGCAACCTATTATGACATCATCGTTGCCATGGCAACCATTATGACATCATTTTCGCCATGGCAACCTTTATGGCATCATCATCGCCATGGCAACCATGACATCATTGTCGATACACACACACATACATATACACTCGTTTTCATATACTGTATATAGATATGTATATATATATTATATGTATATATATAATATACATATTTTTTTATATATGTGTATGTGTTTTGAAGAATATTTTGTTTTAAAACAAAGTGTATAGTTGTGTATTACAATGCGATTTTAAATGTTTCAGAAGGAAAAGGTTCGGAATCAAACTGTACAAGCTGTGAGAGAGTACCTCAGGGTACACCCACAAATTTAGGGTCTACGAAAGGAGGTATATTCAGATTGACCCCCATGAATGCCCCCCCTGTCCAGTAGGTGAGTGGGAAAATAGTGTGAGAATTCCTGCACCCACTGCTGGATCAAGGTTATCACTAGAGTTGAGCGAAACTGGTCGAAAAAATTCAAAAGTCGCCGACTTTTGGCAAAGTCGGGTTTCATGAAACGAAACCCGACCCTAGGATGAGGTCGGCCACGATGTCGGCGACTTACGCGCCAAAGTCGCGTTTCAAAAGTTTGTTTTGCGCTCTTTTTCAGCCAATCAGGATCCACGGACACTGTGGGCAACGTGATGACCTAGGCACGGGTCACCACCATCTTTCAGAAGGGCATGCAAGTGATTGGCTTGCTTTGGTGGGCGTCACAGGGGGTATAAAAGGGCGTGCACGCCGACCGCCATCTTACTTCTGCCGATCTTAGTATAGGGAGAGGTTGCTGCTGATTCTGTAGGGAGAGCGTTAGGCAGGGAAGAAGACAAAAAAACTGCTTCTGCTGCTAGCGATTTGGCCTGCACAACACACAAGTCACTGTGTGTGCAGTGCAAGGGGAGGCTATATAGTGGTGTATCAGTGGTGTTGGTTGTTGGGCTGCCTTTTAAGGCTTCCTGACACGCTGGCATTGCTGTTTACCCACTGCTCCGCAAACTGCTTTTTTAAAAGCAATCCAATCTCCCTTATCCTCTAGTCACTTTTGTCACAGCTGTGCCATCGAGCGTGTCACATAGCGCTCAGATATCAGTGGGCCTCACACAATCCACAAGTGTCCAGTGTCCAAAAGTGTGTGCAGAGATTCAAAATCTCCATTATCCTCTCGTCACTTTGGTCACAGGCAGCTGTGCCATCGAGCGTGTCACATAGCGCTCAGATATCAGTGGGCCTCACACAATCCACAAGTGTCCAGTGTCCAAAAGTGTGCGCAGAGATTCAAAATCTCCATTATCCTCTCGTCACTTTTGGTCACAGGCAGCTGTGCCATCGAGCGTGTCACATAGCGCTCAGATATCAGTGGGCCTCACACAATCCACAAGTGTCCAAAAGTGTGCGCAGAGATTCAAAATCTCCATTATCCTCTCGTCACTTTGGTCACAGGCAGCTGTGCCATCGAGCGTGTCACATAGCGCTCAGATATCAGTGGGCCTCACACAATCCACAAGTGTCCAGTGTCCAAAAGTGTGCGCAGAGATTCAAAATCTCCATTATCCTCTCGTCACTTTGGTCACAGGCAGCTGTGCCATCGAGCGTGTCACATAGCGCTCAGATATCAGTGGGCCTCACACAATCCACAAGTGTCCAGTGTCCAAAAGTGTGCGCAGAGATTCAAAATCTCCATTATCCTCTCGTCACTTTGGTCACAGGCAGCTGTGCCATCGAGTCGTGTCACATAGCGCTCAGATATCAGTGGGCCTCACACAATCCACAAGTGTCCAGTGTCCAAAAGTGTGCGCAGAGATTCAAAATCTCCATTATCCTCTCGTCACTTTGGTCACAGGCAGCTGTGCCATCGAGCGTGTCACATAGCGCTCAGATATCAGTGGGCCTCACACAATCCACAAGTGTCCAGTGTCCAAAAGTGTGCGCAGAGATTCAAAATCTCCATTATCCTCTCGTCACTTTGGTCACAGGCAGCTGTGCCATCGAGCGTGTCACATAGCGCTCAGATATCAGTGGGCCTCACACAATCCACAAGTGTCCAGTGTCCAAAAGTGTGCGCAGAGATTCAAAATCTCCATTATCCTCTCGTCACTTTGGTCACAGGCAGCTGTGCCATCGAGCGTGTCACATAGCGCTCAGATATCAGTGGGCCTCACACAATCCACAAGTGTCCAGTGTCCAAAAGTGTGCGCAGAGATTCAAAATCTCCATTATCCTCTCGTCACTTTGGTCACAGGCAGCTGTGCCATCGAGCGTGTCACATAGCGCTCAGATATCAGTGGGCCTCACACAATCCACAAGTGTCCAGTGTCCAAAAGTGTGCGCAGAGATTCAAAATCTCCATTATCCTCTCGTCACTTTGGTCACAGGCAGCTGTGCCATCGAGCGTGTCACATAGCGCTCAGATATCAGTGGGCCTCACACAATCCACAAGTGTCCAGTGTCCAAAAGTGTGCAAAGTGTGCGCAGAGATTCAAAATCTCCATTATCCTCTCGTCACTTTGGTGCACAGGCAGCTGTGCCATCGAGCCTGTCACATAGCGCTCAGATATCAGTGGGCCTCACACAATCCACAAGTGTCCAGTGTCCAAAAGTGTGTGCGCAGAGATTCAAAATCTCCATTATCCTCTCGTCACTTTGGTCACAGGCAGCTGTGCCATCGAGGCCTGTCACATAGCGCTCAGATATCAGTGGGCCTCACACAATCCAAAAGTGTCCCACTGTCCACAGGTGTGTGCAGAAATTCTAAATCTCGCCCTGTCCTATAGACACCTTGTACCTTGTTTTACATTACTATATAGTTTGTTGGATTTTTGTCTATATTTCTACCAAAAATGAGGAAGGCTGGTGGAAGAGGGCCGTGGGAATTGGGGCGGGCGGATGGCAGCTGGTAATGATGGTGTTGGCGGTGGATCTGATGGTAGTGGCAAGAGCAAAATAGGAGCCGAATGCAGGAGGTGCTGACCCTGTGTCATCGTCTGGCTACATAAGGCCTCGAACGCTTAGTTTTCTAGGAGTTGGCAAACCGCTTTTTAAAGGCAGAGCATCAGGAAAAAGTTTTTGTTCTTACATTGCTGACTCAGCCTCCAGCTCTATCGCCTCCTCTTCTTCAGTTGCAAAAATGTAAAAGCACTGAGTCGTCATTGGAGGCTCATGTCTCATGAACCACACCTTTCCTTGTGTCCTTCACCCCCAACCAAGATTGAAGGATGACACAGGCCATACTACTGATTACTCCATGGGGCTGTTTTCACATACCATGCCTGGATTATCAAGTGAAATGGTGAATTACCCAGGCCAAGATGAATCTGACATGGAGTGCACTGATGCACAGCCGCTGATGGATGATTCTGCTGGTACATTCACTCAGAGCACTACATTGTTCTCGCAGTGTACAGAGCCAGATTTTGACCCTGATGAGACTCAGGTGCCCCTTCCCACACACTATACGCACCATACACTGGTGACACAGAGAAAGGTGCACATGACATAGAAGAGGAGGTGATTGGATGACCCAGTTGTTGACCCAGATTGCATCCATTGGGGGAAGAGGGTGCTGCTTCAATAGCTCAGACTGAGGAGCATCCACAGCAGACATCGACATCGCAACAGCTGTTATCTGGCAGGCCCGTAGCACTCCAAAGACAGGTTCCAAACATCAAAAGAGTTGCTGCGACAGCTTGTCCAGAGGGTCAAAAGATCACAGCGTGCTAGGATGCAAAATGTCTGCCAAAGTAGGAAGAGTGCAGTGTGGCACTTTTTTGAACAAAATCCTCATGATCAGGCCAAGGTTATCTGTAAGAAGTGCGCAAAGACCTTTAGCCGAAGGGAAAAATCTGAAAAATTTGAATACCAGTTGCATGCTTAGACATTTAACCAGCATGCACTTGCAAGCGTGGACACAACACCAAACCTCAAGTGCCACATGTGCAACTGATCACAACGAAGGTAGTCAGCAACGCTACATTGTTTCCCCCACTGTAAGCCCACCGGTTAGCACAGCAGCAAATGTTGAGGTGTCGTTGCAAGACCACAGCAGTCAGGGAATCCCACTGTTATATCAACGAAAGACTGATTCTAGGCCATCAGAAAGAACACCAACTCCATCACCATCATCAACCCTCTCTTAGTCCGCCCTGTCCACCGCTACTTCCACCATATGCAGCTCTCAAGTCCAGCTCACCCTCCCAGACACTATGAGTAGGTCAAGAAAGTACTCAGTCTCTCATCCGCGTACACTGGGTTTGAACGCCCACATTGCCAAACTAATCTCGTTTGAGATGATGCCCTTTCGGTTGGTGGAAAGCACAGCTTTCCGCAAACTCATGGCCTATGCAGTACCACGCTATGACCTACCCAGTCGCCACTTCTTCTCTCGCAAAGCCATCCCAGCCCTCCACCATCATGTGAAAGACCGCATTGTCCATGCACTCAAGCAGTCAGTGAGCGGAAAGGTGCACCTCACAACTGATGCATGGTCCAGTCGGCATGGCCAGGGCCGTTACCTGTCCATCACTGCGCACTGGGTTAATGTGGTGGATGCAGGTTCCACAGGGGACAGCGGTGGTGGGACAGTGCTGCCTAGCCCAAGGTATAGGAAACAGTTGGCTGTAGGCGTTCGACCCTCCTCCTCCTCCAGAAGCGAAAGCTCGTCCACAGAGCGCAGTCGTACGAGCACTCCATCTGCAGCTGCCACTGTTGCACACGATGTGTCCCCCTATCGAGCAGCTAGTGGAAAGCGTCAGCAGGCTGTGTTGCAGATGATGTGTTTGGGCGACAGACACACCGCAGAGGTGCTGGCCGAGTACTTGAAGCGACAAACTGAGTCATGGCTGGGCAGTGTACATCTTGAGGCAGGCAAGGTAGTTAGTGATAACGGCCGTAATTTTGTGGCAGCCATAGCCCTTTCAAAACTCAGCCACATACCTTGCTTGGCTCACACCTTGAACCTGGTGGTGCAGTGCTTCCTCAAAAATTATCCGGAGTTAACAGCCCTGCTCCAGAAGGTGCGAAGACTGTGCGTGCACATCCGCCGGTCGCCTGTACACTCCGTTCGTAAGCAGAAGCTGCAGCGATTGCTCCACCTTCCCAACCACCGCCTCATTATCGACATTGCAACACGGTGAAACTCCACCCTGTACATGGTGAAGCGGCTGTGCGAGCAGAGGCAGGCCATAATGCATTTGTGGGAGGATACACGGCCAGGCACTTTGAGAGCAGACATGGAGTTGACAGGCGTGCAGTGGTCGAAGCTGAAAGACCTTTGTAAAGTCCTTCAGTGTTTTGAGGAATGCACACGGCTGGTAAGCGCAGACGACGCCATCCTAAGCATGAGCATCCCACTTATGCGTCTGCTCATGCAAACCTTGACGCACCTTAAGGAGCAGGCGTCTGCAGCCAATGTTGATGAGGAGGAAGAGGAGGAGGGAATCCTTGATGACATTCAGCCATTGTCTGCTCAGGGACCTCTCCTGGACGAGGTGGAGGAAGAAGAGGAGGAGGAGGAGGATGATGGGGATGATTACTTAGGGGAGGAGGATGCATGTCGTGGGGCAAGTGAAAATGTTGGCGTGGCAAGGTCTGGTACAGGGTTTGTGCGTGACTGGAGGGATGTGGATTTGCCAGAAAGTGCTCCTCCACCCAGCACTCGCAGTGCATCATTGACACCGGGAACATTGGCCCACATGTCAGATTATGCCTTGCGGATCCTAAAAAGGGACCCCCGCATTGCCAAAATGATGAACGATGACGACTACTGGTTGGCCAGCATCCTGGATCCACGCTATAAAGGCAAATTACAAAACATCATGCCACAGGAGAACCTTGACCTAATATTGGCTAATAAACAAGCAACTCTGGTAAATCGGTTGCTTGAGGCATTCCCAGCACACAGCAGCGGTGATTGTTCTCACACGAGCCGTACGGGCCGGGGGCAGCTTGGCAGAGGTGTTCGTGGTGCACACAGCAGAAGTGGCGTTGGAGACAGGGGTTTCATGACAATGTTGTGGACTGATTTTTCAAATACCGCTCACACAACTGGTAATACTGCATCGATGGAAAGTGACAGGAGACAGCAGTTGTCAACTATGGTTACAAACTACTTTTCCTCCCATTTCGATGTTCTCCCACACAGGTCATTCCCCTTTGACTATTGGGCCGCTAAACTGGACACCTGGCCTGAATTGGCCCAATATGCCTTACAGGAGCTCGCTTGCCCAGCTGCAAGTGTGCTATCGGAAAGAGTCTTCAGTGCAGCTGGATCAATCCTGACAGAAAAAAGGACCCGTCTGTCAACCCAAAATGTGGATGATCTAACCTTCATTAAAATGAACCACGCATGGGTTTCCAAGGATTTTGTCCCACCTTCCCCTGATGACACATAGGGTGACAGAAAAATGGCTTGCTTTGGTCCACCTCTTCCTGGTACTTCACCTATTTTGCCTTTTGCATCAGCTGAATGTCCAACATCAACATATGCCACTTTCTAAAACTACCTAACTGTGCTGCCTCCCACCCAATGGCCGGGGTCACCACCTACCGCACGACACCGTGCGAGTGCCGTTGCCCTGGACAGGTGGGTGGGCCGACTCTTGGGCGCGGGCACTGGCACAGGGTCCCTCATAGTGCAATCAAGTGTCTCTGACGGTGGTGGTGCACACCCGCCGTCAGACACACCGCTGTACTATGAGGGGACCAGTGCCAGTACCGACGCCCACGAGTGGGCCCCCCTTGCTTGGGCAGGGCCCCAGCATTTGCAATCTTTACCTGTCCCTGCTCCTCCGCTGTGTAATCTGGGCCATCAAATCCATACTGTGCCTGACACCGTCTGAGCCTGCCTCCTGAGACATATATTTTGAATGTGTACGCTATCCATACATGTTATCTGGGGGTACGGTACCCTTTCTAACCTTTGTGCAATCACGTGCAATCCATACTGGGCCTGACACCGTCTGAGCCTGCCTCCTGAGACATATATTTTGAATGTGTACGCTATCCATACATGTTATCCGGGGATACGGTACCCTTTCTAACCTTTGTGCAATCACGTGCAATCCATACTGGGCCTGACACCGTCTGAGCCTGCCTCCTGAGACATATATTTTGAATGTGTACGCTATCCATACATGTTATCCAGGGATACGGTACCCTTTCTAACCTTTGTGCAATCACGTGCAATCCATACTGGGCCTAACACCGTCTGAGCCTGCCTCCTGAGACATATATTTTGAATGTGTACGCTATCCATACATGTTATCCGGGGATACGGTACCCTTTCTAACCTTTATGCAATCACGTGCAATCCATACTGGGCCTAACACCGTCTGAGCCTGCCTCCTGAGACATATAATTTGAATGTGTACGCTATCCATACATGTTATCCGGGGATACGGTACCCTTTCTAACCTTTGTGCAATCACGTGCAATCCATACTGTGCCTGACACCGTCTGAGCCTGCCTCCTGAGACATATATTTTGAATGTGTACGCTATCCATACATGTTATCCAGGGATACGGTACCCTTTCTAACCTTTTTGCAATCACGTGCAATCCATACTGGGCCTGACACCGTCTGAGCCTGCCTCCTGAGACATATATTTTGAATGTGTACGCTATCCATACATGTTATCCAGGGATACGGTACCCTTTCTAACCTTTGTGCAATCACGTGCAATCCATACTGGGCCTAACACCGTCTGAGCCTGCCTCCTGAGACATATATTTTGAATGTGTACGCTATCCATACATGTTATCCGGGGATACGGTACCCTTTCTAACCTTTGTGCAATCACGTGCAATCCATACTGGGCCTAACACCGTCTGAGCCTGCCTCCTGAGACATATATTTTGAATGTGTACGCTTTCCATACATGTTATCCGGGGATACGGTACCCTTTCTAACCTTTGTGCAATCACGTGCAATCCATACTGGGCCTAACAACGTCTGAGCCTGAATCCTGAGACATATATTTTGAATATGTACGCTATCCATACATGTTATCCGGGGAAACTGTACCCTTTCTAACCTTTGTGCAATCATGTGCAATCCATACTGTGCCTGACACCGTCTGAGCCTGCCTCCTGAGACATATATTTTGAATGTGTACGCTATCCATACATGTTATCCAGGGATACGGTACCCTTTCTAACCTTTGTGCAATCACGTGCAATCCATACTGGGCCTAACACCGTCTGAGCCTGCCTCCTGAGACATATATTTTGAATTTGTACGCTATCCATACATGTTATCCAGGGATACGGTACCCTTTCTAACCTTTGTGCAATCACGTGCAATCCATACTGGGCCTAACACCGTCTGAGCATGCCTCCTGAGACATATATTTTGAATGTGTACGCTATCCATACATGTTATCCGGGGATACGGTACCCTTTTTAACCTTTGTGCAATCACGTGCAATCCATACTGGGCCTAACACCGTCTGAGCCTGCCTCCTGATACATATATTTTGAATGTGTACGCTATCCATACATGTTATCCGGGGATACGGTACCCTTTCTAACCTTTGTGCAATCACGTGCAATCCATACTGGGCCTAACACCATCTGAGCCTGCCTCCTGAGACATATATTTTGAATGTGTACGCTATCCATACATGTTATCCGGGGATACGGTACCCTTTCTAACCTTTGTGCAATCACGTGCAATCCATACTGTCCCTGACACCGTCTGAGCCTGCCTCCTGAGACATATATTTTGAATGTGTACGCTATCCATACACGTTATCCGGGGATACGGTACCCTTTCTAACCTTTGTGCAATCACGTGCAATCCATACTGGGTCTAACATTGTCTGAGCCTGCCTCCTGAGACATATATTTTGAATGTGTACGCTATCCATACATGTTATCCGGGGATACGGTACCCTTTCTAACCTTTGTGCAATCACGTGCAATCCATACTGTGCCTGACACCGTCTGAGCCTGCCTCCTGAGACATATATTTTGAATGTGTACGCTATCCATACATGTTATCCAGGGATACGGTACCCTTTCTAACCTTTGTGCAATCACGTGCAATCCATACTGGGCCTGACACCGTCTGAGCCTGCCTCCTGAGACATATATTTTGAATGTGTATGCTATCCATACATGTTATCCAGGGATACGGTACCCTTTCTAACCTTTGTGCAATCACGTGCAATCCATACTGGGCGTGAGAACGGCTGGCGAGCTGTTAAGCAAGCTACAGCACCTGTCCAGACAAGTACAGGGATTCCCTAGCGAGGAGACTTATTTGATTGTTTTCAATGTTGGGACAGCAATTTTTGGGGAGCACTATACTCTGGAGAATGATAGATGGGGCCCACCATACACTGGAACATTCCAAAGGTGGACATCAGACACTGGAGCAGCATTTACAGGGCCCATTATACACTAGAGCATTAGAAATGGGGCCCATTATGTTTGGAGCATTATTTGGGCCCATAAGACAGTGGAGCTTCATCCATGGGGACCAACATATACTGTAGCATTATGTGGAGCTCATCATATACTGTTTCAAACATTATATGGGACCAATGATTCTGTATGGAGAAATAGATGGGCCTCGTCATGAGATGTAAAAAGTGAGGTATTTTTCATTGTACTATACCGCTATTTCTCTGCCGTATCGGAGCATGATGAGTTGTGGTATGTGTTAAAGGGGCGCTCTTTCGCCCAGGGCACATGAAAACCTGCAGCCAGCCCTCCCCCCCCACAACTTTAGCCAAATAACACCCATTTTTCAGTGTGTAACTTGTATTATGAAGTTAATTAAGGTTGACAAGCTTAAGTAAGAAGAATTGATGCTTTTGGCATTCAAATGGGCACTGTAGGTGTGTTTCCTGTCCTCCTCTCACTGCCGACTTTTATTCCCCATTGACTTACATTGGGTTTCGTGTTTCGGGACGACCCCGACTTTTCCCTATAATCGGACGATCAAGCTCGACCCGACTTTTGGAAAAGTCGGGTTTCACTAAACGAAACGCGACCCTAAAAAACCAAAAGTCGCTCAACTCTAGTGATAACCACTACACTACAGAAACCGGCTGCGGAAGGTTACTGTGGTCATGACGAGCCATCGAGAACAAAGACTCAATTTCAAAAGCTTTAATATCAACGCCTAATGTCATGCTTCTATCAAGTTTCAAACTGGGGACCGTTCGCGTGTGAGGTGAACGTGACAACCACTACACTTCAGAAACTCCATGCAAAGCTAAAGATGTTTAAACATGCTGAAATGAACTTGAAAAAGAAAAAAACATCCAGCCAAAGTCAAGAGGTCTTCCTCTATGTCTGAAGACAGGACAAAGTGCATTTTGCAACACAGGAACCTTTCATTTGTCAGGCTATTGGAAAAAAGAACAAACAGGGAAACAAAACCATTTTCCACAAAACATTCTCATGCCTTTGTCCAAAAGCCAAAAAGAAAAAGCACCTAGATGCCTGCTTTCGCACATTGATCCTATCAGGTGTTACTTGAATTAGGAACACTTAGACACTGTCAAAAACACGCATGCTTGCCAAAAGCAAAAACGGGTAGAAATAATCACATTGGTAAAAGTAATGCTCATTAAACCAGCAATAGAATATGCTAACTAAGGCTAATTACGCCAACAATATACGTTTGTGATCAAAATAAAGAAAAGCCACATGTTTCTGCCCGGGATCAAAACAGGGAACTTTTAGGAGGATGGCAAACAGGACAATCACTACACTACAGTAACCAGACAAGAGCGTTTACTGTGGTCATGGCAAGCATTAAAGATCATGCAGTCATTGTCAAAAGCGCTAGTTTGCAAGAGAAACGCTGTGTTTCGGCCCAGTTTTGAACTGAGGACCTTTCGCGTGTAAAACGAAAGTGATAACCGCGACACTACAGAAACAAACCGATTCAAAAAAACAAAAAATGCTGTGGTCATGGCAAGCAATAAAGAACAAGCACTGAAAGTCAAAAAGATCGTTTTCCAAGAGAAAAAGATGTGTTTCTGCCCAGTTTCGAACTGGGGACCTTTCGCGTGTGAGGCGAACATGATAACCGCTACACTACAGAAACCAGATGCAAGCGCTTACTGTGGTGACAACAAGCAATCGAGATCAAGAACTGAAAGTCAAAAGCTTGGATACCAAAGGGTAACAGCGTGTTTCTGCACAGTTTCGAACTAGGGACCTTTCACGTGTTAGACGAACGTGATAACCACTACACTACAGAAACCGGCTGCAGAAGGTTACTGTGGTCATGACGAGCCATCGAGAACAAAGACTCAACGTCAAAAGCTTTAATATCAACGCCTAATGTCATGCTTCTATCCAGTTTCGAACTGGGGAACGTTCGCGTGTGAGGTGAACGTGACAACTACTACTCTTCAGAAACTCCTTGCAAAGATAAAGATGTTTAAACATGCTGAAATGAACTTGAAAAAGAAAAAAACAGCCAGCCAAAGTCAAGAGGTCTTCCTCTATGTCTGAAGACAGGACAAATTGCATTTTGCAACACAGGAACCTTTCATTTGTCAGGCTATTGGAGAAAAAGAACAAACAGGGAAACAAAACCATGCTCCACAAAACATTCTCATGCCTTTGTCCAAAAGCCAAAAAGAAAAAGCACCTAGATGCCTGCTTTCGCACCTTGATCCTATCAGGTGTTACTTGAATTAGGAACACTTAGACACTGTCAAAAACACACATGCTTGCCAAAAGCAAAAACCGGTAGAAATAATCACATTGGTAAAAGTAATGCTCATTAAACCAGCAATAGAATATGCTAACAAAGGGTAATTAAGCCAACAATATACGTTTGTGATCAAAATAAAGAAAAGCCACATGTTTCTGCCCCGGATCAAAACAGGGAACTTTCAGGAGGATGGCAAACAGGGCAATCACTACACTACAGTAACCAGACAAGAGCGTTTACTGTGGTCATGGCAAGCATTAAAGATCAAGCACTCATTGTCAAAAGCACTAGTTTGCAAGAGGAACGCTGTGTTTCTGCCCAGTTTCGTACTGAGGACCTTTCGCGTGTAAAGCGAACGTGATAAACGCTACACTACAGAAACCAACCGATTCAAACAAACAAAAAATGCTGTGGTCATGGCAAGCAATAAAGAACAAGCACTGAAAGTCAAAAAGATCGTTTTCCAAGAGAAAAAAAAGCTGTGATTATGCCCAGTTTCGAACTGGGGACGTTTCGCGTGTGAGGCGAACGTGATAACCGCTACACTACAGAAACCTGATGCAAGCGCTTACTGTGGTGACAACAAGCAATCGAGATCAAGAACTGAAAGTCTAAAGCTTGGATACCAAAGGGTAACAGCGTGTTTCTGCACAGTTTAAAACTGGGGACCTTTCCCGTGTTAGGCGAACGTGGTAACCACTACACTACAGAAACCGGCTGCGTAAGGTTACTGTGGTCATGACGAGCCATCGAGAACAAAGACTCAACGTCAAAAGCTTTAATATCAACGCCTAATGTCCTGCTTCTATCCAGTTTCGAACTGGGGACCGTTCGCGTGTGAGGTGAACGTGACAACCACTACACTTCAGAAACTCCATGCAAAGATAAAGATGTTTAAACATGCTGAAATGAACTTGAAAAAGAAAAAAACATCCAGCCAAAGTCAAGAGGTCTTCCTCTATGTCTGAAGACAGGACAAAGTGCATTTTGCAACACAGGAACCTTTCATTTGTCAGGCTATTGGAGAAAAAGAACAAACAGGGAAACAAAACCATGCTCCACAAAACATTCTCATGCCTTTGTCCAAAAGCCAAAAAGAAAAAACACCTAGATGCCTGCTTTCGCACCTTGATCCTATCAGGTGTTACTTGAATTAGGAACACTTAGACACTGTCAAAAACACACATGCTTGCCAAAAGCAAAAACGGATAGAAATATTCACATTGGTAAAAGTAATGCTCATTAAACCAGCAATAGAATATGTTAACTAATGCTAATTAAGCCAACAATATATGTTTGTGATCAAAATAAAGAAAAGCCACATGTTTCTACCCGGGATCAAAACAGGGAACATTCAGGAGGATGGCAAACAGGACAATCACTACACTACAGTAACCAGACAAGAGCGTTTACTGTGGTCATGGCAAGCATTAAAGATCAAGCACTCATTGTCAAAAGCGCTAGTTTGCAAGAAAAACGCTGTGTTTCTGCCCAGTTTCGAACTGGGGACCTTTCGCGTGTTAGGCAAACGTGATAACCTCTACACTACAGAAACCGGATGCAAGCGCTTACTGTGGTGACAACAAGCAATCGAGATCAAGAACTGAAAGTCAAAAGCTTGGATACCAAAGGGTAACAGCGTGTTTCTGCCCAGTTTCGAACTGGGGACCTTTCGAGTGTTAGGCGAACGTGATAACTAGAGTTGAGCGAAACGGGTCGAAAAAATTCAAAAGTCGTCGACTTTTGGCAAAGTCGGGTTTCATGAAACGAAACCCGACCCTAGGATGAGGTCGACCACGAGGCCCGCGACTTACGCGCCAAAGTCGCGTTTCAAAAGTTTGTTTTGCGCTCTTTTTCAGCCAATCAGGATCCACGGACACTGTGGGCAAAGTGATGACCTAGGCACGGGTCACCACCATCTTTCAGAAGGGCATGCAAGTGATTGGCTTGCTTTGGTGGGCGTCACAGGGCGTATAAAAGGGCGTGCACGCCGACCGCCATCTTACTTCTGCCGATCTTAGTATAGGGAGAGGTTGCTGCTGATTCTGTAGGGAGAGCGTTAGGCAGGGAAGAAGACAAAAAAACTGCTTCTGCTGCTAGCGATTTGGCCTGCACAACACACAAGTCACTGTGTGTGCAGTGCAAGGGGAGGCTATATTGTGGTGTATCAGTGGTGTTGGTTGTTGGGCTGCCTTTTAAGGCTTCCTGACACGCTGGCATTGCTGTTTACCCACTGCTCCGCAAACTGCTTTTTTAAAAGCAATCCAATCTCCCTTATCCTCTAGTCACTTTTGTCACAGCTGTGCCATCGAGCCTGTCACATAGCACTCAGATATCAGTGGGCCTCACGCAATCCACAAGTGTCCAGTGTCCAAAAGTGTGCGCAGAGATTCAAAATCTCCATTATCCTCTCGTCACTTTGGTCACAGGCAGCTGTGCCATCGAGTGTGTCACATAGCGACCAGATATCAGTGGGCCTCACACAATCCACAAGTGTCCAGTTTCCAAAAGTGTGCGCAGAGATTCAAAATCTCCATTATCCTCTCGTCACTTTGGACACAGGCAACTGTGCCATCGAGCGTGTCACATAGCGCTCAGATATCAGTGGGCCTCACACAATCCACAAGTGTCCAGTGTCCAAAAGTGTGCGCAGAGATTCAAAATCTCCATTATCCTCTCGTCACTTTGGTCACAGGCAGCTGTGCCATCGAGCCTGTCACATAGCGCTCAGATATCAGTGGGCCTCACACATTCCACAAGTGTCCAGTGTCCAAAAGTGTGCGCAGAGATTCAAAATCTCCATTATCCTCTCGTCACTTTGGTGACAGGCAGCTGTGCCATCGAGCGTGTCACATAGCGCTCAGATATCAGTGGGCCTCACACAATCCACAAGTGTCCAGTGTCCAAAAGTGTGCGCAGAGATTCAAAATCTCCATTATCCTCTTGTCACTTTGGTCACAGCTGTGCCATCGAGCCTGTCACATAGCGCTCAGATATCAGTGGGCCTCACACAATCCACAAGTGTCCAGTGTCCAAAAGTGTGCGCAGAGATTCAAAATCTCCATTATCCTCTCGTCACTTTTGTCACAGGCAGCTGTGCCATCGAGCGTGTCACATAGCGCTCAGATATCAGTGGGCCTCACACAATCCACAAGTGTCCAGTGTCCAAAAGTGTGCGCAGAGATTCAAAATCTCCATTATCCTCTTGTCACTTTGGTCACAGCTGTGCCATCGAGCCTGTCACATAGCGCTCAGATATCAGTGGGCCTCACACATTCCACAAGTGTCCAGTGTCCAAAAGTGTGCGCAGAGATTCAAAATCTCCATTATCCTCTCGTCACTTTGGTCACAGGCAGCTGTGCCATCGAGCGTGTCACATAGCGCTCAGATATCAGTGGGCCTCACACAATCCACATGTATCCAGTGTCCAAAAGTGTGCGCAGAGATTCAAAATCTCCATTATCCTCTCGTCACTTTGGTCACAGCTGTGCCATCGAGCCTGTCACATAGCGCTCAGATATCAGTGGGCCTCACACAATCCACAAGTGTCCAGTGTCCAAAAGTGTGCGCAGAGATTCAAAATCTCCATTATCCTCTCGTCACTTTTGTCACAGGCAGCTGTGCCATCGAGCCTGTCACATAGCGCTCAGATATCAGTGGGCCTCACACAATCCACAAGTGTCCAGTGTCCAAAAGTGTGCGCAGAGATTCAAAATCTCCATTATCCTCTCGTCACTTTGGTCACAGCTGTGCCATCGAGCGTGTCACATAGCGCTCAGATATCAGTGGGCCTCACACAATCCACAAGTGTCCAGTGTCCAAAAGTGTGCGCAGAGATTCAAAATCTCCATTATCCTCTCGTCACTTTGGTCACAGGCAGCTGTGCCATCGAGCGTGTCACTTAGCGCTCAGATATCAGTGGGCCTCACACAATCCACAAGTGTCCAGTGTCCAAAAGTGTGCGCAGAGATTCAAAATCTCCATTATCCTCTCGTCACTTTGGTCACAAGCAGCTGTGCCATCGAGCGTGTCACATAGCGCTCAGATATCAGTGGGCCTCACACAATCCACAAGTGTCCAGTGTCCAAAAGTGGGCGCAGAGATTCAAAATCTCCATTATCCTCTCGTCACTTTAGTCACAGGCAGCTGTGCCCTCGAGCGTTTCACATAGCGCTCAGATATCAGTGGGCCTCACACAATCCACAAGTGTCCAGTGTCCAAAAGTGTGCGCAGAGATTCAAAATCTCCATTATCCTCTCGTCACTTTGGTCACAGGCAGCTGTGCCATCGAGCGTGTCACATAGCGCTCAGATATCAGTGGGCCTCACACAATCCACAAGTGTCCAGTGTCCAAAAGTGTGCGCAGAGATTCAAAATCTCCATTATCCTCTCGTCACTTTGGTCACAGGCAGCTGTGCCATCGAGCGTGTCACATAGCGCTCAGATATCAGTGGGCCTCACACAATCCACAAGTGTCCAGTGTCCAAAAGTGTGCGCAGAGATTCAAAATCTCCATTATCCTCTCGTCACTTTGGTCACAGGCAGCTGTGCCATCGAGCCTGTCACATAGCGCTCAGATATCAGTGGGCCTCACACAATCCACAAGTGTCCAGTGTCCAAAAGTGTGCGCAGAGATTCAAAATCTCCATTATCCTCTCGTCACTTTGGTCACAGGCAGCTGTGCCATCGAGCCTGTCACATAGCGCTCAGATATCAGTGGGCCTCACACAATCCAAAAGTGTCCACTGTCCACAGGTGTGTGCAGAAATTCTAAATCTCCCCTGTCCTATAGACACCTTGTACCTTGTTTTACATTACTATATAGTTTGTTGGATTTTGTCTATATTTCTACCAAAAATGAGGAAGGCTGGTGGAAGAGGCCGTGGAATTGGGCGGGGGTTGGCAGCTGGTAATGATGGTGTTGGCGGTGGATCTGATGGTAGTGGCAAGAGCAAAATAGGACCGAATGCAGGAGGTGCTGACCCTGTGTCATCGTCTGGCTACATAAGGCCTCGAACGCTTAGTTTTCTAGGAGTTGGCAAACCGCTTTTAAAGGCAGAGCATCAGGAAAAAGTTTTGTCTTACATTGCTGACTCAGCCTCCAGCTCTATCGCCTCCTCTTCTTCAGTTGCAAAAAGTAAAAGCACTGAGTCGTCATTGGAGGCTCATGTTCATGAACCACACCTTTCCTTGAGTCCTTCACCCCAACCAAGATTGAAGGATGACACAGGCCATACTACTGATTACTCCATGGGGCTGTTTTCACATACCATGCCTGGATTATCAAGTGAAATGGTGAATTACCCAGGCCAAGATGAATCTGACATGGAGTGCACTGATGCACAGCCGCTGATGGATGATTCTGCTGGTACATTCACTCAGAGCACTACATTGTTCTCGCAGTGTACAGAGCCAGATTTTGACCCTGATGAGACTCAGGTGCCCCTTCCCACACACTATACCACCATACACGGTGACACAGAGAAAGGTGCACATGACATAGAAGAGGAGGTGATGGATGACCCAGTTGTTGACCCAGATTGGCATCCATTGGGGGAAGAGGGTGCTGCTTCCAATAGCTCAGATGAGGAGCATCCACAGCAGACATCGACATCGCAACAGCTGTTATCTGGCAGGCCCGTAGCACTCCAAAGACAGGTTCCAAACATCAAAAGAGTTGCTGGACAGCTTGTCCAGAGGGTCAAAAGATCACAGCGTGCTAGGATGCAAAATGTCTGCCAAAGTAGGAAGAGTGCAGTGTGGCACTTTTTTGAACAAAATCCTCATGATCAGGCCAAGGTTATCTGTAAGAAGTGCGCAAAGACCTTTAGCCGAGGGAAAAATCTGAAAAATTTGAATACCAGTTGCATGCTTAGACATTTAACCAGCATGCACTTGCAAGCGTGGACACAACACCAAACCTCAAGTGCCACATGTGCAACTGATCACAACGAAGGTAGTCAGCAACGCTACATTGTTTCCCCCACTGTAAGCCCACCGGTTAGCACAGCAGCAAATGTTGAGGTGTCGTTGCAAGACCACAGCAGTCAGGGAATCCCACTGTTATATCAACGAAAGACTGATTCTAGGCCATCAGAAAGAACACCAACTCCATCACCATCATCAACCCTCTCTTAGTCCGCCCTGTCCACCGCTACTTCCACCATATGCAGCTCTCAAGTCCAGCTCACCCTCCCAGACACTATGAGTAGGTCAAGAAAGTACTCAGTCTCTCATCCGCGTACACTGGGTTTGAACGCCCACATTGCCAAACTAATCTCGTTTGAGATGATGCCCTTTCGGTTGGTGGAAAGCACAGCTTTCCGCAAACTCATGGCCTATGCAGTACCACGCTATGACCTACCCAGTCGCCACTTCTTCTCTCGCAAAGCCATCCCAGCCCTCCACCATCATGTGAAAGACCGCATTGTCCATGCACTCAAGCAGTCAGTGAGCGGAAAGGTGCACCTCACAACTGATGCATGGTCCAGTCGGCATGGCCAGGGCCGTTACCTGTCCATCACTGCGCACTGGGTTAATGTGGTGGATGCAGGTTCCACAGGGGACAGCGGTGGTGGGACAGTGCTGCCTAGCCCAAGGTATAGGAAACAGTTGGCTGTAGGCGTTCGACCCTCCTCCTCCTCCAGAAGCGAAAGCTCGTCCACAGAGCGCAGTCGTACGAGCACTCCATCTGCAGCTGCCACTGTTGCACACGATGTGTCCCCCTATCGAGCAGCTAGTGGAAAGCGTCAGCAGGCTGTGTTGCAGATGATGTGTTTGGGCGACAGACACACCGCAGAGGTGCTGGCCGAGTACTTGAAGCGACAAACTGAGTCATGGCTGGGCAGTGTACATCTTGAGGCAGGCAAGGTAGTTAGTGATAACGGCCGTAATTTTGTGGCAGCCATAGCCCTTTCAAAACTCAGCCACATACCTTGCTTGGCTCACACCTTGAACCTGGTGGTGCAGTGCTTCCTCAAAAATTATCCGGAGTTAACAGCCCTGCTCCAGAAGGTGCGAAGACTGTGCGTGCACATCCGCCGGTCGCCTGTACACTCCGTTCGTAAGCAGAAGCTGCAGCGATTGCTCCACCTTCCCAACCACCGCCTCATTATCGACATTGCAACACGGTGAAACTCCACCCTGTACATGGTGAAGCGGCTGTGCGAGCAGAGGCAGGCCATAATGCATTTGTGGGAGGATACACGGCCAGGCACTTTGAGAGCAGACATGGAGTTGACAGGCGTGCAGTGGTCGAAGCTGAAAGACCTTTGTAAAGTCCTTCAGTGTTTTGAGGAATGCACACGGCTGGTAAGCGCAGACGACGCCATCCTAAGCATGAGCATCCCACTTATGCGTCTGCTCATGCAAACCTTGACGCACCTTAAGGAGCAGGCGTCTGCAGCCAATGTTGATGAGGAGGAAGAGGAGGAGGGAATCCTTGATGACATTCAGCCATTGTCTGCTCAGGGACCTCTCCTGGACGAGGTGGAGGAAGAAGAGGAGGAGGAGGAGGATGATGGGGATGATTACTTAGGGGAGGAGGATGCATGTCGTGGGGCAAGTGAAAATGTTGGCGTGGCAAGGTCTGGTACAGGGTTTGTGCGTGACTGGAGGGATGTGGATTTGCCAGAAAGTGCTCCTCCACCCAGCACTCGCAGTGCATCATTGACACCGGGAACATTGGCCCACATGTCAGATTATGCCTTGCGGATCCTAAAAAGGGACCCCCGCATTGCCAAAATGATGAACGATGACGACTACTGGTTGGCCAGCATCCTGGATCCACGCTATAAAGGCAAATTACAAAACATCATGCCACAGGAGAACCTTGACCTAATATTGGCTAATAAACAAGCAACTCTGGTAAATCGGTTGCTTGAGGCATTCCCAGCACACAGCAGCGGTGATTGTTCTCACACGAGCCGTACGGGCCGGGGGCAGCTTGGCAGAGGTGTTCGTGGTGCACACAGCAGAAGTGGCGTTGGAGACAGGGGTTTCATGACAATGTTGTGGACTGATTTTTCAAATACCGCTCACACAACTGGTAATACTGCATCGATGGAAAGTGACAGGAGACAGCAGTTGTCAACTATGGTTACAAACTACTTTTCCTCCCATTTCGATGTTCTCCCACACAGGTCATTCCCCTTTGACTATTGGGCCGCTAAACTGGACACCTGGCCTGAATTGGCCCAATATGCCTTACAGGAGCTCGCTTGCCCAGCTGCAAGTGTGCTATCGGAAAGAGTCTTCAGTGCAGCTGGATCAATCCTGACAGAAAAAAGGACCCGTCTGTCAACCCAAAATGTGGATGATCTAACCTTCATTAAAATGAACCACGCATGGGTTTCCAAGGATTTTGTCCCACCTTCCCCTGATGACACATAGGGTGACAGAAAAATGGCTTGCTTTGGTCCACCTCTTCCTGGTACTTCACCTATTTTGCCTTTTGCATCAGCTGAATGTCCAACATCAACATATGCCACTTTCTAAAACTACCTAACTGTGCTGCCTCCCACCCAATGGCCGGGGTCACCACCTACCGCACGACACCGTGCGAGTGCCGTTGCCCTGGACAGGTGGGTGGGCCGACTCTTGGGCGCGGGCACTGGCACAGGGTCCCTCATAGTGCAATCAAGTGTCTCTGACGGTGGTGGTGCACACCCGCCGTCAGACACACCGCTGTACTATGAGGGGACCAGTGCCAGTACCGACGCCCACGAGTGGGCCCCCCTTGCTTGGGCAGGGCCCCAGCATTTGCAATCTTTACCTGTCCCTGCTCCTCCGCTGTGTAATCTGGGCCATCAAATCCATACTGTGCCTGACACCGTCTGAGCCTGCCTCCTGAGACATATATTTTGAATGTGTACGCTATCCATACATGTTATCTGGGGGTACGGTACCCTTTCTAACCTTTGTGCAATCACGTGCAATCCATACTGGGCCTGACACCGTCTGAGCCTGCCTCCTGAGACATATATTTTGAATGTGTACGCTATCCATACATGTTATCCGGGGATACGGTACCCTTTCTAACCTTTGTGCAATCACGTGCAATCCATACTGGGCCTGACACCGTCTGAGCCTGCCTCCTGAGACATATATTTTGAATGTGTACGCTATCCATACATGTTATCCAGGGATACGGTACCCTTTCTAACCTTTGTGCAATCACGTGCAATCCATACTGGGCCTAACACCGTCTGAGCCTGCCTCCTGAGACATATATTTTGAATGTGTACGCTATCCATACATGTTATCCGGGGATACGGTACCCTTTCTAACCTTTATGCAATCACGTGCAATCCATACTGGGCCTAACACCGTCTGAGCCTGCCTCCTGAGACATATAATTTGAATGTGTACGCTATCCATACATGTTATCCGGGGATACGGTACCCTTTCTAACCTTTGTGCAATCACGTGCAATCCATACTGTGCCTGACACCGTCTGAGCCTGCCTCCTGAGACATATATTTTGAATGTGTACGCTATCCATACATGTTATCCAGGGATACGGTACCCTTTCTAACCTTTGTGCAATCACGTGCAATCCATACTGGGCCTGACACCGTCTGAGCCTGCCTCCTGAGACATATATTTTGAATGTGTACGCTATCCATACATGTTATCCAGGGATACGGTACCCTTTCTAACCTTTGTGCAATCACGTGCAATCCATACTGGGCCTAACACCGTCTGAGCCTGCCTCCTGAGACATATATTTTGAATGTGTACGCTATCCATACATGTTATCCGGGGATACGGTACCCTTTCTAACCTTTGTGCAATCACGTGCAATCCATACTGGGCCTAACACCGTCTGAGCCTGCCTCCTGAGACATATATTTTGAATGTGTACGCTTTCCATACATGTTATCCGGGGATACGGTACCCTTTCTAACCTTTGTGCAATCACGTGCAATCCATACTGGGCCTAACAACGTCTGAGCCTGAATCCTGAGACATATATTTTGAATATGTACGCTATCCATACATGTTATCCGGGGAAACTGTACCCTTTCTAACCTTTGTGCAATCACGTGCAATCCATACTGTGCCTGACACCGTCTGAGCCTGCCTCCTGAGACATATATTTTGAATGTGTACGCTATCCATACATGTTATCCAGGGATACGGTACCCTTTCTAACCTTTGTGCAATCACGTGCAATCCATACTGGGCCTAACACCGTCTGAGCCTGCCTCCTGAGACATATATTTTGAATTTGTACGCTATCCATACATGTTATCCAGGGATACGGTACCCTTTCTAACCTTTGTGCAATCACGTGCAATCCATACTGGGCCTAACACCGTCTGAGCATGCCTCCTGAGACATATATTTTGAATGTGTACGCTATCCATACATGTTATCCGGGGATACGGTACCCTTTTTAACCTTTGTGCAATCACGTGCAATCCATACTGGGCCTAACACCGTCTGAGCCTGCCTCCTGATACATATATTTTGAATGTGTACGCTATCCATACATGTTATCCGGGGATACGGTACCCTTTCTAACCTTTGTGCAATCACGTGCAATCCATACTGGGCCTAACACCATCTGAGCCTGCCTCCTGAGACATATATTTTGAATGTGTACGCTATCCATACATGTTATCCGGGGATACGGTACCCTTTCTAACCTTTGTGCAATCACGTGCAATCCATACTGTCCCTGACACCGTCTGAGCCTGCCTCCTGAGACATATATTTTGAATGTGTACGCTATCCATACACGTTATCCGGGGATACGGTACCCTTTCTAACCTTTGTGCAATCACGTGCAATCCATACTGGGTCTAACATTGTCTGAGCCTGCCTCCTGAGACATATATTTTGAATGTGTACGCTATCCATACATGTTATCCGGGGATACGGTACCCTTTCTAACCTTTGTGCAATCACGTGCAATCCATACTGTGCCTGACACCGTCTGAGCCTGCCTCCTGAGACATATATTTTGAATGTGTACGCTATCCATACATGTTATCCAGGGATACGGTACCCTTTCTAACCTTTGTGCAATCACGTGCAATCCATACTGGGCCTGACACCGTCTGAGCCTGCCTCCTGAGACATATATTTTGAATGTGTATGCTATCCATACATGTTATCCAGGGATACGGTACCCTTTCTAACCTTTGTGCAATCACGTGCAATCCATACTGGGCGTGAGAACGGCTGGCGAGCTGTTAAGCAAGCTACAGCACCTGTCCAGACAAGTACAGGGATTCCCTAGCGAGGAGACTTATTTGATTGTTTTCAATGTTGGGACAGCAATTTTTGGGGAGCACTATACTCTGGAGAATGATAGATGGGGCCCACCATACACTGGAACATTCCAAAGGTGGACATCAGACACTGGAGCAGCATTTACAGGGCCCATTATACACTAGAGCATTAGAAATGGGGCCCATTATGTTTGGAGCATTATTTGGGCCCATAAGACAGTGGAGCTTCATCCATGGGGACCAACATATACTGTAGCATTATGTGGAGCTCATCATATACTGTTTCAAACATTATATGGGACCAATGATTCTGTATGGAGAAATAGATGGGCCTCGTCATGAGATGTAAAAAGTGAGGTATTTTTCATTGTACTATACCGCTATTTCTCTGCCGTATCGGAGCATGATGAGTTGTGGTATGTGTTAAAGGGGCGCTCTTTCGCCCAGGGCACATGAAAACCTGCAGCCAGCCCTCCCCCCCCACAACTTTAGCCAAATAACACCCATTTTTCAGTGTGTAACTTGTATTATGAAGTTAATTAAGGTTGACAAGCTTAAGTAAGAAGAATTGATGCTTTTGGCATTCAAATGGGCACTGTAGGTGTGTTTCCTGTCCTCCTCTCACTGCCGACTTTTATTCCCCATTGACTTACATTGGGTTTCGTGTTTCGGGACGACCCCGACTTTTCCCTATAATCGGACGATCAAGCTCGACCCGACTTTTGGAAAAGTCGGGTTTCACTAAACGAAACGCGACCCTAAAAAACCAAAAGTCGCTCAACTCTAGTGATAACCACTACACTACAGAAACCGGCTGCGGAAGGTTACTGTGGTCATGACGAGCCATCGAGAACAAAGACTCAATTTCAAAAGCTTTAATATCAACGCCTAATGTCATGCTTCTATCAAGTTTCAAACTGGGGACCGTTCGCGTGTGAGGTGAACGTGACAACCACTACACTTCAGAAACTCCATGCAAAGCTAAAGATGTTTAAACATGCTGAAATGAACTTGAAAAAGAAAAAAACATCCAGCCAAAGTCAAGAGGTCTTCCTCTATGTCTGAAGACAGGACAAAGTGCATTTTGCAACACAGGAACCTTTCATTTGTCAGGCTATTGGAAAAAAGAACAAACAGGGAAACAAAACCATTTTCCACAAAACATTCTCATGCCTTTGTCCAAAAGCCAAAAAGAAAAAGCACCTAGATGCCTGCTTTCGCACATTGATCCTATCAGGTGTTACTTGAATTAGGAACACTTAGACACTGTCAAAAACACGCATGCTTGCCAAAAGCAAAAACGGGTAGAAATAATCACATTGGTAAAAGTAATGCTCATTAAACCAGCAATAGAATATGCTAACTAAGGCTAATTACGCCAACAATATACGTTTGTGATCAAAATAAAGAAAAGCCACATGTTTCTGCCCGGGATCAAAACAGGGAACTTTTAGGAGGATGGCAAACAGGACAATCACTACACTACAGTAACCAGACAAGAGCGTTTACTGTGGTCATGGCAAGCATTAAAGATCATGCAGTCATTGTCAAAAGCGCTAGTTTGCAAGAGAAACGCTGTGTTTCGGCCCAGTTTTGAACTGAGGACCTTTCGCGTGTAAAACGAAAGTGATAACCGCGACACTACAGAAACAAACCGATTCAAAAAAACAAAAAATGCTGTGGTCATGGCAAGCAATAAAGAACAAGCACTGAAAGTCAAAAAGATCGTTTTCCAAGAGAAAAAGATGTGTTTCTGCCCAGTTTCGAACTGGGGACCTTTCGCGTGTGAGGCGAACATGATAACCGCTACACTACAGAAACCAGATGCAAGCGCTTACTGTGGTGACAACTAGAGTTGAGCGATACTGTCCGATACTTCAAAGTATCGTATCGGATGGTATCGGCCGATCTTTAAAAAAAGTATCGGTATCGCCGATTCCGATACCGGAAGTCCCATTCAAGTCTATGGGACTTCCGGTATCGGAATAAGAAAAACCCTGTTTTTGCCTTGTACAGCCTCTCTGGGGTCTGTACGGGCCTTTCGGGGGGCTGTGCCGGCCTGCCAGGGGGTCTGTGCAGGCTCCGGTGGTCTGTGCCGGCCTGCCGGGGGGCTGTGCCGGCCTGCCGGTGGTCTGTGCAGGCTCCGATGGGCTGTGCTGGCCTGCCGGGGGGCTGTGCAGGCTCCGGGGGGCTGTGCCGGCCTGCCGGGGGGCTGTGCCGGCCTGCCGGTGGTCTGTGCAGGCTCCGGGGGGGGCTGTGCCGGCCTGCCGGGGGGCTGTGCCGGCCTGCCGGTGGTCTGTGCAGGCTTCGGGGGTCTGTGCAGGCATCGTCCGATGGGACTACAAGTCCCATCGGGCGATGCCTGCTACCATGACAGTGATTGACACATTAGCCAATGATGGGACAGTAGTAGTCCCATCATCCGGCTAATGTGTTGAATGTAAAAAAAAAAAAAAAAAAAATTACATGCTACATACATGCAACATGCATACTACATACATGCTACATTCATACTACATACTACATACATGCTACATTCATACTACATAAATACTACATGCAACATACATACTACATATATACTACATACATACTACATATATACTACATGCATGATACATACATACTGCATGCTACATACATACTACATGCTACATACATACCACATATATACTACATACATACTACATGCATGCTACATACATACCACATACTACATACATACTACATACATACTACATGCATGCTACATGCATGCTACATGCTACATACATAACACATATATACTACATGCATGCTACATACATACTACATGCTACATACATACCACATACATACTACATGCATGCTACATACATACTACATGCATGCTACATACATACTACATGCTACATACTACATATATACTACATGCATGCTACATACATACTACATGCTACATACATACTACATATATACTACATGCATGCTACATACATACTACATGCTAAATACATACTACATATATACTACATGCATGCTACATACATACTACATGCTACATACATACTACATATACTACATGCATGCTACATACACACTACATGCTACATGCATGCTACATACATACTACATACATGCTACATGCTACATACATACCACATATATACTACATACATACAATACGTTCATACAATACATACATAGACATACAGTACATATAACATAGAGTAACATACTTACCAATACTTGTCACATTGTTCCCCGAAGCCATTGTCTTTTCCGGAATAAATATTAACATAACAAACCACAAAAATACTCACCCACGATCCGAAGCAGTCCACGAGTGTGTCCCACGACGATCTTGGGTAGAGAACGGCAGCATCAGCTGATGCTGCCGTTCTCTACGGGCTGCAGGAATCCAATGACGGAAGGTAGGTATCCTTCCGCACTGTATTCCTCCGCCACTTAAAAAAAAAAAAAGTCCCTAGTCTCACTTTATGCCATTGCTGTGTGGGAATTTCCCACGCAGCAATTGCATAAAGTGAGACAAGGGACTTTTTTTTTTTTTAAGTGGCGGAGGAATACAGTGCGGAAGGATACCTACCTTCCGTCATTGGATTCCTGCAGCCCGTAGAGAACGGCAGCATCATCTGATGCTGCAGTACTCTACCCAAGATCGTCATGGGACACACTCGTGGACTGCTTCGGATCGTGGGTGAGTATTTTTGTGGTTTGTTATGTTAATATTTATTCCGGAAAAGACAATGGCTTCGGGGAACAATGTGACAAGTATTGGTAAGTATGTTACTCTATGTTATATGTACTGTATGTCTATGTATGTATTGTATGAATGTATTGTATGTATGTAGTATATATGTGGTATGTATGTAGCATGTAGTATGTATGTAGTATGTATGTAGCATGCATGTAGCATGCAGTATGTATGTAGCATGCATGTAGTATATACAGTATGTAGTATGTATGTAGCATGCATGTAGTATATATGTAGTATGTATGTAGCATGTAGCATGTATGTAGTATGTATGTGGTATGTATGTAGCATGTAGTATGTATGTAGCATGCATGTAGTATATATGTAGTATGTATGTAGCATGTAGTATGTATGTAGCATGCATGTAGTATGTATGTAGTATGTATGTAGCATGTAGTATGTATGTAGCATGCATGTAGTATGTATGTAGTATGTATGTAGCATGTATGTAGTATGTATGTAGCATGTAGTATATATGTAGCATGCATGTAGTATGTATGTAGTATGTATGTAGCATGTATGTAGTATGTATGTAGTATATATGTGGTATGTATGTAGCATGTAGTATGTATGTAGTATGTATGTAGCATGCATGTAGTATGTATGTAGTATGTATGTAGTATGTATGTAGTATATATGTAGTATGTATGTAGCATGTAGTATGTATGTAGTATGTATGTGGTATGTATGTAGCATGTAGTATGTATGTAGCATGCATGTAGTATATATGTAGTATGTATGTAGCATGTAGTATGTATGTAGCATGTATGTGGTATGTATGTAGCATGTAGTATGTATGTAGCATGCATGTAGCATGCATGTACCATGTATGTAGTATGTATGTAGTATGTATGTAGCATGCATGTAGCATGCATGTAGTATGTATGTAGTATGTATGTAGTATGTATGTAGTATGTATGTAGCATGCAGTATTTAGCATGTATGTAGCATGTATGTAGCATGTATGTAGTATATATGTAGTATGTATGTAGCATGTAGTATGTATGTAGCATGTAGTATGTATGTAGCATGCATGTAGTATATATGTAGTATGTATGTAGCATGTAGTATGTATGTAGCATGCATGTAGTATATATGTAGTTTGTATGTAGCATGTAGTATGTATGTAGCATGCATGTAGTATGTATGTAGTATGTATGTAGTATTTTTTTTTTTTTTTTTAACATTTAACACATTAGCCGGATGATGGGACTACTACTGTCCCATCATTGGCTAATGTGTCAATCACTGTCATGGTAGCAGGCATCGCCAGATGGGACTTGTAGTCCCATCGGACGATGCTTGCACAGACCCCCGGACATCAGCACAGCCCCCCGGCAGGCCAGCACAGCCCCCCGGCAGGCCGGTACAGACCCCCACAGGGTGCACAGACCACCGGCAGGCCGGCACAGCCCCCCGGCAGGCCGGTACAGACCCCCACAGGGTGCACAGACCACCGGCAGGCCGGCACAGCCCCCCGGCAGGCCAGTACAGACCCCCACAGGGTGCACAGACCACCGGCAGGCCGGCACAGCCCCCCGGCAGGCCGGTACAGACCCCGGCCAGTCCACACAGCCCCCCGGCAGGCCAGCAGAGACCCCCGGAAGGCCCGAAATGACGGCGCATCATGATGCGCACACACCACGCATCATGATGACGTCAGGCTGTCAATCAACTTTGAACTTCCGATTCCGATGCCGAATTCCGATATTGAAAAAATATCGGAATTCCGATACAGAAAGTATCGGCCGATACCCGATACTTGCGGTATCGGAATGCTCAACACTAGTGACAAGAAGCAATCGAGAACAAGAACTGAAAGTCAAATGCTTGGATACCAAAGGGTAACAGCGTGTTTCTGCCCAGTTTCGAACTGAGGACCTTTCGCATGTAAAGCAAACGTGATAACCGCTACACTACAGAAACCAACCGATTCAAAAAAACAAAAAATGCTGTGGTCATGGCAAGCAATAAAGAACAAGCACTGAAAGTCAAAAAGATCGTTTTCCAAGAGAAAAAGCTGTGTTTCTGCCCAGTTTCGAACTGGGGAACTTTCGCGTGTTAGGCGAACGTGATAACCACTACACTACAGAAACCGGCAGCGGAAGGTTACTGTGGTCATGACGAGCCATCGAGAACAAAGACTCAACGTCAAAAGCTTTAATATCAACGCCTAATATCATGCTTCTATCCAGTTTCCAACCAGGGACCGTTCGCATGTGAGGTGAACGTGACAACCACTACACTTCAGAAACTCCACGCAAAGCTAAAGATGTTTAAACATGCTGAAATGAACTTGAAAAAGAAAAAAACATCCAGCCAAAGTCAAGAGGTCTTCCTCTATGTCTGAAGACAGGACAAAGTGCATTTTGCAACACAGGAACCTTTCATTTGTCAGGCTATTGGAAAAAAGAACAAACAGGGAAACAAAACCATTTTCCACAAAACATTCTCATGCCTTTGTCCAAAAGCCAAAAAGAAAAAGCACCTAGATGCCTGTTTTCGCACCTTGATCCTATCAGGTGTTACTTGAATTAGGAACACTTAGACACTGTCAAAAACACACATGCTTGCCAAAAGCAAAAACGGGTAGAAATAATCACATTGGTAAAAGTAATGCTCATTAAACCAGCAATAGAATATGCTAACTAAGGATAATTAAGCCAACAATATACGTTTGTGATCAAAATAAAGAAAAGCCACATGTTTCTGCCCGGGATCAAAACAGGGAACTTTCAGGAGGATGGCAAACAGGACAATCACTACACTACAGTAACCAGACAAGAGCGTTTACTGTGGTCATGGCAAGCATTAAAGATCAAGCACTCATTGTCAAAAGCGCTAGTTTGCAAGAGAAACGCTGTGTTTATGCCCAGTTTCGAACTGAGGACCTTTCGCGTGTAAAGTGAACGTGATAACCGCTACACTACAGAAACCAACTGCTTCAAACAAAAAAAAAATGCTGTGGTCATGGCAAGCAATAAAGAACAAGCACTGAAAGTCAAAAAGATCGTTTTCCAAGAGAAAAAGCTGTGTTTCTGCCCAGTTTCGAACTGGGGACCTTTCGCGTGTGAGGCGAACGTGATAACCGCTACACTACAGAAACCGGATGCAAGTGCTTACTGTGGTGACAACAAGCAATCGAGATCAAGAACTGAAAGTCAAAAGCTTGGATACCAAAGGGTAACAGCGTGTTTCTGCCCAGTTTCGATCTGGGGACCTTTCGCGTGTTAGGCGAACGTGATAACTAGAGTTGAGCGAAACGGGTCGAAAAAATTCAAAAGTCGGGTTTCATGAAACGAAACCCGACCCTAGGATGAGGTCGGCCACGAGGTCGGCGACTTACGCGCCAAAGTCGCGTTTCAAAAGTTTGTTTTGCGCTCTTTTTCAGCCAATCAGGATCCACGGACACTGTGGGCAACGTGATGACCTAGGCACGGGTCACCACCATCTTTCAGAATGGCATGCAAGTGATTGGCTTGCTTTGGTGGGCGTCACAGGGGGTATAAAAGGGCGTGCACGCCGACCGCCATCTTACTTCTGCCGATCTTAGTATAGGGAGAGGTTGCTGCTGATTCTGTAGGGAGAGCGTTAGGCAGGGAAGAAGACAAAAAAACTGCTTCTGCTGCTAGCGATTTGGCCTGCACAACACACAAGTCACTGTGTGTGCAGTGCAAGGGGAGGCTATATTGTGGTGTATCAGTGGTGTTGGTTGTTGGGCTGCCTTTTAAGGCTTCCTGACACGCTGGCATTGCTGTTTACCCACTGCTCTGCAAACTGCTTTTTTAAAAGCAATCCAATCTCCCTTATCCTCTAGTCACTTTTGTCACAGCTGTGCCATCGAGCGTGTCACATAGCGCTCAGATATCAGTGGGCCTCTCACAATCCACAAGTGTCCAGTGTCCAAAATTGTACGCAGAGATTCAAAATCTCCATTATCCTCTCGTCACTTTGGTCACAGGCAGCTGTGCCATCGAGCGTGTCACATAGCGCTCAGATATCAGTGGGCCTCACACAATCCACAAGTGTCCAGTGTCCAAAAGTGTACGCAGAGATTCAAAATCTCCATTATCCTCTCGTCACTTTGGTCACAGGCAGCTGTGCCATCGAGCGTGTCACATAGCGCTCAGATATCAGTGGTCCTCACACAATCCACAAGTGTCCAGTGTCCAAAAGTGTGCGCAGAGATTCAAAATCTCCATTATCCTCTCGTCACTTTGGTCACAGGCAGCTGTGCCATCGAGCGTGTCACATAGCGCTCAGATATCAGTGGGCCTCACACAATCCACAAGTGTCCAGTGTCCAAAAGTGTGCGCAGAGATTCAAAATCTCCATTATCCTCTCGTCACTTTGGTCACAGGCAGCTGTGCCATCGAGCGTGTCACATAGCGCTCAGATATCAGTGGGCCTCACACAATCCACAAGTGTCCAGTGTCCAAAAGTGTACGCAGAGATTCAAAATCTCCATTATCCTCTCGTCACTTTGGTCACAGGCAGCTGTGCCATCGAGCGTGTCACATAGCGCTCAGATATCAGTGGGCCTCACACAATCCACAAGTGTCCAGTGTCCAAAAGTGTACGCAGAGATTCAAAATCTCCATTATCCTCTCGTCACTTTGGTCACAGGCAGCTGTGCCATCGAGCGTGTCACATAGCGCTCAGATATCAGTGGGCCTCACACAATCCACAAGTGTCCAGTGTCCAAAAGTGTACGCAGAGATTCAAAATCTCCATTATCCTCTCGTCACTTTGGTCACAGGCAGCTGTGCCATCGAGCGTGTCACATAGCGCTCAGATATCAGTGGGCCTCACACAATCCACAAGTGTCCAGTGTCCAAAAGTGTACGCAGAGATTCAAAATCTCCATTATCCTCTCGTCAGTTTGGTCACAGGCAGCTGTGCCATCGAGCGTGTCACATAGCGCTCAGATATCAGTGGACCTCACACAATCCACAAGTGTCCAGTGTCCAAAAGTGTACGCAGAGATTCAAAATCTCCATTATCCTCTCGTCACTTTGGTCACAGGCAGCTGTGCCATCGAGCGTGTCACATAGCGCTCAGATATCAGTGGGCCTCACACAATCCTCAAGTGTCCAGTGTCCAAAAGTGTACGCAGAGATTCAAAATCTCCATTATCCTCTCGTCACTTTGGTCACAGGCAGCTGTGCCATCGAGCGTGTCACAAAGCGCTCAGATATCAGTGGGCCTCACACAATCCACAAGTGTCCAGTGTTCAAAAGTGTACGCAGAGATTCAAAATCTCCATTATCCTCTCGTCACTTTGGTCACAGGCAGCTGTGCCATTGAGCGTGTCACATAGCGCTCAGATATCAGTGGGCCTCACACAATCCACAAGTGTCCAGTGTCCAAAAGTGTATGCAGAGATTAAAAATCTCCATTATCCTCTCGTCACTTTGGTCACAGGCAGCTGTGCCATGGAGCCTGACACATATCGCTCAGATATCAGTGGGCCTCACACAATCTACAAGTGTCCAGTGTCCAAAAGTGTACGCAGAGATTCAAAATCTCCATTATCCTCTCGTCACTTTGGTCACAGGCAGCTGTGCCATCGAGCGTCTCACATAGCGCTCAGATATCAGTGGGCCTCACACAATCTACAAGTGTCCAGTGTCCAAAAGTGTGCGCAGAGATTCAAAATCTCCATTATCCTCTCGTCACTTTGGTCACAGGCAGCTGTGCCATCGAGCGTGTCACATAGCGCTCAGATATCAGTGGGCCTCACACAATCCACAAGTGTCCAGTGTCCAAAAGTGTACGCAGAGATTCAAAATCTCCATTATCCTCTCGTCACTTTGGTCACAGGCAGCTGTGCCATCGAGTGTTTCACATAGCGCTCAGATATCAGTGGGCCTCACACAATCCACAAGTGTCCAGTGTCCAAAAGTGTACGCAGAGATTCAAAATCTCCATTATCCTCTCGTCACTTTGGTCACAGGCAGCTGTGCCATCGAGCGTGTCACATAGCGCTCAGATATCAGTGGGCCTCACACAATCCACAAGTGTCCAGTGTCCAAAAGTGTACGCAGAGATTCAAAATCTCCATTATCCTCTCGTCACTTTGGTCACAGGCAGCTGTGCCATCGAGCGTGTCACATAGCGCTCAGATATCAGTGGGCCTCACACAATCTACAAGTGTCCAGTGTCCAAAAGTGTACGCAGAGATTCAAAATCTCCATTATCCTCTCGTCACTTTGGTCACAGGCAGCTGTGCTATCGAGCGTGTCACATAGCGCTCAGATATCAGTGGGCCTCACACAATCCACAAGTGTCCAGTGTCCAAAAGTGTACGCAGAGATTCAAAATCTCCATTATCCTCTCGTCACTTTGGTCACAGGCAGCTGTGCCATCGAGCGTGTCACATAGCGCTCAGATATCAGTGGGCCTCACACAATCTACAAGTGTCCAGTGTCAAAAAGTGTACGCAGAGATTCAAAATCTCCATTATCCTCTCGTCACTTTGGTCACAGGCAGCTGTGCCATCGAGCGTGTCACATAGCGCTCAGATATCAGTGGGCCTCACACAATCTACAAGTGTCCAGTGTCCAAAAGTGTACGCAGAGATTCAAAATCTCCATTATCCTCTCGTCACTTTGGTCACAGGCAGCTGTGCCATCGAGCGTGTCACATAGCGCTCAGATATCAGTGGGCCTCACACAATCCACAAGTGTCCAGTGTCCAAAAGTGTACGCAGAGATTAAAAATCTCCATTATCCTCTCGTCACTTTGGTCACAGGCAGCTGTGCCATCGAGCCTGTCACATAGCGCTCAGATATCAGTGGGCCTCACACAATCTACAAGTGTCCAGTGTCCAAAAGTGTACGCAGAGATTCAAAATCTCCATTATCCTCTCGTCACTTTGGTCACAGGCAGCTGTGCCATCGAGCGTGTCACATAGCGCTCAGATATCAGTGGGCCTCACACAATCCACAAGTGTCCAGTGTCCAAAAGTGTACGCAGAGATTCAAAATCTCCATTTTCCTCTCGTCACTTTGGTCACAGGCAGCTGTGCCATCGAGCGTGTCACATAGCGCTCAGATATCAATGGGCCTCACACAATCTACAAGTGTCCAGTGTCCAAAAGTGTACGCAGAGATTCAAAATCTCCATTATCCTCTCGTCACTTTGGTCACAGGCAGCTGTGCCATCGAGCGTGTCACATAGCGCTCAGATATCAGTGGGCCTCACAAAATCCACAAGTGTCCAGTGTCCAAAAGTGTGCGCAGAGATTCAAAATCTCCATTATCCTCTCGTCACTTTGGTCACAGGCAGCTGTGCCATCGAGCCTGTCACATAGCGCTCAGATATCAGTGGGCCTCACACAATCCACAAGTGTCCAGTGTCCAAAAGTGTACGTAGAGATTCAAAATCTCCATTATCCTCTCGTCACTTTGGTCACAGGCAGCTGTGCCATCGAGCGTGTCACATAGCGCTCAGATATCAGTGGGCCTCAAACAATCCACAAGTGTCCAGTGTCCAAAATTGTACGTAGAGATTCAAAATCTCCATTATCCTCTCGTCACTTTGGTCACAGGCAGCTGTGCCATCGAGCGTGTCACATAGCGCTCAGATATCAGTGGGCCTCACACAATCCACAAGTGTCCAGTGTCCAAAAGTGTACGCAGAGATTCAAAATCTCCATTATCCTCTCGTCACTTTGGTCACAGGCAGCTGTGCCATCGAGCGTGTCACATAGCGCTCAGATATCAGTGGGCCTCACACAATCCACAAGTGTCCAGTGTCCAAAAGTGTACGCAGAGATTCAAAATCTCCATTATCCTCTCGTCACTTTGGTCACAGGCAGCTGTGCCATCGAGCGTGTCACATAGCGCTCAGATATCAGTGGGCCTCACACAATCCACAAGTGTCCAGTGTCCAAAAGTGTACGCAGAGATTCAAAATCTCCATTATCCTCTCGTCACTTTGGTCACAGGCAGCTGTGCCATCGAGCGTGTCACATAGCGCTAAGATATCAGTGGGCTTCACACAATCCACAAGTGTCCAGTGTCCAAAAGTGTACGCAGAGATTCAAAATCTCCATTATCCTCTCGTCACTTTGGTCACAGGCAGCTGTGCCATCGAGCGTGTCACATAGCGCTCAGATATCAGTGGGCCTCACACAATCCACAAGTGTCCAGTGTCCAAAAGTGTACGCAGAGATTCAAAATCTCCATTATCCTCTCGTCACTTTGGTCACAGGCAGCTGTGCCATCGAGCGTGTCACATAGCGCTCAGATATCAGTGGGCCTCACACAATCTACAAGTGTCCAGTGTCCAAAAGTGTACGCAGAGATTCAAAATCTCCATTATCCTCTTGTCACTTTGGTCACAGGCAGCTGTGCCATCGAGCGTGTCACATAGCGCTCAGATATCAGTGGGCCTCACACAATCTACAAGTGTCCAGTGTCCATAAGTGTACGCAGAGATTCAAAATCTCCATTATCCTCTCGTCACTTTGGTCACAGGCAGCTGTGCCATCGAGTGTGTCACATAGCGCTCAGATATCAGTGGGCCTCACACAATCCACAAGTGTCCAGTGTCCAAAAGTGTACGCAGAGATTCAAAATCTCCATTATCCTCTCGTCACTTTGGTCACAGGCAGCTGTGCCATCGAGCGTGTCACATAGCGCTCAGATATCAGTGGGCCTCACACAATCTAAAAGTGTCCAGTGTCCAAAAGTGTACGCAGAGATTCAAAATCTCCATTATCCTCTCGTCACTTTGGTCACAGGCAGCTGTGCCATCGAGCGTGTCACATAGCGCTCAGATATCAGTGGGCCTCACACAATCTACAAGTGTCCAGTGTCCAAAAGTGTACGCAGAGATTCAAAATCTCCATTATCCTCTCGTCACTTTGGTCACAGGCAGCTGTGCCATCGAGCATGTCACATAGCGCTCAGATATCAGTGGGCCTCACACAATCCACAAGTGTCCAGTGTCCAAAAGTGTACGCAGAGATTCAAAATCTCTATTATCCTCTCGTCACTTTGGTCACAGGCAGCTGTGCCATCGAGCGTGTCACATAGCGATCAGATATCAGTGGGCCTCACACAATCTACAAGTGTCCAGTGATCAAAAGTGTGCGCAGAGATTCAAAATCTCCATTATCCTCTCGTCACTTTGGTCACAGGCAGCTGTGCCATCGAGTGTGTCACATAGCGCTCAGATATCAGTGGGCCTCACACAATCCACAAGTGTCCAGTGTCCAAAAGTGTACGCAGAGATTCAAAATCTCCATTATCCTCTCGTCACTTTGGTCACAGGCAGCTGTGCCATCGAGCGTGTCACATAGCGCTTAGATATCAGTGGGCCTCACACAATCCACAAGTGTCCAGTGTCCAAAAGTGTACGCAGAGATTCAAAATCTCCATTATCCTCTCGTCACTTTGGTCACAGGCAGCTGTGCCATCGAGCGTGTCACATAGCGCTCAGATATCAGTGGGCCTCACACAATCCACAAGTGTCCAGTGTCCAAAAGTGTACGCAGAGATTCAAAATCTCCATTATCCTCTCGTCACTTTGGTCACAGGCAGCTGTGCCATCGAGCGTGTCACATAGCGCTCAGATATCAGTGGGCCTCACACAATCTACAAGTGTCCAAAAGTGTACGCAGAGATTCAAAATCTCCATTATCCTCTCGTCACTTTGGTCACCGGCAGCTGTGCCATCGAGCGTGTCACATAGCGCTCAGATATCAGTGGGCCTCACACAATCCACAAGTGTCCAGTGTCCAAAAGTGTACGCAGAGATTCAAAATCTCCATTATCCTCTCGTCACTTTGGTCACAGGCAGCTGTGCCATCGAGCGTGTCACATAGCGCTCAGATATCAGTGGGCCTCACACAATCTACAAGTGTCCAGTGTCCAAAAGTGTACGCAGAGATTCAAAATCTCCATTATCCTCTCGTCACTTTGGTCACAGGCAGCTGTGCCATCGAGCGTGTCACATAGCACTCAGATATCAGTGGGCCTCACACAATCTACAAGTGTCCAGTGTCCAAAAGTGTACGCAGAGATTCAAAATCTCCATTATCCTCTCGTCACTTTGGTCACAGGCAGCTGTGCCATCGAGCATGTCACATAGCGCTCAGATATCAGTGGGCCTCACACAATCCACAAGTGTCCAGTGTCCAAAAGTGTACGCAGAGATTCAAAATCTCCATTATCCTCTCGTCACTTTGGTCACAGGCAGCTGTGCCATCGACCGTGTCACATAGCGCTCAGATATCAGTGGGCCTCACACAATCCAAAAGTGTCCACTGTCCACAAGTGTGTGCAGAAATTCTAAATCTCCCCTGTCCTATAGACACCTTTTTTCTCTTTTTTCTTATTACTATATAGTTTGATGGATTTTGTCTACATTTCTACCAAAAATGAGGAAGGCTGGTGGAAGAGGCCGTGGAATTGGGCGGGGGTTAGCAGCTGGTAATGATTGTGTTGGTGGTGGATCTGATGGTAGTATCAAGAGCAAAATAGGACCGAATGCAGGAGGTGCTGCCCCTGCGTCATCGTCTGGCTACATAAGGCCTCGAACGCTTAGTTTTCTAGGAGTTGGCAAACCGCTTTTAAAGGCAGAGCATCAGGAAAAAGTTTTGTCTTACATTGCTGACTCAGCCTCCAGCTCTGTCGCCTCCTCTTCTTCAGTTGTAAAAAGTAAAAGCACTGAGTCGTCATTGGAGGCTCATGTTCATGAACAACACCTTTCCTTGTGTCCTTCACCCCAACCAAGATTGAAGGATGACGCAGGCCATACTACTGATTACTCCATGGAGCTGTTTTCACATACCATGCCTGGATTATCAAGTCAAATGGTGAATTACCCAGGCCAAGATGAATCTGACATGGAGTGCACTGATGCACAGCCGCTGATGGATGATTCTGCTGGTACATTCTCTCAGAGCACTACATTGTCCTCGCAGTGTACAGAGCCAGATTTTGACCCTGATGAGACTCAGGTGCCCCTTCCCGCACACTATACCACCATACACGGTGACACAGAGAAAGGTGCACATGACATAGAAGAGGAGGTGATGGATGACCCAGTTGTTGACCCAGATTGGCATCCATTGGGGGAAGAGGGTGCTGCTTCCAATAGCTCAGATGAGGAGCATCCACAGCAGACATCGACATCGCAACAGCTGTTATCTGGCAGGCCCGGAGCACTCCAAAGACAGGTTCCAAACATCAAAAGAGTTGCTGGACAGCTTGTCCAGAGGGTCAAAAGATCACAGCGTGCTAGGCCGCAAAATGTCTGCCAAAGTAGGAAGAGTGCAGTGTGGCACTTTTTTGAACAAAATCCTCATGATCAGGCCAAGGTTATCTGTAAGAAGTGCGCAAAGACCTTTAGCCGAGGGAAAAATCTGAAAAATTTGAATACCAGTTGCATGCTTAGACATTTAACCAGCATGCACTTGCAAGCGTGGACACAACACCAAACCTCAAGTGCCACATGTGCAACTGATCACAACGAAGGTAGTCAGCAATGCTACATTGTTTCCCCCACTGTAAGCCCACCGGTTAGCACAGCAGCAAATGTTGAGGTGTCGTTGCAAGGCCACAGCAGTCAGGGAATCCCACTGTTATATCAACGAAAGACTGATTCTAGGCCATCAGAAAGAACACCAACTCCATCACCATCATCAACCCTCTCTCAGTCCGCCCTGTCCACCGCTACTTCCATCATATGCAGCTCTCAAGTCCAGCTCACGCTCCCAGACACTATGAGTAGGTCAAGAAAGTACTCAGTCTCTCATCCGCGTACACTGGGTTTGAACGCCCACATTGCCAAACTAATCTCGTTTGAGATGATGCCCTTTCGGTTGGTGGAAAGCACAGCTTTCCGCGAACTCATGGCCTATGCAGTACCACGCTATGACCTACCCAGTCGCCACTTCTTCTCTCGCAAAGCCATCCCAGCCCTCCACCATCATGTGAAAGACCGCATTGTCCATGCACTCAAGCAGTCAGTGAGCGGAAAGGTGCACCTCACAACTGATGCATGGTCCAGTCGGCATGGCCAGGGCCGTTACGTGTCCATCACTGTGCACTGGGTTAATGTGGTGGATGCAGGGTCCACAGGGGACAGCGGTGGTGGGACAGTGCTGCCTAGCCCACGGTATAGTAAACAGTTGGCTGTAGGCGTTCGACCCTCCTCCTTCTCCTCCTCCTCCTCCAGAAGCGAAAGCTCGTCCACAGAGCGCAGTCGTACGAGCACTCCATCTGCAGCTGCCACTGTTGCACACGATGTGTCCCCCTATCGAGCAGCTAGTGGAAAGCGTCAGCAGGCTGTGTTGCAGATGATGTGTTTGGGCGACAGACACACCGCCGAGGTGCTGGCCGAGTACTTGAAGCGACAAACTGAGTCATGGCTGGGCAGTGTACATCTTGAGGCAGGCAAGGTAGTTAGTGATAACGGCCGTAATTTTGTGGCAGCCATAGCCCTTTCAAAACTCAGCCACATACCTTGCTTGGCTCACACCTTGAACCTGGTGGTGCAGTGCTTCCTCAAAAATTATCCGGAGTTAACAGCCCTGCTCCAGAAGGTGCGAAGACTGTGCGCGCACATCCGCCGGTCGCCTGTACACTCCGTTCGCATGCAGAAGCTGCAGCGATTGCTCCACCTTCCCAACCACTGCCTCATTATCGACATTGCAACAAGGTGGAACTCCACCCTGCACATGGTGGAGCCGCTGTGCGAGCAGAGGCAGGCCATAATGCATTTGTGGGAGGATACACGGCCAGGCACTTTGAGAGCAGACATGGAGTTGACAGGCGTGCAGTGGTCGAAGCTGAAAGACCTTTGTAAAGTCCTTCAGTGTTTTGAGGAATGCACATGGCTGGTAAGCGCAGACGACGCCATCCTAAGCATGAGCATCCCACTTATACGTCTGCTCATGCAAACTTTGACGCACCTTAAGGAGCAGGCGTCTGCAGCCAATGTTGATGAGGAGGAAGAGGAGGAGGGAATCCTTGATGACATTCAGCCATTGTCTGCTCAGGGACCTCTCCTGGACGAGGTGGAGGAAGAAGAGGAGGAGGAGGAGGAGGAGGATGATGGGGATGATTACTTAGGGGAGGAGGATGCATGTCGTGGGGCAAGTGAAAATGTTGGCGTGGCAAGGTCTGGTACAGGGTTTGTGCGTGACTGGAGGGATGTGGATTTGCCAGAAAGTGCTCCTCCACCCAGCACTCGCAGTGCATCATTGACACCGGGAACATTGGCCCACATGTCAGATTATGCCTTGCGGATCCTAAAAAGGGACCCCCGCATTGCCAAAATGATGAACGATGACGATTACTGGTTGGCCAGCATCCTGGATCCACGCTATAAAGGCAAATTACAAAACATCATGCCACAGGAGAACCTTGACCTAATATTGGCTAATAAACAAGCAACTCTGGTAAATCGGTTGCTTGAGGCATTCCCAGCACACAGCAGCGGTGATGGTTCTCACATGAGCCGTACGGGCCGGGGGCAGCTTGGCAGAGGTGTTCGTGGTGCACACAGCAGAAGTGGCGTTGGAGACAGGGGTTTCATGACAATGTTGTGGACTGATTTTTCAAATACCGCTCACACAACTGGTAATACTGCATCGATGGAAAGTGACAGGAGACAGCAGTTGTCAACTATGGTTACAAACTACTTTTCCTCCCATATTGATGTTCTCCCACACAGGTCATTCCCCTTTGACTATTGGGCCGCTAAACTGGACACCTGGCCTGAATTGGCCCAATATGCCTTACAGGAGCTCGCTTGCCCAGCTGCAAGTGTGCTATCGGAAAGAGTCTTCAGTGCAGCTGGATCAATCCTGACAGAAAAAAAGACCCGTCTGTCAACCCAAAATGTGGATGATCTAACCTTCATTAAAATGAACCACGCATGGGTTTCCAAGGATTTTGTCCCACCTTCCCCTGATGACACATAGGGTGACAGAAAAATGGCTTGCTTTGGTCCACCTCTTCCTGGTACTTCACCTATTTCGCCTTTTGCATCAGCTGAATGTCCAACATCAACATATGCCACTTTCTAAAACTCCCTAACTGTGCTGCCTCCCCCCTCATGGCCGGGGTAACCACCTAGCGTACGACACCGTGCGAGTGCCGTTGCCCTGGACAGGTGGGTAGGCCGACTCTTGGGCGCGGGCACTGGCACAGGGTCCCTCATAGTGCAATCAAGTGTCTCTGACGGTGGTGGTGCACACCCGCCGTCAGACACACCGCTGTACTATGAGGGGCCCAGTGCCAGTACCGATGCCCAAGAGTGGGCCCCCCTTGCTTGGGCAGGGCCACAGCATTTGCAATCTTTACCTCTCCCTGCTCCTCCGCTGTGTAATCTGGGCCGTCAAATCCATACTGTGCCTGACACCGTCTGAGCCTGCCTCCTGAGACATATATTTTGAATGTGTATGCTATCCATACATGTTATCCAGGGATACGGTACCCTTTCTAACCTTTGTGCAATGACGTGCAATCCATACTGGGCCTAACACCGTCTGAGCCTGCCTCATGCTGTATAGACATATATTTTGAATGTGTACGCTATCCATACATGTTATCCGGGGATACGGTACCCTTTCTAACCTTTGTGCAATGACGTGCAGTCCATACTGGGCCTAACAACGTCTGAGCCTGCCTCATGCTGTATAGACATATATTTTGAATGTGTACGCTATCCATACATGTTATCCGGGGATACGGTACCCTTTCTAACCTTTGTGCAATGACGTGCAATCCATACTGGGCCTAACACCGTCTGAGCCTGCCTCATGCTGTATAGACATATATTTTGAATGTGTACGCTATCCATACATGTTATCCGGGGATACGGTACCCTTTCTAACCTTTGTGCAATGACGTGCAATCCATACTGGGCCTAACACCGTCTGAGCCTGCCTCATGCTGTATAGACATATATTTTGAATGTGTACGCTATCCATACATGTTATCCGGGGATACGGTACCCTTTCTAACCTTTGTGCAATGACGTGCAATCCATACTGGGCCTAACAACGTCTGAGCCTGCCTCATGCTGTATAGACATATATTTTGAATGTGTACGCTATCCATACATGTTATCCGGGGATACGGTACCCTTTCTAACCTTTGTGCAATGACGTGCAATCCATACTGGGCCTAACACCGTCTGAGCCTGCCTCATGCTGTATAGACATATATTTTGAATGTGTACGCTATCCATACATGTTATCCGGGGATACGGTACCCTTTCTAACCTTTGTGCAATGACGTGCAATCCATACTGGGCCTAACACCGTCTGAGCCTGCCTCATGCTGTATAGACATATATTTTTAATGTGTACGCTATCCATACATGTTATCCGGGGATACGGTACCCTTTCTAACCTTTGTGCAATGACGTGCAATCCATACTGGGCCTAACAACGTCTGAGCCTGCCTCATGCTGTATAGACATATATTTTGAATGTGTACGCTATCCATACATGTTATCCGGGGATACGGTACCCTTTCTAACCTTTGTGCAATGACGTGCAATCCATACTGGGCCTAACACCGTCTGAGCCTGCCTCATGCTGTATAGACATATATTTTGAATGTGTACGCTATCCATACATGTTATCCGGGGATACGGTACCCTTTCTAACCTTTGTGCAATTAGGTGAAATCCATACTGGGCCTAACACCGTCTGAGCCTGCCTCATGCTGTATAGACATATATTTTGAATGTGTACGCTATCCATGCATGTTATCCGGGGATACGGTACCCTTTCTAACCTTTGTGCAATGACGTGCAATCCATACTGGGCCTAACACCGTCTGAGCCTGCCTCATGCTGTATAGACATATATTTTGAATGTGTACGCTATCCATACATGTTATCCGGGGATACGGTACCCTTTCTAACCTTTGTGCAATGACGTGCAATCCATACTGGGCCTAACACCGTCTGAGCCTGCCTCATGCTGTATAGACATATATTTTGAATGTGTACGCTATCCATACATGTTATCCAGGGATACGGTACCCTTTCTAACCTTTGTGCAATGACGTGCAATCCATACTGGGCCTAACACCGTCTGAGCCTGCCTCATGCTGTATAGACATATATTTTGAATGTGTACGCTATCCATACATGTTATCAGGGGATACGGTACCCTTTCTAACCTTTGTGCAATGACGTGCAATCCATACTGGGCCTAACACCGTCTGAGCCTGCCTCATGCTGTATAGACATATATTTTGAATGTGTACGCTATCCATACATGTTATCCGGGGATACGGTACCCTTTCTAACCTTTGTGCAATGACGTGCAATCCATACTGGGCCTAACACCGTCTGAGCCTGCCTCATGCTGTATAGACATATATTTTGAATGTGTACGCTATCCATACATGTTATCCAGGGATACGGTACCCTTTCTAACCTTTGTGCAATCACGTGCAATCCATACTGGGCGTGAGAACGGCTGGCGAGCTGTTAAGCAAGCTACAGCACCTGTCCAGACAAGTACAGGGATTCCCTAGCGAGGAGACTTATTTGATTGTTTTCAATGTTGGGACAGCAATTTTTGGGGAGCACTATACTCTGGAGAATGATAGATGGGGCCCACCATACACTGGAACATTCCAAAGGTGGACATCAGACACTGGAGCAGCATTTACAGGGCCCATTATACACTAGAGCATTAGAAATGGGGCCCATTATGTTTGGAGCATTATTTGGGCCCATAAGACAGTGGAGCTTCATCCATGGGGACCAACATATACTGTAGCATTATGTGGAGCTCATCATATACTGTTTCAAACATTATATGGGACCAATGATTCTGTATGGAGAAATAGATGGGCCTCGTCATGAGATGTAAAAAGTGAGGTATTTTTCATTGTACTATACCGCTATTTATCTGCCGTATCGGAGCATGATGAGTTGTGGTATGTGTTAAAGGGGCGCTCTTTCGCCCAGGGCACATGAAAACCTGCAGCCAGCCCTCCCCCCCACAACTTTAGCCAAATAACACCCATTTTTCAGTGCGTAACTTATATTATGAAGTTAATTAAGGTTGACAAGCTTAAGTAAGAAGAATTGATGTTTTTGTCATTCAAATGGGCACTGTTGGTGTGTTTCCTGTCCTCCTCTCACTGCCGACTTTTATTCCCCATTGACTTCCATTGGGTTTCGTGTTTCGGGACGACCCCGACTTTTCCCTTTAATCGGACGATCTTGCTCGACCCGACTTTTGGAAAAGTCGGGTTTCACGAAACGAAACGCGACCCTAAAAAACCAAAAGTCACTCAACTCTAGTGATAACCACTACACTACAGAAACTGGCTGCGGAAGGTTACTGTGGTCATGACGAGCCATCGAGAACAAAGACTCAACGTCAAAAGCTTTAATTTCAACGCCTAATGTCATGCTTCTATCCAGTTTCGAACTGGGGACCGTTCGCGTGTGAGGTGAACGTGACAACCACTACACTTCAGAAACTCCATGCAAAGCTAAAGATGTTTAAACATGCTGAAATGAACTTGAAAAAGAAAAAAACAGCCAGCCAAAGTCAAGAGGTCTTCCTCTATGTCTGAAGACAGGACAAAGTGCATTTTGCAACACAGGAACCTTTCATTTGTCAGGCTATTGTAGAAAAAGAACAAACAGGGAAACAAAACCATGCTCCACAAAACATTCTCATGCTTTTGTCCAAAAGCCAAAAAGAAAAAGCACCTGGATGCCTGCTTTCGCACCTTGATCCTATCAGGTGTTACTTGAATTAGGAACACTTAGACACTGTCAAAAACACACATGCTTGCCAAAAGCAAAAACGGGTAGAAATAATCACATTGGTAAAAGTAATGCTCATTAAACCAGCAATAGAATATGCTAACTAAGGCTAATTAAGCCAACAATATACGTTTGTGATCAAAATAAAGAAAAGCCACATGTTTCTGCCCGGGATCAAAACAGGGAACTTTCAGGAGGATGGCAAACAGGACAATCACTACACTACAGTAACCAGACAAGAGCATTTACTGTGGTCATGGCAAGCATTAAACATCAAGCACTCATTGTCAAAAGCGCTAGTTCGCAAGAGGAACGCTGTGTTTTTGCCCAGTTTCGAACTGAGGACCTTTCGCGTGTAAAGCGAACGTGATAACCGCTACACTACAGAAACCAACCGATTCAAACAAACAAAAAATGCTGTGGTCATGGCAAGCAATAAAGAACAAGCACTGAAAGTCAAAAAGATCGTTTTCCAAGAGAAACAGCTGTGTTTCTGCCCAGTTTCGAACTGGGGACCTTTCGCGTGTGAGGCGAACGTGATAACCGCTACACTACAGAAACCGGATGCAAGCGATTACTGTGGTGACAACAAGCAATCGAGATCAAGAACTGAAAGTCAAAAGCTTGGATACCAAAGGGTAACAGAGTGTTTCTGCCTAGTTTCGAACTGGGGACCTTTCGCGTGTTAGGCGAACGTGATAACCACTACACTACAGAAACCGGCTGCTGAAGGTTACTGTGGTCATGATGAGCCATCGAGAACAAAGACTCAACGTCAAAAGCTTTAATATCAACGCCTAATGTCATGCTTCTATCCAGTTTCGAACTGGGGACCGTTCGCGTGTGAGGTGAACGTGACAACTACTACACTTCAGAAACTCCATGCAAAGCTAAAGATGTTTAAACATGCTGAAATGAACTTGAAAAAGAAAAAAACAACCAGCCAAAGTCAAGAGGTCTTCCTCTATGTCTGAAGACAGGGCAAAGTGCATTTTGCAACACAGGAACCTTTCATTTGTCAGGCTATTGGAGAAAAAGAACAAACAGGGAAACAAAACCATGCTCCACAAAACATTCTCATGCCTTTGTCCAAAAGCCAAAAAGATAAAGCACCTAGATGCCTGCTTTCGCACCTTGATCCTATCAGGTGTTACTTGAATTAGGAACACTTAGACACTGTCAAAAACACACATGCTTGCCAAAAGCAAAAACGGGTAGAAATAATCACATTGGTAAAAGTAATGCTCATTAAACCAGCAATAGAATATGCTAACTAAGGCTAATTAAGCCAACAATATACGTTTGTGAATCAAATAAAGAAAAGCCACATGTTTCTGCCCGGGATCAAAACAGGGAACTTTCAGGAGGATGGCAAACAGGACAATCACTACACTACAGTAACCAGACAAGAGCGTTTACTGTGGTCATGACAAACATTAACGATCAATCACTCATTGTCAAAAGCACTAGTTTGCAAGAGGAACGCTGTGTTTCTGCCCAGTTTCGAACTGAGGACCTTTCGCGTGTAAAGCGAACGTGATAACCTCTACACTACAGAAGCCAACCGATTCAAACAAATAAAAAATGCTGTGGTCATGGCAAGCAATAAAGAACAAGCACTGAAAGTCAAAAAGATCGTTTTCCAAGAGAAAATGCTGTGTTTCTGCCCAGTTTCGAACTGGGGACCTTTCGCGTGTGAGGCGAACGTGACAACCACTACACTTCAGAAACTCCATGCAAAGCTAAAGATGTTTAAACATGCTGAAATGAACTTGAAAAAGAAAAAAACAGCCAGCCAAAGTCAAGAGGTCTTCCTCTATGTCTGAAGACAGGACAAAGTGCATTTTGCAACACAGGAACCTTTCATTTGTCAGGCTATTGGAGAAAAAGAACAAACAGGGAAACAAAACCATGCTCCACAAAACATTCTCATGCCTTTGTCCAAAAGCCAAAAAGAAAAAGCACCTGGATGCCTGCTTTCGCACTGATAGGAACTGAAGGAGTTAAATTGAGTTCTGTCTATGTTGCATTCTCTTGTTTAAAACCTTATCTGTTCTTCGAGGAGATGTCTCAGACATCTCCCTTGTGAACCAAGGTCAAATACCTCTGCTTTTTTGCCTAAGTGACTTTCTTTGTAGAAAACAAGTTGTGAAATCATTTGTACTGCGCATGTCTGTAAATGTTTAAATTCTTTACTATAAAAGACGGAAGCCTAACTGATAAGCCAGAGGCGTCTTGGCAGGCATCCCGAGTGGTATTATACAGCCCGTGTCTGTGTTAGCCTTCTCGACGGAGCAATTGATTAGAGACATATGGTGCTTCACACCTAAGAACATCGGTCCTTCAGATGAAAGAGTAATCTGAGGTATCCCGACAGTTTCCTGGCGCCCGAAACAGGGACCTGATATAGGCACCTCTCCAAGACTACCCGATCTACAGACCACTCCAGTTACTGATGAAATTGTGAACAGCAGACCTAAACACCTGGCCATGTAAGAGATCAATTTTTCTCTTCTCTGCTCTTTATAATCTATCATTATAACTAAGGTCCGTATAAAGGGGAATCTAGTAGAGGAGGGGGCCGTAAAATCAGGTCCATATAAGAACTCTGAGGAAATCGGGTGTGATACGCATATGTAATTTCTGCTCGAATGAGAGGTTACTGTAGGTTCTGTCTGTGCACAGCTATTTTTAGAAAAAGAGCTGATGCAAATCAAAATGGGAGAGGTCTGACGTTACGGAATATAAGGCTGGGTGAACAGTTCATACTGCGCAGCCCGGACGGACACGTTTTTCACAATAGACGATTCCGCACTAGAAATAGAGGAGGTTGTTGAGTGACTGCCTTGATTTGAAGGACTGTGAAAAGTAGACAAATAAGCTGCACAGTAGGTATTCGTTCAAAGAGTGGTGGTATTGCCTAACTGGGTCATGTGACAGCGTCCTTTCGGGGAGGTCACCGCCTAAGCTTAAATCAACACCCTTTACGAATAAACCTTGTGACAGATAAGAGTGTGATAGAATGAGCACAGGACCACGAAATGAGCCTGTGACAGGATATGACTGAAGAACCCCGATAGATGGACACTTTGTTTACAATCCTGTGTGTTGTGGGAGTATTTCTGTTCGGATGCTACATAGCATATAAGTACACGAAACACGTAGTACACCGAGGAACAGACACTCCATTTAGCCTGTTAGCACCTTAGGAAGAAGGTAACGAGGTATAGTAGAGCCTAGTCTTGAGCTTACCCAATACACCACCTAAGGCAGGGGACTAACAGGAAGACAACAAGAGAAACAGGATAAGAATAAAAGATAAAATGGGGAACAGTCAGGGAAAGACACCTGAAGAAGGAAATCGGTTATGTGATATAATTGAGGATAGATATGGAAGTAGTGCAGCAAAGAACCTGGAAAAAGTATTAATCAAATCCAAAGTGCAAGATAGGCAGGCTGTGTGAATCCTTGCATATATGTCTATGAGAACCTCTGAATAAGATGAGAGATGAGTAATTGAGTAAAAAAAAAAAATAAATAAAAAAAAATCAGTGAATGAGCACGTATGAATGAATCATCACACATCATTTTTGTGTCAAGAGATTTGTGACCTTTCTAGTTGTGGTGGAATCCCGGACAGATGCGTTATAGATAATTCAAATCTACATCTGAGACTGAATGAATTGAGTAATGATATACACTCACTGGCCACTTTATTAGGTACACCATGCTAGTAACGGGTTGGACCCCCTTTTGCCTTCAGAACTGCCTCAATTCTTCGTGGCAGAGATTCAACAAGGTGCTGGAAGCATTCCTCAGAGATTTTGGACCATATTGACATGATGGCATCACACAGTTGGCGCAGATTTGTCGGCTGCACATCCCTGATGCGAATCTCCCGTTCCACCACATCCCAAAGATGCTCTATTGGATTGAGATCTGGTGACTGAGGAGGCCATTTGAGTACAGTGAACTCATTGTCATGTTCAAGAAACCAATCTGAGATGATTCGAGCTTTATGACATGGCGCATTATCCTGCTGAAAGTAGCCATCAGATGCCTGTTCTTAGCTGAGAGGAGTGGTACCCAGTGTGGTCTTCTGCTGCTGTAGCCCATCTGCCTCAAAGTTCGACGCACTGTGCGTTCAGAGATGCTCTTCTGCCTACCTTGGTTGTAACGGGTGGCAATTTGAGTCACTGTTGCCTTTCTATCAGCTCGAACCAGTCTGCCCATTCTCCTCTGACCTCTGGCATCAACAAGGCATTTCCGGCCACAGAACTGCCGGTCACTGGATTTTTTTTCTTTTTCGGACCATTCTCTGTAAACCCTAGAGATGGTTGTGCGTGAAAATCCCAGTAGATCAGCAGTTTCTGAAATACTCAGACCAGCCCTTCTGGCACCAACAATCATGCCACGTTCAAAGGCACTCAAATCACCTTTCTTCCCCATACTGATGCTCGGTTTGAACTGCAGGAGATTGTCTTGACCATGTCTACATGCCTAAATGCACTGAGTTGCCGCCATGTGATTGGCTGATTAGTAATTAAGTCTTAACACACAGTTGGACAGGTGTACCTAATAAAGTGGCCAGTGAGTGTAGTTCGTGTTATATGTGGCATTACATTGTAAAGTTTCCTGAATGCATTTGGCCAGAAAAAGGGCAAGGCATGGTTAATCTCATTATACAGTTATCTGCCCTTACAGTGAAATCCCGTGATTTTGAGTTTCTTTGTAGAAATTGATTTTGATAAGTCTAAAGAACTACAGAATTCTGTGAAGGACGACGCTGCATTCTGACGGGAGGGAGGAAGGATGGAGCTGCGCAGTTTCTTCTCCCTTCGCTCTTATCTCTGCTGAGTGTGAGCTGTGCTCAAAATTCTCTGTAATTCTATCCGTAAGGTACAAGCTGAAAGATTTGTGCATTTTAAAGCAACAGTACTTAATTGAAGATTGGAAGTTAAAAGTAAGATATGGTGCCTAATTTAGAAGGGAATTGTAAGTGATTGTTTGGTCATTGTAAGTGATTGCTTGGTCATTAATGTGTTTGAACCTGCTTCTAGTTGTGTGATTGATTTGTATAGCAAATTGTGTCAAATTACAAGAGACAGAGAAGGAAGGAAGCAGTAAAACAAGTGGGACAAATATTGAAAAAGGCAAAAATACCAGAGTGTGAATGTTTGGATGTACAAAAAGGCACAGACAAGGGAAGAAAATAGCAAGTGAATAAATGATGCTTGAGAATGTGCAGCAGTGTGGAAGGTGTATTATGAATGTTTGATTGACAAAGTGTAACCAGAGACCCAGACAAAACAGATGGACTTGTAAACACTGTGGTCAGACTCAGACAAATCCAGACTGAATAGCTACTTGTGTGACCTGTGCTACTGACCTAAGAGAATTGCACTAAATCCTATCCAGACAAGATCATAAGAAGCTGACATAATAGTGTGGATAGTGGGTAGTGGGGACATTGGCCCTTGAGGAGTAAGCTGACAGTAGACATCAGACGGCCAACCCCATCAGGACCTAGAAGTGTGACTAGAATAAGAAAGATACAGGTGTATTATCCCTGGAGCCCCTCTGACCAGCTAGCTTTGCTGAAGCAGCTGCCTGCCCCTGAAGACTAACCATTCCCGTTTTACAGTTTTACAGACACATAAAGGAAGTACAGCAGACATATAAGTGTACCTGGGCAGACCTAGAGAGGTTGGTGAGTCTAAAGGCAGGTGACGCACTAGATCATATAATTAAGACACACAGATGTGACAAAGAATCAGGCTTGGGGCATGGATGATAAATCTGCACGATCTGGGGAGACGTACTGTGAGTCACTAAGACAATGGGCTGCAGTGGAACAATCAGAGCAGTCTGTACTCCTGACTAATGTGACACAGCAAAGATGAGAGAGAGTAGAGATATACCTTGGACGGTTACAGCTGAAATGGGCAGACATGGGGTACATTTGCATAAACCCACTTGATGTTAGAATACTGGTGAATGCATTCATTGACGGTATGAACAAAGATTTACGAGACGCAGTACAGACAGCCAGACCTGAATGGAGACATGTAGATCCGAAAGACCTCCTTAAGGTAGCTAAAGAAATTGAGCAAACAAGGACAATAAGACGACCTGTCATGTATGCTGGAGCACAAGGAAAAAAGTGGAGACGTAATAGGGAAGGCATGTGAGATGACACTGACGTTTCTTTTGACAATCTATTCCCCACATGACATCCATGCCATACTCCTACAAGTTCAACCAAAACATCTGTCTATGGCCAGACAGCTCCGACTTGAGTGTGCTCTACTAATTCCTGAGTATGTCACCCTCAAAAGATGTAACGTTCTGAATCCAGCCACCCTCCTGCCTGTGGATTCAGAAAAGGGGGAATTGGTGACCGTATTGGCAAGTGAGGAAGGATACTTTGACATGACGCATGAACATGTCTGCATAGAACTGATGAGTCAGGAGACAGTTGGGTTTGCACACATTCATGAAAAACCTGTTCCTAATGCAGACTTTGAGTTTCTTTTTTGTAGATGGCCCCAGATACCACCAGGATGGACGATTCTACACTGGATATGCAGTAGTATCCTCACATGAGGTAATCCGAGCGGAGCCACTCTCTCCTCACATGTCGGCGCAGGAGGCAGAGTTGAAGGCACTCACTGAGGCGTGTAGAGCCGCTGCAGGTAAAGTCGCTAATATTTTCACAGATTCGAAGCCCATTAAAAATGCAGAGCTGGTGAAACAATTGATGGAGGCATTGATGTTACCAGTCCAGGTTGGCATTGTCAAGGTAAAAGCACACACAAAGGTGACTCCGTGGAGGTAGAGGGCAATAGAAGGGCGAACGAGGCTGCTAAAATAGCACAAGGCGGCCTAGAGAGAGCAGTGGACGGTGGCGGGGAGTCAGCGTATTCCAGCCACATTGGGTCTAGATGTCCTGAAATCCCTCCAGCAAAAGGCTGCCCAAACAGAGAAGGTACACCGGGGGAGACTGGGAGCTGAGCTGAACTCAAATGGAGTATGGGAGAATAAGGATAAAATGTGCCCACCAAAGTCCCTGTTCCCAATCATGGCGCAAGCAGCACATGGCCCCAATCACACCTCAAAAAGTCACATGTGTGCCATGGTAGATGCCTTCTGGATCGCTCCTGGCTTCAGTTGCGCAGCCGCGAAACTTGTACAATCATGCCTCATCTGTGCACAGCACAACCCAGGTAAAACAGTAAAAGTCCCTAAGAAAGCGACACCTAGGCCTCTCTACCCATTTCAGAGACGGCAGATTGACGACATACAGCTACCAAGGTAGGAGTGTATGCAAATATCCTAGTATGTGTAGATCTCTTCTCTGGATGGCCAGAGGCCTACCCGGTGAAAACGGCTACAGCTCGAGCCACTGCAAAGAAACTGGTGATGGAACTAGTACCACGATTCGGTGTCCCTGAAACAATTGAATCAGACAGAGGTACACACTTTACTGCTGAGGTAATGCAAAATGTAATGCAAATGATAGGTGTAGAACAAGCATTTCATACACCCTACCACCCACAGAGTTCAGGGAAGGTAGAGAGAATGAACGGGACACTAAAATTGAAAATACAGAAAACCATGGAACAAACCCATAAACCATGGCCAGAGTGTCTCCCATTAGCATTATTCTCAGTAAGGTACACACCCACGGGGAAAACTAAACTGTCACCCTTCGAGATACTGTTTGGAAGACCACCGAACACAGGGTTGTATTACCCACAGGTCTTAACACTCAATGTGGATAATTTGACAAGTTATGTAATCCAGTTGCAAAAGCATTTAACTCAAATGCATTCTCTAGTTTTCTCTTCCATTCCAGATCCAGATAGTGTGGAAGGAACTCACTGTCTTCAACCTGGTGATTACGTATATGTCAAGAAACACTCCAGAAAGACCCTTGAACCCCGATATCAAGGACCTTACCAAGTACTCCTAACAACGCCTACTTCTGTTAAGTTGGAAGGACGACCAACCTGGATCCACGCATCGCATTGCAAACTAGCCACAGGAGTTAACAAAGCATAAGAGTGCATAATGTTTTGGTTTGGTTTTGTTGCATTATCTGTAATAATGGTAGCTGCGTGGGACAGTCTAAATGCTCCAATGTCCTTGAATAATAAGTTTATACAACATCATGAAAAATTACTGAATGATTGGTCAAATGACACTCAGTCTCCAGCTGATTGCTGGATCTGCACACATTCACCAGTATCAGCCACTAGTATTCCGTTCCTTGTTATTCCTATGCCACCCGAGGAATTATTTGCCTGGACCAGTTGTTCTGATACACTTGCTAATAATGCCACAAATAATGTGAAGTTATGGAACACAACTGTTGGAATACCTATTGTGAGATGGGTAGGATACCCTTGGTGGCAGGGTAACCTTTCAGGAAGTAATGCACACCTTCAATATCTGGCATATAAAGGGGGGGCTTGGGTACCCAGGAATAGAACTCGATTAACCTACCTGGGGCAAATTCCAATGTATGGCCTACAAGTTAGTTTTAATGTAACTTCCCACTCTACTGATGCCTTCAAACCAATACTGCTAGAAAGAAGGTTGCATAACACGTCCTGGGAGTATTCCAATTTATTTCCCCAGGGCAATAATGAAACTTGTTTTAATATTTCAGGTAATATACCTTGCAATGAGTCATCTGGATATGAGAAAGGAACTCCCACCTGTGGAAATCCCGATGTAGGGTATTGTAGCCCTTTAGGACAACTTCCAAATTGGTGTATGCTTCAGAATGTATCTGCGCTCATAGATTTAGTTCATAGACTGGTATTACAACATTCAGCCCTATGGGACCTACCTAGTGACATGTACTGGATATGTGGAGACAATGCATATAAATGGTTGCCAGTAGGGGTAAAAGGTGCTTGTACTCTGGGTCGTTTGACTCCAGCTACCTTTGTTATTCCGAATGACCAGTTGAATACTCAGAGCATACCTAAACACACGTTGTACAAAAGAGCTGCTGACAATACACCTCGCCTCTCTGGGAGACCACATATAGTGCAGATGAGTGTGGCTAATAAAATTGTCAGTTCTATTTTTATTTATCCTATGATTACTCAAATGTGGGATAAATTAGTCAGGGCTACAGATTACTTAGATGACCAAATATGGGATATATTGGATATATTGAACACCACCGTTGCTGTCCAAAATCAGCTCATCATAGCCACTAATCAGCATACCATAGTATTAGATTATTTAACTGCAGCGCAAGGAGGTATGTGTCAAGTCATCGGACCAGCTTGCTGTCATTATATAGATCCCAACAGCATTATAAAGTTAAAATTGAAAATAGAGGATGTTCAAAAACTTAGAGATCAGTACGATAAAGACAATGATCGTACTAAGGATAGTTGGTGGTCAGATACATTCTCCTTTCTTAATCCAGCTAATTGGTTTAAGGGTATTGGAGGCTGGATAACTGGGATTATACTAAGTCTATTACGTATTGTTGTTTGTATCTTCGTAATATATGTGCTATTGAAACTTGTTTTTTGGTGTATCTCTGTATGCAAGAAAAGATGTAGAAATAGATAAGGAAGTTTGACTGTAAACAACAAGAATTTAACTATTATTCCTTTGAGTCCTAGATTGACATCTCATTTCTGGCATGAAGGAGCGTACTCTTGCAATGATGGACGTGGCTTCAGTATCTGGGGGATGGAGAAGGTAGAAGACCTGTCTCCCTTGGGCAACCCGTCGGCCTGGGATAGTACCTGGTGAACGAGCCACTATCCGCTGTTGTTGCAGGATCCAGTGTTCCAGATTGTGGAAAATGAAGATGTCAAAGGGGGGAATGATAGGAACTGAAGGAGTTAAATTGAGTTCTGTCTATGTTGCATTCTCTTGTTTAAAACCTTATCTGTTCTTCGAGGAGATGTCTCAGACGTCTCCCTTGTGAACCAAGGTCAAATACCTCTGCTTTTTCGCATAAGTGACTTTCTTTGTAGAAAACAAGTTGTGAAATCATTTGTACTGTGCATGTCTGTAAATGTTTAAATTCTTTACTATAAAAGACGGAAGCCTAACTGATAAGCCAGAGGTGTCTTGGCAGGCATCCCGAGTGGTATTATACAGCCCGTGTCTGTGTTATCCTTATTGACGGAGCAATTGATTAGAGACATATGGTGCTTCACACCTAAGAACATCGGTCCTTCAGATGAAAGAGTAATCTGAGGGTTCCCGACAGCACCTTGATCCTATCAGGTGTTACTTGAATTAGGAACACTTAGACACTGTCAAAAACACACATGCTTGCCAAAAGCAAAAACGGGTAGAAATAATCACATTGGTAAAAGTAATGCTCATTAAACCAGCAATAGAATATGCTAACTAAGGCTAATTAAGCCAACAATATACGTTTGTGATCAAAATAAAGAAAAGCCACATGTTTCTGCCCGGGATCAAAACAGGGAACTTTCAGGAGGATGGCAAACAGAACAATCACTACACTACAGTAACCAGACAAGAGCGTTTACTGTGGTCATGGCAAGGATTAAAGATCAAGCACTCATTGTCAAAAGCGCTAGTTTGCAAGAGAAATGCTGTGTTTCTGCCCAGTTTCGAACTGAGGACCTATCGCGTGTAATGCGAACGTGATAACCGCTACACTACAGAAACCAACCGATTCAAAAAGGCAAAAAATGCTGTGGTCATGGCAAGCAATAAAGAACAAGCACTGAAAGTAAAAAAGATCATTTTCCAAGAGAAAAATCTGTGTTTCGGCCCAGTTTCGAAATGAGGACATTTCGCATGTGAGGCGAACGTGATAACCGCTACACTACAAAAACCGGATGCAAGTGCTTACTGTGGTGACAACAAGCAATCGAGATCAAGAACTGAAAGTCAAAAGCTTGGATACCAAAGAGTAACAGCGTGTTTCTGCCAAGTTTCGTACTGGAGACCTTTCGCGTGTTAGGCGAACGTGATAACCACTACACTACAGAAACCGGCTGCGTAAGGTTACTGTGGTCATGACGAGCCATCGAGAACAAAGACTCAACGTCAAAAGCTTTAATATCAACACCTAATGTCATGCTTCTATCCAGTTTCGAACTGGGGACCGTTCGCGTGTGAGGTGAACGTGACAACCACTACACTTCAAAAACTCCATGCAAAGCTAAAGATGTTTAAACATGCTGAAATGAACTTGAAAAAGAAAAAAACAGCCAGCCAAAGTCAAGAGGTCTTCCTCTATGTCTGAAGACAGGACAAAGTGCATTTTGCAACACAGGAACCTTTCATTTGTCAGGCTATTGGAGAAAAAGAACAAACAGGGAAACAAAACCATGCTCCACAAAACATTCTCATGCCTTTGTCCAAAAGCCAAAAAGAAAAAGCACCTAGATGCCTGCTTTCGCACCTTGATCCTATCAGGTGTTACTTGAATTAGGAACACTTAGACACTGTCAAAAACACACATGCTTGCCAAAAGCAAAAATGGGTAGAAATAATCACATTGGTAAAAGTAATGCTCATTAAACCAGCAATAGAATATGCTAACTAAGGCTAATTAAGCCAACAATATACGTTTGTGATCAAAATAAAGAAAAGCCACATGTTTCTGCCCGGGATCAAAACAAGGAACTTTCAGGAGGATGGCAAACAGGACAATCACTACACTACAGTAACCAGACAAGAGCGTTTACTGTGGTCATGGCAAGCATTAAAGATCAAGCACTCATTGTCAAAAGCGCTAGTTTGCAAGAGAAACGCTGTGTTTCTGCCCAGTTTCGAACTGAGGACCTTTCTCGTGTAAAGCGAATGTGATAACCGCTACACTACAGAAACCAACCGATTCAAACAAACAAAAAATGCTGTGGTCATGGCAAGCAATAAAGAACAAGCACTGAAAGTCAAAAAGATCATTTTCCAAGAGAAAAAGCTGTGTTTCTGCCCAGTTTCGAACTGGGGACCTTTCGCGTGTTAGGCGAACATGATAACCGCTACACTACAGAAACCGGCTGCGGAAGGTTACTGTGGTCATGACGAGCCATCGAGAACAAAGACTCAACGTCAAAAGCTTTAATATCAACACCTAATGTCATGCTTCTATCCAGTTTCGAACTGGGGACCGTTCGCGTGTGAGGTGAACGTGACAACCACTACACTTCAGAAACTCCATGCAAAGCTAAAGATGTTTAAACATGCTGAAATGAACTTGAAAAAGAAAAAAACAGCCAGCCAAAGTCAAGAGGTCTTCCTCTATGTCTGAAGACAGGACAAAGTGCATTTTGCAACACAGGAACCTTTCATTTGTCAGGCTATTGGAGAAAAAGAACAAACAGGGAAACAAAACCATGCTCCACAAAACATTCTCATGCCTTTGTCCAAAAGCCAAAAAGAAAAAGCACCTAGATGCCTGCTTTCGCACCTTGATCCTATCAGGTGTTACTTGAATTAGGAACACTTAGACACTGTCAAAAACACACATGCTTGCCAAAAGCAAAAACGGGTAGAAATAATCACATTGGTAAAAGTAATGCTCATTAAACCAGCAATAGAATATGCTAACTAAGGCTAATTAAGCCAACAATATACGTTTGTGATCAAAATAAAGAAAAGCCACATGTTTCTGCCCGGGATCAAAACAGGGAACTTTCAGGATGATGGCAAACATGACAATCACTACACTACAGTAACCAGACAAGAGCGTTTACTGTGGTCATGGCAAGCATTAAAGATCAAGCACTCATTGTCAAAAGCGCAAGTTTGCAAGAGGAACGCTGTGTTTCTGCCCAGTTTCGAACTGAGGACCTTTCGCGTGTAAAGCAAACATGATAACCGCTACACTACAGAAACAAACCGATTCAAACAAACAAAAGATGCTGTGGTCATGGCAAGCAATAAAGAACAAGCACTGAAAGTCAAAAAGATCGTTTTCCAAGAGAAAAAGCTGTGTTTCTGCCCAGTTTCGAAGTGGGGACCTTTTGCGTGTGAGGCGAACGTGATAACCGCTACACTACAGAAACCGGATGCAAGCGCTTACTGTGGAGACAACAAGCAATCGAGATCAAGAACTGAAAGTCAAAAGCTTGGATACCAAAGGGAGGAAATGGTTGAGGAGGTAAAAGTGGCTGGGACCCTAGGAGGTAGCGACCATGCTATTTTAGAATTTTGGATAACTAGAGGTGGAAGACCTGTGAAGACTCAGACGTCAAGGTTAGATTTCAGAAAGGCAGATTTTAAGGGATTCAGAAAGAGAATTGGAGGGATCCAATGGCTGGATATCCTTAAAGACAAAAATGTCCAGGAAGGATGGGAAATCTTGAAAAATGAAATTCTCAAAGCACAGTTGTTAACAATTCCGAAAAGAGGGAAGAATAGGAAGCATTTAAGGAAACCAGGATGGATGAACACAGAACTTAAGCACATGCTAAAAAGGAAGAAAAAAATGTTTATAAAATGGAAAAAGGGAGGCATATCTAAAGAAGAATATAATGCTGTCTGCAGAACCTGCAGGGCACAAATCAGATTAGCTAAAGCTGAAAATGAACTGAGGCTTGCAAGAGATGTCAAAAGCAATAATAAAGGATTTTGGGGATATGTCAAAAGTAAAAGAAAAGTCAAAGATGCTATAGTATTTTTACAGGATGAAAATGATGAAATGGTAAGACAGGATGTTGAGAAGGCTGAACTTTTAAATTCCTATTTTGCATCTGTTTTCTCTCAGAAAGGAAATGCAACATCAACTGTTATTCACTGTCCTATTAAGGGAATAGAAGAATCCAGGATATCTATAAACAGAAAGATAGTGAGGAAACACTTAGCTAACCTAAATGAATTCAAGTCTCCAGGTCCAGATGAATTACACCCCAGAGTACTGAAGGAGATAGCAGAAGAAATTTTTGAACCCCTCTCCATAATCTTTGAAAATTCTTGGAGAACAGGAGAAGTGCCAGAAGACTGGAGAAGAGCAAATGTTGTTCCTATCTTCAAAAAGGGGAAGAAGGTGGACCCAGGCAACTATAGGCCGGTGAGTCTGACTTCTATACCAGGAAAGATCTTTGAACAAATTATTAAACTACATGTATGTCAATACCTGGATAAGAATGAAGTGATTAAACAGAGTCAGCATGGGTTTGTAACTGATAAGTCATGTCAGACTAACTTAATTTCCTTCTATGACGGTATCACTGATTGGGTGGATCAAGGAAATGCTGTAGATATAGTATATCTTGACTTCAGCAAAGCATTTGACAAAGTCTCTCATACAATCCTTATTGAAAAAATGACTAAGTATGGAATGGACAAGGCAACTGTTAGGTGGATTCATAACTGGCTTAGTGATCGGACCCAAAGAGTGGTCGTAAATGGCTGCACATCCAGTTGGAAGAATGTCTCAAGTGGGGTACCACAGGGCTCTGTCCTGGGCCCTGTATTGTTCAACATCTTTATCAACGATTTAGATGAAGGAATTGAGGGTAAACTGATTAAATTTGCTGATGACACAAAGCTAGGAGGGATAGCTAATACTAGAGAGGAGAGAGAGATGATTCAAAAAGATTTAAATAAACTGGAGAAGTGGGCAGCAACTAACAGAATGGTTTTTAACAGGGAGAAATGCAAAGTACTACATCTGGGCAATAAAAATGAAAAAAGCATATATAGAATGGGAGGAATAGGGCTAAGTGACAGCACATGTGAAAAAGACTTGGGTATACTAATAGATCACAGACTGAATATGAGTCAACAGTGTGATGCAGCAGCAAAAAAGGCAAATGCAATTCTAGGATGTATTAACAGAAGCATACAGTCTAGATCACGTGAAGTCATTATTTCCCTCTACTCCTCTTTGGTCAGACCTCATCTGGAATATTGTGTCCAGTTTTGGGCACCACATTTTAAAAAAGACATCAACAAACTGGAGCAAGTTCAGAAAAGAGCGACCAGAATGGTGACCGGTCTGCAAACCCTGTCTTATGAGGAAAGGTTGCAGGATTTGGGAATGTTTAGTTTGCAAAAGAGAAGACTGAGAGGAGACTTAATAGCTGTCTACAAATATCTAAAGGGCTGTCACATTGTAGAAGGATCAACTTTATTCTCATTTGCACAAGGAAAGACTAGAAGCAATGGGATGAAACTGAATGGGAAGAGACACAGATTAGATATTAGAAAAAACTTTTTGACAGTTAGAGTGATCAATGAGTGGAACAGGCTGCCACGAGAAGTGGTGAGTTCTCCTTCAATGGAAGTCTTCAAACAGAGGCTGGACAGACATCTGACTGGGATGATTTAGCGAATCCTGCTTTGAGCAGGGGGTTGGACCAGATGGCCCAGGAGGTCCCTTCCAACTCTAAGATTCTATGATTCTATGATTCTATGGGTAACAGCGTGTTTCTGCCCAGTTTCGAACTGGGGACCTTTCGCGTGTTAGGCGAACGTGATAACTAGAGTTGAGCGAAACGGGTCGAAAAAATTCAAAAGTCGCCGACTTTTGGCAAAGTCGGGTTTCATGAAACGAAACCCGACCCTAGGATGAGGTCGGCCACGAGGTCGGCGACTTACGCGCCAAAGTCGCGTTTCAAAAGTTTGTTTTGCGCTCTTTTTCAGCCAATCAGGATCCACGGACACTGTGGGCAACGTGATGACCTAGGCACTGGTCACCACCATCTTTCAGAAGGGCATGCAAGTGATTTGCTTGCTTTGGTGGGCGTCACAGGGGGTATAAAAGGGCGTGCACGCCGACCGCCATCTTACTTCTGCCGATCTTAGTATAGGGAGAGGTTGCTGCTGATTCTGTAGGGAGAGCGTTAGGCAGGGAAGAAGACAAAAAAACTGCTTCTGCTGCTAGCGATTTGGCCTGCACAACACACAAGTCACTGTGTGTGCAGTGCAAGGGGAGGCTATATTGTGGTGTATCAGTGGTGTTGGTTGTTGGGCTGCCTTTTAAGGCTTCCTGACACGCTGGCATTGCTGTTTACCCAATGCTCCGCAAACTGCTTTTTTAAAAGCAATCCAATCTCCCTTATCCTCTCATCACTTTGGTCACAGGCAGCTGTGCCATCGAGCGTGTCACATAGCGCTCAGATATCAGTGGGCCTCACACAATCCACAAGTGTCCAGTGTCCAAAAGTGTACGCAGAGATTCAAAATCTCCATTATCCTCTCGTCACTTTGGTCACAGGCAGCTGTGCCATCGAGTGTGTCACATAGCGCTCAGATATCAGTGGGCCTCACACAATCCACAAGTGTCCAGTGTCCAAAAGTGTACGCAGAGATTCAAAATCTCCATTATCCTCTCGTCACTTTGGTCACAGGCAGCTGTGCCATTGAGCGTGTCACATAGCGCTCAGATATCAGTGGGCCTCACACAATCTATAAGTGTCCAGTGTCCAAAAGTGTACGCAGAGATTCAAAATCTCCATTATCCTCTTGTCACTTTGGTCACAGGCAGCTGTGCCATCGAGCGTGTTATATAGCGCTCAGATATCAGTGGGCCTCACACAATCTACAAGTGTCCAGTGTCCAAAAGTGTACGCAGAGATTCAAAATCTCCATTATCCTCTCGTCACTTTGGTCACAGGCAGCTGTGCCATCGAGCATGTCACATAGCGCTCAGATATCAGTGGGCCTCACACAATCCACAAGTGTCCAGTGTCCAAAAGTGTACGCAGAGATTCAAAATCTCCATTATCCTCTCGTCACTTTGGTCACAGGCAGCTGTGCCATCGAGCGTGTCACATAGCGCTCAGATATCAGTGGGCCTCACACAATCCACAAGTGTCCAGTGTCCGAAAGTGTACGCAGAGATTCAAAATCTCCATTATCCTCTCTTCACTTTGGTCACAGGCAGCTGTGCCATCGAGCGTGTCACATAGCGCTCAGATATCAGTGGGCCTCACACAATCCACAAGTGTCCAGTGTCCAAAAGTGTACGCAGAGATTCAAAATCTCCATTATCCTCTCGTCACTTTGGTCACAGGCAGCTGTGCCATCGAGCGTGTCACATAGCTCTCAGATATCAGTGGGCCTCACACAATCTACAAGTGTCCAGTGTCCAAAAATGTACGCAGAGATTCAAAATCTCCATTATCCTCTTGTCACTTTGGTCACAGGCAGCTGTGCCATCGAGCGTGTCACATAGCGCTCAGATATCAGTGGGCCTCACACAATCCACAAGTGTCCAGTGTCCAAAAGTGTACGCAGAGATTCAAAATCTCCCTTATCCTCTCGTCACTTTGGTCACAGGCAGCTGTGCCATCGAGCGTGTCACATAGCGCTCAGATATCAGTGGGCCTCACACAATCCACAAGTGTCCAGTGTCCAAAAGTGTACGCAGAGATTCAAAATCTCCATTATCCTCTCGTCACTTTGGTCACAGGCAGCTGTGCCATCGAGCGTGTCACATAGCGCTCAGATATCAGAGGGCCGCACACAATCCACAAGTGTCCACTGTCCACAAGTGTGTGCAGAAATTCTAAAACTCCCCTGTCCTATAGACACCTTGTACCTTGTTTTACATTACTATATAGTTTGTTGGATTTTGTCTACATTTCTACCAAAAATGAGGAAGGCTGGTGGAAGAGGCCGTGGAATTGGGCGGGGGTTGGCAGCTGGTAATGATGGTGTTGGTGGTGGATCTGATGGTAGTGGCAAGAGCAAAATAGGACCGAATGCAGGAGGTGCTGACCCTGTGTCATCGTCTGGCTACATAAGGACTCGAACGCTTAGTTTTCTAGGAGTTGGCAAACCGCTTTTAAAGGCAGAGCATCAGGAAAAAGTTTTGTCTTACATTGCTGACTCAGCCTCCAGCTCTATCGCCTCCTCTTCTTCAGTTGTAAAAAGTAAAAGCACTGAGTCGTCATTGGAGGCTCATGTTCATGAACCACACCTTTCCTTGTGTCCTTCACCCCAACCAAAATTGAAGGATGACGCAGGCCATACTACTGATTACTCCATGGAGCTGTTTTCACATACCATGCCTGGATTATCAAGTCAAATGGTGAATTACCCAGGCCAAGATGAATCTGACATGGAGTGCACTGATGCACAGCCGCTGATGGATGATTCTGCTGGTACATTCACTCAGAGCACTACATTGTCCTCGCAGTGTACAGAGCCAGATTTTGACCCTGATGAGACTCAGGTGCCCCTTCCCGCACACTATACCACCATACACGGTGACACAGAGAAAGGTGCACATGACATAGAAGAGGAGGTGATGGATGACCCAGTTGTTGACCCAGATTGGCATCCATTGGGGGAAGAGGGTGCTGCTTCCAATAGCTCAGATGAGGAGCATCCACAGCAGACATCGACATCGCAACAGCTGTTATCTGGCAGGCCCGGAGCACTCCAAAGACAGGTTCCAAACATCAAAAGAGTTGCTGGACAGCTTGTCCAGAGGGTCAAAAGATCACAGCGTGCTAGGCCGCAAAATGTCTGCCAAAGTAGGAAGAGTGCAGTGTGGCACTTTTTTGAACAAAATCCTCATGATCAGGCCAAGGTTATCTGTAAGAAGTGCACAAAGACCTTTAGCCGAGGGAAAAATCTGAAAAATTTGAATACCAGTTGCATGCTTAGACATTTAACCAGCATGCACTTGCAAGCGTGGACACAACACCAAACCTCAAGTGCCACATGTGCAACTGATCACAACGAAGGTAGTCAGCAACGCTACATTGTTTCCCCCACTGTAAGCCCACCGGTTAGCACAGCAGCAAATGTTGAGGTGTCGTTGCAAGGCCACAGCAGTCAGGGAATCCCACTGTTATATCAACGAAAGACTGATTCTAGGCAATCAGAAAGAACACCAACTCCATCACCATCATCAACCCTCTCTCAGTCCGCCCTGTCCACCGCTACTTCCACCATATGCAGCTCTCAAGTCCAGCTCACCCTCCCAGACACTATGAGTAGGTCAAGAAAGTACTCAGTCTCTCATCCGCGTACACTGGGTTTGAACGCCCACATTGCCAAACTAATCTCGTTTGAGATGATGCCCTTTCGGTTGGTGGAAAGCACAGCTTTCCGCGAACTCATGGCCTATGCAGTACCACGCTATGACCTACCCAGTCGCCACTTCTTCTCTCGCAAAGCCATCCCAGCCCTCCACCATCATGTGAAAGACCGCATTGTCCATGCACTCAAGCAGTCAGTGAGCGGAAAGGTGCACCTCACAACTGATGCATGGTCCAGTCGGCATGGCCAGGGCCGTTACGTGTCCATCACTGCGCACTGGGTTAATGTGGTGGATGCAGGGTCCACAGGGGACAGCGGTGGTGGGACAGTGCTGCCTAGCCCACGGTATAGGAAACAGTTGGCTGTAGGCGTTCGACCCTCCTCCTCCTCCTCCTCCAGAAGCGACAGCTCGTCCACAGAGCGCAGTCGTACGAGCACTCCATCTGCAGCTGCCACTGTTGCACACGATGTGTCCCCCTATCGAGCAGCTAGTGGAAAGCGTCAGCAGGCTGTGTTGCAGATGATGTGTTTGGGCGACAGACACACCGCCGAGGTGCTGGCCGAGTACTTGAAGCTACAAACTGAGTCATGGCTGGGCAGTGTACATCTTGAGGCAGGCAAGGTAGTTAGTGATAACGGCCGTAATTTTGTGGCAGCCATAGCCCTTTCAAAACTCAGCCACATACCTTGCTTGGCTCACACCTTGAACCTGGTGGTGCAGTGCTTCCTCAAAAATTATCCGGAGTTAACAGCCCTGCTCCAGAAGGTGCGAAGACTGTGCGCGCACATCCGCCGGTCGCCTGTACACTCCGTTCGTATGCAGAAGCTGCAGCGATTGCTCCACCTTCCCAACCACCGCCTCATTATCGACATTGCAACAAGGTGGAACTCCACCCTGCACATGGTAGAGCGGCTGTGCGAGCAGAGGCAGGCCATAATGCATTTGTGGGAGGATACACGGCCAGGCACTTTGAGAGCAGACATGGAGTTGACAGGCGTGCAGTGGTCGAAGCTGAAAGACCTTTGTAAAGTCCTTCAGTGTTTTGAGGAATGCACACGGCTCGTAAGCGCAGACGACGCCATCCTAAGCATGAGCATCCCACTTATGCGTCTGCTCATGCAAACTTTGACGCACCTTAAGGAGCAGGCGTCTGCAGCCAATGTTGATGAGGAGGAAGAGGAGGAGGGAATCCTTGATGACATTCAGCCATTGTCTGCTCAGGGACCTCTCCTGGACGAGGTGGAGGAAGAAGAGGAGTAGGAGGAGGATGATGGGGATGATTACTTAGGGGAGGAGGATGCATCTCGTGGGGCAAGTGAAAATGTTGGCGTGGCAAGGTCTGGTACAGGGTTTGTGCATGACTGGAGGGATGTGGATTTGCCAGAAAGTGCTCCTCCACCCAGCACTTGCAGTGCATCATTGACACCGGGAACATTGGCCCACATGTCAGATTATGCCTTGCGGATCCTAAAAAGGGACCCCCGCATAGCCAAAATGATGAACGATGACGACTACTGGTTGGCCAGCATCCTGGATCCAAGCTATAAAGGCAAATTACAAAACATCATGCCACAGGAGAACCTTGACCTAATATTGGCTAATAAACAAGCAACTCTGGTAAATCGGTTGCTTGAGGTATTCCCAGCACACAGCAGCGGTGATGGTTCTCACACGAGCCGTACGGGCCGGGGGCAGCTTGGCAGAGGTGTTCGTGGTGCACACAGCAGAAGTGGCGTTGGAGACAGGGGTTTCATCACAATGTTGTGGACTGATTTTTCAAATACCGCTCACACAACTGGTAATACTGCATTGATGGAAAGTGACAGGAGACAGCAGTTGTCAACTATGGTTACAAACTACTTTTCCTCCCATATCGATGTTCTCCCACACAGGTCATTCCCCTTTGACTATTGGGCCGCTAAACTGGACACCTGGCCTGAATTGGCACAATATGCCTTACAGGAGCTCGCTTGCCCAGCTGCAACTGTGATATCGGAAAGAGTCTTCAGTGCAGCTGGATCAATCCTGACAGAAAAAAGGACCCGTCTGTCAACCCAAAATGTGGATGATCTAGCCTTCATTAACATGAACCACGCATGGGTTTCCAAGGATTTTGTCCCACCTTCCCCTGATGACACATAGGGTGACAGAAAAATGGCTTGCTTTGGTCCACCTCTTCCTGGTACTTCACCTATTTCGCCTTTTGCATCAGTTGAATGTCCAACATCAACATATGCCACTTTCTAAAACTCCCTAACTGTGCTGCCTCCCCCCCATGGCCGGGGTCACCACCTAACGCACGACACCGTGCGAGTGCCGTTGCCCTGGACAGGTGGGTAGGCCGACTCTTGGGCGCGGGCACTGGCACAGGGTCCCTCATAGTGCAATCAAGTGTCTCTGACGGTGGTGGTGCACACCCGCCGTCAGACACACCGCTGTACTATGAGGGGCCCAGTGCCAGTACCGACGCCCACGAGTGGGCCCCCCTTGCTTGGCAAGGGCCCCAGCGTTTGCAATCTTTACCTCTCCCTGCTCCTCCGCTGTGCAATCTGGGCCGTCAAATCCATACTGTGCCTGACACCGTCTGAGCCTGCCTCCTGAGACATATATTTTGAATGTGTACGCTATCCATACATGTTATCCAGGGATACGGTACCCTTTCTAACCTTTGTGCAATGACGTGCAATACATACTGGGCCTAACACCGTCTGAGCCTGCCTCATGCTGTATAGACATATATTTTGAATGTGTACGCTATCCATACATGTTATCCGGGGATACGGTACCCCTTCTAACCTTTGTGCAATGACGTGCAATCCATACTGGGCCTAACACCGTCTGAGCCTGCCTCATGCTGTATAGACATATATTTTGAATGTGTACGCTATCCATACATGTTATCCGGGGATACGGTACCCCTTCTAACCTTTGTGCAATGACGTGCAATCCATACTGGGCCTAACACCGTCTGAGCCTGCCTCATGCTGTATAGACATATATTTTGAATGTGTACGCTATCCATACATGTTATCCGGGGATACGGTACCCCTTCTAACCTTTGTGCAATGACGTGCAATCCATACTGGGCCTAACACCGTCTGAGCCTGCCTTATGCTGTATAGACATATATTTTGAATGTGTACGCTATCCATACATGTTATCCGGGGATACGGTACCCCTTCTAACCTTTGTGCAATGACGTGCAATCCATACTGGGCCTAACACCATCTGAGCCTGCCTCATGCTGTATAGACATATATTTTGAATGTGTACGCTATCCATACATGTTATCCGGGGATACGGTACCCTTTCTAACCTTTGTGCAATGACGTGCAATCCACACTGGGGCTAACACCGTCTGAGCCTGCCTCATGCTGTATAGACATATATTTTGAATGTGTACGCTATCCATACATGTTATCCGGGGATACGGTACCCCTTCTAACCTTTGTGCAATGACGTGCAATCCATACTGGGCCTAACACTCTCTGAGCCTGCCTCATGCTGTAAAGACATATATTTTGAATGTGTACGCTATCCATACATGTTATCCGGGGATACGGTACCCCTTCTAACCTTTGTGCAATGACGTGCAATCCATACTGGCCCTAACACCGTCTGAGCCTGCCTCATGCTGTATAGACATATATTTTGAATGTGTACGCTATCCATACATGTTATCCAGGGATACGATACCCTTTCTAACCTTTGTGCAATCACGTGCAATCCATACTGGGCGTGAGAACGGCTGGCGAGCTGTTAAGCAAGCTACAGCACCTGTCCAGACAAGTACAGGGATTCCCTAGCGAGGAGACTTATTTGATTGTTTTCTATGTTGGGACAGCAATTTTTGAGGCGCACTATACTCTGGAGAATGATAGATGGGGCCCACCATACACTGGAACATTCCAAAGGTGGACATCAGACACTGGAGCAGCATTTACAGGGCCCATTATACACTAGAGCATTAGAAATGGGGCCCATTATGTTTGGAGCATTATTTGGGCCCATAAGACAGTGGAGCTTCATCCATGGGGACCAACATATACTGTAGCATTATGTGGAGCTCATCATATACTGTTTCAAACATTATATGGGACCAATGATTTTGTATGGAGAAATAGATGGGCCTCGTCATGAGATGTAAAAAGTGAGGTATTTTTCATTGTACTATACCGCTATTTCTCTGCCGTATCGGAGCATGATGAGTTGTGGTATGTGTTAAAGGGGCGCTCTTTCGCCCAGGGCACATGAAAACCTGCAGCCAGCCCTCCCCCCCCACAAATTTAGCCAAATAACCCCCATTTTTCAGTGCGTAACTTGTATTATGAAGTTAATTAAGGTTGACAAGCTTAAGTAAGAAGAATTGATGCTTTTGGCATTCAAATGGGCACTGTAGGTGTGTTTCCTGTCCTCCTCTCACTGCCGACTTTTATTCCCCATTGACTTACATTGGGATTCGTGTTTCGGGACGACCCCGACTTCTCCCTATAATCGGACGATCTTGCTCGACCCGACTTTTGGAAAAGTCGGGTTTCACGAAACGAAACGCGACCCTAAAAAACCAAAAGTCGCTCAACTCTAGTGACAACCACTACACTTCAGAAACTCCATGCAAAGATAAAGATGTTTAAACATGCTGAAATGAACTTGAAAAAGAAAAAAACAGCCAGCCAAAGTCAAGAGGTCTTCCTCTATGTCTGAAGACAGGACAAAGTGCATTTTGCAACACAGGAACCTTTCATTTGTCAGGCTATTGGAGAAAAAGAACAAACAGGGAAACAAAACCATGCTCCACAAAACATTCTCATGCCTTTGTCCAAAAGCCAAAAAGAAAAAGCACCTAGATGCCTGCTTTCGCACCTTGATCCTATCAGGTGTTACTTGAATTAGGAACACTTAGACACTGTCAAAAACACACATGCTTGCCAAAAGCAAAAACGGGTAGAAATAATCACATTGGTAAAAGTAATGCTCATTAAACCAGCAATAGAATATGCTAACTAATGCTAATTAAGCCAACAATATACGTTTGTGATCAAAATAAAGAAAAGCCACATGTTTCTGCCCGGGATCAAAACAGGGAACTTTCAGGAGGATGGCAAACAGGACAATCACTACACTACAGTAACAAGACAAGAGCGTTTACTGTGGTCATGGCAAGCATTAAAGATCAAGCACTCATTGTCAAAAGCGCTAGTTTGCAAGAGGAACGCTGTGTTTCTACCCAGTTTCGAACTGAGGACCTTTCACGTGTAAAGCTAACGTGATAACTGCTACACTACAGAAACCAACCGATTCAAACAAACAAAAAATGCTGTGGTCATGGCAAGCAATAAAGAACAAGCACTGAAAGTCAAAAAGATCGTTTTCCAAGAGAAAAAGCTGTGTTTTTGCCCAGTTTCGAACTGGGGACCTTTCGCGTGTGAGGCGAACGTGATAACCGCTACACTACAGAAACCGGATGCAAGCGCTTACTGTGGTGACAACAAGCAATCGAGATCAAGAACTGAAAGTCAAAAGCTTGGATACCAAAGGGTAACAGCGTGTTTCTGCCCAGTTTCGAACTGGGGACCTTTCGCGTGTTAGGCGAACGTGATAACCACTACACTACAGAAACCGGCTGCGGAAGGTTACTGTGGTCATGACGCACCATTGAGAACAAAGACTCAACGTCAAAAGCTTTAATATCAACGCCTAATGTCATGCTTCTATCCAGTTTCGAACTGGGGACCGTTCGCGTGTGAGGTGAACGTGATAACAGCTACACTACAGAAACCGGATGCAAGTGCTTACTTTGGTGACAACAAGTAATCGAGATCAAGAACTGAAAGTCAAAAGCTTGGATACCAAAGGGTAACAGCGTGTTTCGAACTGGGGACCTTTCGCGTGTTAGGCGAAAGTGATAACCACTACACTACAGAAACCGGCTGAGGAAGGTTACTGTGGTCATGACGAGCCATCGAGAACAAAGACTCAACGTCAAAAGCTTTAATATCAACACCTAATGTCATGCTTCTATCCAGTTTTGAACTGGGGACCGTTTGCGTGTGAGGTGAACGTGATAACCACTACACTTCAGAAACTCCATGCAAAGCTAATTATGTTTAAACATGCTGAAATGAACTTGAAAAAGAAAAAAACAGCCAGCCAAAGTCAAGAGGTCTTCCTCTATGTCTGAAGACAGGACAAAGTGCATTTTGCAACACAGGAACCTTTCATTTGTCAGGCTATTGGAGAAAAAGAACAAACAGGGAAACAAAACCATGCTCCACAAAGCATTCTCATGCCTTTGTCCAAAAGCCAAAAAGAAAAAGCACCTAGATGCCTGTTTTCGCACCTTGATCCTATCAGGTGTTACTTGAATTAGGAACACTTAGACACTGTCAAAAACACACATGCTTGCCAAAAGCAAAAACGGGTAGAAATAATCACATTGGTAAAAGTAATGCTCATTAAACCAGCAATAGAATATGCTAACTAATGCTAATTAAGCCAACAATATACATTTGTGATCAAAATAAAGAAAAGCCACATGTTTCTGCCCGGGATCAAAACAGGGAACTTTCAGGAGGATGGTGATAGGAACTGAAGGAGTTAAATTGAGTTCTGTCTATTTTGCATTTTCTTGTTTAAAACTTATCTTTTCTGTTCCCTTGTGAACCAAGGTCAAATACTCCTGCTTTTTAGCCTACATGACTTTCTTTGTAGAAAACAAGTTGTGAAATCATTTTTTATACTGCGCATGTCTGTAAATGTTTAAATTCTTTGCTATAAAAGATGGAAGCCTAACTGATAAGCCAGAGGCGTCTTGGCAGGCATCCCGAGTGGTATTATACAGCTTGTGTCTGTGTTATCCTTCTCGACGAAGCAATCAATTAGAGACATATGGTGCCTTACACCCAAGAACATCGGTCCTTCAGAAGAAAGAGATATCTGAGGGATCCCGACAGTTTCCTGGCGCCCGAAACAGGGACCTTATATATGCACCTCTCCAAGACTACCCGAACTACAGACCACTCCAGTTACTGATGAAATTGTGAACAGCAGACCTAAACACCTGGCCAGGTAAGAGATCAATTCTTCTCTTCTCTGCTCTTCATAATCTATCATTATAACTAAGGTCCGTATCAAGGGGAATCTAGTAGAGGAGGGGGCCATAAAATTAGGTCCATATAAGAACTCTGAGGAAATCGGGTGTGACACGCATATGTAATTCCTGTCCGAATGAGAGGCTATTGCAGATTCTGCCTGTGTACTGCTATTTTTAGGAGAAGAACTGATGCAAATCATAACGGGTATGGTGATTGGACATTTGCAGGGACAACCCCAGACACAAACATAAAAAGTTTCATCACTTCAAGAAGGGAGAACAGTGGTGGGTATTGTTAGCATTGAATACACATGTCCCATTGAGTGACATGTTGAGAGGTCTGACATTACGGAATATAAGGCTGGGTGAACAGTTCATACTGCGCAGCCCGGACGGACAAGTTTTTCACAATAGACGGTTCCGCACTAGGAATAGAGGAGGTTGTTGAGTGACTGCCTTGATTTGAAGGACTGTGGAAAGTAGACAAATAAGCTGCACAGTAGGTATTCATTCAAAGAGTGGTGATATTGCCTAACTGGGTCATGTGACAGCGTCCTTTCGGGGAGGTCACCGCCTAAGCTTAAATCAACACCCTTTACGAATAAACCTTGTGACAGATAAGAGTGTGATAGAATGAGCACAGGACCACGAAATGAGCCTGTGACAGGATATGACTGAAGAACCCCGATAGATGGACACTTTGTTTACAATCCTGTGTGTTGTGGGAGTGTTACTGTTCGGATGCTACCTAGCATATAAGTACACGAGACACGTAGTACAAGGAGGAACAGACACCCCGTTTAACCTGTTGGCACCTTAGGAAGAAGGTAACGAGGTATAGTAGAGCCTAGTCTTGAGCTTACCCAATACACCACCTAAGGCAGGGGACTAACAGGAAGAAACAAGAGAAACAGGATAGAAAGATGGGGAACAGTCAGGGAAAGACACCTGAAGAAGGAGACCGGTTATGTGATATAATTGAGGATAGATATGGAAGTAGTGCAGCAAAGAACCTGGAAAAAGTATTAATCAAATCCAAAGTGCAAGATAGGCAGGCTGTGTGAATCCTTGTATATATGTCTATGAGAACCTTTGAATAAGATGAGAGATGAGTAATTGAGTAAAAAAAAAATAAAAAAAAAAAAATCAGTGAATGAGCACGTATGAATGAATCATCACACATCATTTTTGTGTCAAGAGATTTGTGACCTTTCTAGTTGTGGTGGAATCCCGGACAGATGCGTTATAGATATTTCAAATCTACATCTGAGACTGAATGAATTGAGTAATGATATAGTTCGTGTTATATGTGGCATTACATTGTAAAGTTTCCTGAATGCATTTGGCCAGAAAAAGGGCAAGGCATGGTTAATCTCATTATACAGTTATCTACCCTTACAGTGAAATCCCGTGATTTTGAGTTTCTTTGTAGAAATTGATTTTGATAAGTCTAAAGAACTACAGAATTCTGTGAAGGACGATGCTGCATTCTGACGGGAGGGAGGAAAGATGGCGCTGCGCAGTTTTTCTTCTCCCTTCGCTCTTATCTCTGCTGAGTGTGAGCTGTGCTCAAAATTCTCTGTAATTCTATCCGTAAGGTACGCGCTGAAAGATTTGTGCATTTTAAAGCAACAGTACTTAATTGAAGATTGGAAGTTAAAAGTAAGATATGGTGCCTAATTTAGAAGGGAATTGTAAGTGATTGTTTGGTCATTGTAAGTGATTGCTTGGTCATTAATGTGTTTGAACCTGCTTCTAGTTGTGTGATTGATTTGTATAGCAAATTGTGTCAAATTACAAGAGACAGAGAAGGAAGGAAGCAGTAAAACAAGTGGGACAAATATTGAAAAAGGCAAAAATACCAGAGTGTGAATGTTTGGATGTACAAAAAGGCACAGACAAGGGAAGAAAATAGCAAGTGAATAAATGATGCTTGAGAATGTGCAGCAGTATGGAAGGTGTATTATGAATGTTTGATTGACAAAGTGTAACTAGAGACCCAGACAAAACAGATGGACTTGTAAACACTGTGGTCAGACTCAGACAAACCCAGACTGAATAGCTACTTGTGTGACCTGTGCTACTGACCTAAGCGAATTGCACTAAATCCTATCCAGACAAGATCATAAGAAGCTGACATAATAGTGTGGATAGTGGGTAGTGGGGACATTGGCCCTTGAGGAGTAAGCTGACAGTAGACATCAGACGACCAACCCCATCAGGACCTAGAAGTGTGACTAGAATAAGAAAGATGCAGGAGTATTGTCCCTGGAGCCCCTCTGACCAGCTAGCTTTGCTGAAGCAGCTGCCTGACCCTGAAGACCAACCATTCCTGTTTTACAGACACATAAAGGAAGTACAGCAGACATATAAGTGTACCTGGGCAGACCTAGAGAGGTTGGTGAGTTTAAAGGCAGGTGACGCACTAGGACATATAATTAAGACACACACAGATGTGACAAAGAATCAGGCTTGGGGCATGGATGATAAATCTGCACGATCTGGGGAGACGTACTGTGAGTCACTAAGACAATGGGCTGCAGTCGAACAATCAGAGCAGTCTGTACTCCTGACTAATGTGACACAGCAAAAAGGAGAGAGTGTAGAGATGTACTTTGGATGGTTACAGCTGAAATGGGCAGACATGGGGTACATTTGCATAAACCCACTTGATGTTAGAATACTGGTGAATGCATTCATTGACGGTATGAACAAAGACTTACGAGACGCAGTACAGACAGCCAGACCTGAATGGAGACATGTAGATCTGAAAGACCTCCTTAAGGTAGCTAAAGAAATTGAGCAAACAAGGACAATAAAACGACCTGTCATGTATGCTGGAGCACAAGGAAAAAAGTGGAGACGTAATAGGGAAGGCATGTGAGATGACACTGACGTTTCTTTTGACAATCTATTCCCCACATGACATCCATGCCATACTCCTACAAGTTCAACCAAAACATCTGTCTATGGCCAGATAGCTCCAACTTGAGTGTGCTCTACTAATTCCTGAGTATGTCACTCCTCACAAGATGTAACGTTCTGAATCCAGCCACCCTCCTGCCTGTGGATTCAGAAAAGGGGGAATTGGTGACCGTATTAGCAAGTGAGGAAGGATACTTTGACATGACGCATGAACATGTCTGCATAGAACTGATGAGTCAGGAGACAGTTGGGTTTGCACACATTCATGAAAAACCTGTTCCTAATGCAGACTTTGAGTTTCTTTTTTGTAGATGGCCCCAGATACCACCAGGATGGACGATTCTACACTGGATATGCAGTAGTATACTCACATGAGGTAATCCGAGCGGAACCACTCTCTCCTCACATGTCGGCGCAGGAGGCAGAGTTGAAGGCACTCACTGAGGCGTGTAGAGCTGCTGCAGGTAAAGTCGCTAATATTTTCACAGATTCGAAGCCCATTAAAAATGCAGAGCTGGTGAAACAATTGATGGAGGCATTGATGTTACCAGTCCAGTTTGGCATTGTCAAGGTAAAAGCACACACAAAGGTGACTCCGTGGAGGTAGAGGGCAATAGAAGGGCGAACGAGGCTGCTAAAATAGCACAAGGCGGCCTAGAGAGAGCAGTGGACGGTGGCGGGGAGTCAGCGTATTCCAGCCACATTGGGTCTAGATGTCCTGAAATCCCTCCAGCAAAAGGCTGCCCAAACAGAGAAGGTACACCAGGGGAGACTGGGAGCTGAGCTGAACTCAAATGGAGTATGGGAGAATAAGGATAAAATGTGCCCACCAAAGTCCCTGTTCCCAATCATGGCGCAAGCAGCACATGGCCCCAATCACACCTCAAAAAGTCACATGTGTGCCATGGTAGATGCCTTCTGGATCGCTCCTGGTTTCAGTTACGCAGCCGCGAAACTTGTACAATCATGCCTCATCTGTGCACAGCACAACCCAGGTAAAACAGTAAAAGTCCCTAAGAAAGCGACACCTAGGCCTCACTACCCATTTCAGAGACGGCAGATTGACGACATACAGCTACCAAGGTAGGAGTGTATGCAAATATCCTAGTATGTGTAGATCTCTTCTCTGGATGGCCAGAGGCCTATCCGGTGAAAACGGCTACAGCTCGAGCTACTGCAAAGAAACTGGTGATGGAACTAGTACCACGATTCGGTGTCCCTGAAACAATTGAATCAGACAGAGGTACACACTTTACTGCTGAGGTAATGCAAAATGTAATGCAAATGATAGGTGTAGAACAAGCATTTCATACACCCTACCACCCACAGAGTTCAGGGAAGGTAGAAAGAATGAACGGGACACTAAAAATGAAAATACAGAAAACCATGGAGCAGACCCATAGACCATGGCCAGAGTGTCTCCCATTAGCATTATTCTCAGTAGGGTACACACCCATGGGGAAAGCTAAACTGTCACCCTTCGAGATACTGTTTGGAAGACCACCAAACACAGGGTTGTACTACCCACAGGTCTTAACACTCAATGTGGATAATTTGACAAGTTATGTAATCCAGTTGCAAAAGCATTTAACTCAAATGCATTCTCTAGTTTTCTCTTCCATTCCAGATCCAGATAGTGTGGAAGGAACTCACTGTCTGCAACCTGGTGATTACGTATATGTCAAGAAACACTCCAGAAAGACCCTTGAACCCCGATATCAGGGACCTTACCAAGTACTCCTGACAACGCCTACTTCTGTTAAGTTGGAAGGACGACCAACCTGGATCCACGCATCACATTGCAAACTAGCCACAGGAATTAACAAAGCATAAGAGTGCATAATGTTTTGGTTTAGTTTTGTTGCATTATCTGTAATAATGGTAGCTGCGTGGGACAGTCTAAATTCTCCAATGTCCTTGAATAATAAGTTTATACAACATCATGAAAAATTACTGAATGATTGGTTAAATGACACTCAGCCTCCAGCAGATTGCTGGATCTGCACACATTCACCAGTATCAGCCACTAGTATTCCGTTCCTTGTTATTCCTGTGCCACCCGAGGAATTATTTGCCTGGACCAGTTGTTCTGATACACTTGCTAATAATGCCACAAATAATGTGAAGTTATGGAACACAACTGTTGGAATACCTATTGTGGGATGGGTAGGATACCCTTGGTGGCAGGGTAACCTTTCAGGAAGTAATGCACACCTTCAATATCTGGCATATAAAGGGGGGGCTCGGGTACCCAGGAATAGAACTCGATTAACCTACCTGGGGCAAATTCCAATGTATGGCCTACAAGTTAGTTTTAATGTAACTTCCCACTCTACTGATGCCTTCAAACCAATACTGCTAGAAAGAAGGTTGCATAACACGTCCTGGGAGTATTCCAATTTATTTCCCCAGGGCAATAATGAAACTTGTTTTAATATTTCAGGTAATATACCTTGCAACGAGTCATCTGGATATGAGAAAGGAATTCCCACCTGTGGAAATCCCGATGTAGGCTATTGTAGCCCTTTAGGACAACTTCCAAATTGGTGTATGCTTCAGAATGTATCTGCGTTCATAGATTTGGTTCATAGACTGGTATTACAACATTCAGCCCTATGGGACCTACCTAGTGACATGTACTGGATATGTGGAGACAATGCATATAAATGGTTACCAGTAGGGGTTTTAGGTTGACATCTCATTTCTGGCATGAAGGAGCGTACTCTTGTGATGACAGACGTGGCCTTAGTAACTGGGGGATGGAGAGGGTAAAAGAAGATACCTGTCTCCCTCGGGCAACCCGTCGGCCTGGGATAGTACCTGGTGAATAGGGCACTATCAGCTGTCGTTGCAGGATCCAGTGTTCCAGATTGTGAAGAATAAAGATGTCAAAGGGGGGAATGATAGGAACTGAAGGAGTTAAATTGAGTTCTGTCTATGTTGCAATTTCTTGTTTAAAACTTATCTTTTCTGTTCCCTTGTGAACCAAGGTCAAATACTCCTGCTTTTTAGCCTACATGACATTCTTTGTAGAAAACAAGTTGTGAAATCATTTTTTATACTGCGCATGTCTGTAAATGTTTAAATTCTTTGCTATAAAAGATGGAAGCCTAACTGATAAGCCAGAGGCGTCTTGGCAGGCATCCAGAGTGGTATTATACAGCTTGTGTCTGTGTTATCCTTCTCGACGGAGCAATCAATTAGAGACATATGGTGCCTTACACGCAAGAACATCGGTCCTTCAGAAGAAAGAGATATCTGAGGGATCCCGACAATGGCAAACAGGATAATCACTACACTACAGTAACCAGACAAGAGCATTTACTGTGGTCATGGCAAGCATTAAAGATCAAGCACTCATTGTCAAAAGCGCTAGTTTGCAAGAGAAAAGCTGTGTTTCTGCCCAGTTTCGAACTGGGGACCTGTCACGTGGGAGGCGAACGTGATAACCGCTACACTACAGAAACCAGATGCACGCGCTTACTGTGGTGACAACAAGCAATCGAGATCAAGAACTGAAAGTCAAAAGCTTGGATACCAAAGGGTAACAGCGTGTTTCTGCCCAGTTTCAAACTGGGGACCTTTCGCGTGTTAGGCGAACGTGATAACCACTACACTACAGAAACCGGCTGTGGAAGGTTACTGTGGTCATGACGAGCCATCGAGAACAAAGACTCAACGTCAAAAGCTTTAATATCAACGCCTAATGTCATGCTTCTATCCAGTTTCAAACTGAGGACTTTTCACGTGTAAAGCGAACGTGATAACCACTACACTACAGAAACCAACCGATTCAACCCAACAAAAAATGCTGTGGTCATGGCAAGCAATAAAGAGCAAGCACTGAAAGTCAAAAAGATTGTTTTCCAAGAGAAAAAGCTGTGTTTCTGCCCTGTTTCGAACTAGGGACATTTCGCGTGTGAGGCGAACGTGATAACCGCTACACTACAGAAACCAGATGCAACTGCTTACTGTGGTGACATCAAGCAATCGAGATCAAGAACTGAAAGTCAAAAGCTTGGATACCAAAGGGTAACAGCGTGTTTTGGCCCAGTTTCGAAATGGGGACCCTTCGCGTGTTAGGCGAACGTGATAACCACTACACTACGGAAACCGGCTGCGGAAGGTTACTGTGGTCATGACGAGCCATCGAGAACAAAGACTCAACGTCAAAAGCTTTAATATCAACGCCTAATGTCATGCTTCTATCCAGTTTCGAACTGGGGACCGTTCGCGTGTGAGGTGAACGTGACAACCACTACACTTCAGAAACTCCATGCAAAGCTAAACATGTTTAAACATGCTGAAATGAACTTGAAAAAGTAAAAAACAGCCAGCCAAAGTCAAGAGTTCTTCCTCTATGTCTGAAGACAGGACAAAGTGCATTTTGCAACACAGGAACCTTTCATTAGTCAGGCTATTGGAGAAAAAGAACAAACAGGGAAACAAAACCATGCTCCACAAAACATTCTCATGCCTTTGTCCAAAAGCCAAAAAGAAAAAGCACCTAGATGCCTGCTTTCGCACCTTGATCCTATCAGGTGTTACTTGAATTAGGAACACTTAGACACTGTCAAAAACACACATGCTTGCCAAAAGCAAAAACGGGTAGAAATAATCACATTGGTAAAAGTAATGCTCATTAAACCAGCAATAGAATATGCTAACTAAGGCTAGTTTCACACTTGCTTCTTTTTGCAGCGCGTTTTTCCCGCAAAAAAACGCATACAAATGCATACAAACGCTGCGTTTTTTTCAAGCATTTTTATGCGCATGCAGGAAAAAAACGCAGCGTTTTTGTGCGTTTGTATGCGTTTTTTGTGCGTTTGCGTTTTTTTACAGATTTTGGAAAAACCCCACAAAAAAGAAAAAACAACCATTCAACAACACACAAGACCAATGGGACTGCATTGTGGGTGTGGTATGTTAATATATAGACCCTGTCTACAGTATTCTTCACATTTGCTTGATTCTTCTCGTGACCATGGATCTGCGCTGGAAGAGTTTTCACTTCAACTTGGATTTGGACATCGCGATGGCTCAGGCGTATGCAGTTGCTTGCCATGAACAAAGGAAGAGAGAGAGGCAGCGAAGATGGCGGCGTATGTGGATACATCCGATTGTTGAACTCCGGGAGAGCCGTGGGGCATACCACACCCTCTACAGCGAGCTCCAGTCAAACCCGGAGAAATTTACAGATTATATCCGGATGTCCCACGAAAGTTTCATGGATTTGCTTGCTCGTGTCCAACAATCCATCCGGAGACAGGACACACAGCTCCGTCGTGCAATTCCTCCTGAGGAACGGCTACTGGTGACATTACGGTATGTTTTAAAAACCAAGGGGTGCGGTCTGATGGTTTTTTTTTAAATTTAGTATTCAAAACCTTGGGTAATTAGTTTTCGTGAATGTACTAATATTTTATTTTATAGTTTTTTAAAATAATATACATAAATATTAATTTTACTTCTTTGTCTGTTCACAGATTCCTGGCGACTGGAGAAACCCTATCTTCACTACACTTCCAGTACCGTATTGGAATCTCTACCTTGTCTGGAATTGTTGCTGACACCTGCCGGGCTCTCTGGAATGTTCTTTGTCCAGAATTTATGCCCCTGCCCACCGCTGAAAAGTGGATGGAAATTGCTGACAAATTCTGGACAGTATGCAATTTTCCCAACTGTTTGGGAGCTGTTGATGGTAAACACATACGGATCATCAAACCCCAAAGAACGGGATCTGAGTACTATAATTACAAAAAGTACTTTTCAATAGTACTCATGGCGATTGCGGATGCCGGATGTATGTTTGTAGCAGTGGACATTGGAGCATTTGGCCGTGGTAATGACTCACAGGCTTTTAAAAACTCAGACATGGGCCGGAGGTTGTATGGCAACCAATTTAATTTCCCTATGCCACGGCCTCTTCCTCACACCGAAGCTCCGCCACTGCCCTTTGTAATGGTTGGCGATGAGGCTTTTCAAATGTGCGGAAACTTACTGAAACCCTACTCCAGCCGTGACTTGGACCACACCAAAAAAATATTTAATTACAGGCTGACCAGGGCCAGAAGAACTGTCGAGTGTGCTTTTGGGATTCTTGTCTCCAGATGGCGAATTCTGGGCACGGCCATTAATCTTAAACTTGAAACAGTCGATGAGGTGGTGAAGGCCTGTGTGGTTCTAAATAACTTTGTGATGGCTAAAGAGCACCCGACCTTTGAACTGGACGATGATGCTCCCAACCCATTGCCTGAATTCACTCAGCACACTCTCAGGTCATCCGTTGAAGTTGGCCAAATGAGGGACCAATTTGCGGCCTACTTTATTTCTGATGTAGGACGGGTGCACTGGCAAGATGAAATGGTGTAATGTTTTTGTTTGTTTATGGTAATAAAAAACCTTATTTGATACCATTACTGAGTGCACTATATTTTTTAAACTCAAATTAAATAAAAAACTTCCCATGTATAACTGAATTTTTTGATGTTCACACACCTGGGCAGGTAAATACACATATGAGTTAAAATGCAGCATTGCTAGTCTGCGTGAAATATATTGGAACGAGCAAAGCTGCAGGCCATGAATCAGGAAACCAATTTTTTTCAAGAGAAAATTGTGCAACTAGTTGAAAAAAAAGTATGTGATTTTCTCAAAACACAACCCTCAAAACCCAACCCCAATGAAAGTCAATGGGGAATACAAGTCAGCATTGAGTGGATGAATGTAATCTGCTCCATTCCAACTTACAAGTTATTACACTAGGCCTTGGAATGACTATATTAGGCCGTGGTATTTCAAATATGAGTATAGTAGGCCTTGGGCCTACTAGTATAGTCATATGTGAAATACCACGGCCTAGTATAGTCATACCAAGGCCTACTCGATTTTTACCAACTAGGATCTTGTTTCACGAAAAACAAACTGGTGAAACTAGAAAGAAACTTATTTTTTAGACAAGTTTCAACAGTTTGTTTTTCATGAAACCAGATTCTAGTTGGTAAAACTAGAGTTATTACACTAGGCCTTGGAATGACTACACTAGGCCGTGGTATTTCAAATATGAGTATAGTAGGCCTTGGGGCTAGTAGTATAGTCATATGTGAAATACCACGGCCTAGTATAGTCATACCAAGGCCTACTGTAATAACTCGATTTTTAACAACTAGCATCTTGTTTCACAAAAAACAAACTGGTGAAACTAGAAAGAAACTTATTTTTTAGACAAGTTTCAACAGTTTGTTTTTCATGAAACCAGATCCAAGTTGGTAAAACTAGAGTTATTACACTAGGCCTTGGTATGACTATACTAGTCCGTGTTATTTCACATATGACTATACTAGGCCTTGGGTTGGTTTTTAACATGTATTTACCCATCAGTGTGTGTGAGCGGCGCAAACAACATTAATGAAACTTTGTAATGGTGAACCACAAATGTAAATTTATTTTTAATCACAAAAATAAACCAAAAAATTATTTTTTACGGCGTTTGGGGGCAGATGGTTTCAATTTGGGGGTGTGCAGGGAATATGCAACACTTGCAGTTGAAGACGGTGTTTGAGGGGAAGGGGCAACAAAACTTGTGGGGGAAGGTAGTCCAGTTAAGGGAATTAAACTAGGAACACTTGGAGGAGAGGAAATCTGTTCAGGTACATTAGTTGTAATGGCATGTCGCCGTAGGCTTGTGTGCCTGGACCGACTTTGGCCCAATGCCCGCCTTGATAGATTTCACCTTGAACTAGGGGCAAATATTGAGTGTAGGTCCCCCGTCTGCTGGTGTGGCTGCTGCTGCTGCTGAGGTGGCTGCTGCTGCTGCTGCGGTGGCGGCTGCTGCTGAGGTGGCTGCTGCTGCTGCTGAGGTGGCTGCTGCTGCTGCTGAGGTGGTTGCTGCTGCTGCTGAGGTGGCTGCTGCTGCTGCTGAGGTGGCTGCTGCTGAGGTGGCTGCTGCTGAGGTGGCTGCTGCTGCTGAGGTGGCTGCAGCTGCTGCTCTTCGTTGGCAGTGCTCGTCCTTGCAGGAGGACTGGTGGCGGCAGTGATGGTCCAGGTTTGCAGAGTGGTGGTGGCAGGGCTACTACATGTTGTTGTAGTGGCAGGGCTGTTCCATGTTTGCCTAGTGGTGGCTGAGCTCCACGCATGCATGGGAGTGGCGGTGGTGCTCCAGACAGGAGCAGCGCTTGCCATGGTGGTGTCGGTGAAGTGACCAGCTGCACTCAGACTTGTGGTGGTGTAACGGTGGGTGTCCTGGCTTTGAATAGAGGTGTCCGTGCAGTGGTATGCAGCACAAGTCGGTAGTGAGGTGAAGCGAGTCAATGGTGGCACAGGTGGAAATGACACCACTGACTGCTGACCGTACCGATTATGCTGCATAGCCTGCAAGAAAGCATTGTTGCAGGCCTGCAGCACATTCAGCTGTTGCTCAGGACTAAGGTGTTCCGCCATGCCCTGTTCAATCTTACTAAAAAAATGGTGTGCTGGTCTGTTGAGGTCGGCCTCCAGACGGTCAAGGCGCTGTTCTACAGAATTGAAGCGGTGTTCAAAGTGGTTAAAACCACGTTCCATGAGTGCAAAACCGCTTTCAACTCTGTCGGACAGTGACTTGAGGCTGGAATTAAAGGCCTCGCTCAAATGCATAAACTCGGGCAAGACATTCCTGTCCAAGGCCCTCTGCCGCTGGCGGGTAGTGCCCGCATAACCAGTGGCAGAGACCTGGGACAGGGGAACACCTGATGGCCCAGCTTCCTGGTCACCAGCTGTGTGTGTGGCTGACCTGCAAGGTGCTTCCTGGCTGTCGGATGGCTGGGACGGGTCAGAGGACGTCCGAGGAAGGACCGCTCCAGGGCCAGGTTGCAGGGTGCTGCTCCAGGTGCTGTGGAAGAAAGGAAAATCATTACTACCATGCCTTTACAAGAAGCATCAGCTGTGGATTAGAAAAACACAGATTAATAAAAATAAAAACCCAAAATTTATAATACTTACGATCTCGTGGCAAGGACCGGTCTTAGGAACTGCAACGCGTGATAGTGACGATATCTAGTTCTGGTCCTTGACGCAGATCCACTGCGAACCTGGCCCTCAGCACGAACATCACTGTTGAAGCGGTCCTTGATCGAACGCCAACGTGTTCGGACTTTGTCCACTGTTGTTAAAAAAAAACAGTGCCGTCAAGGACAACAGTCACTGCGGCACAATATAGCAATACAATACTCAAAGCAGTCACTGTAGACCCCGATGACACTGTTGGGTTTCCTGCTAGAATACACCTAGCACGAAACCCAACAGTGCCGTCAAGGACAACAGTCACTGCGGCACAATGTAGCAATACAATACTCAAAGCAGTCACTGTAGACCCCGATGACACTGTTGGGTTTCCTGCTAGAATACATCTAGCACGAAACCCAACAGTGCCGTCAAGGACAACAGTCACTGCGGCACAATGTAGCAATACAATACTCAAAGCAGTCACTGTAGACCCCGATGACACTGTTGGGTTTCCTGCTAGAATACACCTAGCACGAAACCCAACAGTGCCATCAAGGACAACAGTCACTGCGGCACAATGTAGCAATACAATACTCAAAGCAGTCACTGTAGACCCCGATGACACTGTTGGGTTTCCTGCTAAAATACACCTAGCACGAAACCCAACAGTGCCGTCAAGGACAACAGTCACTGCAGCACAATGTAGCAATACAATACTCAAAGCAGTCACTGTAGACCCCAATGACACTGTTGGGTTTCCTGCTAGAATATGCCTAGCACGAAACCCAACAGTGCCGTCAAGGACAACAGTCACTGCGGCACAATACAGAGCAGGGAAATACTCACTAAACGCCTTTTTGGAGGATGCTGTGGTGCTGTCCCAGCCATCCATCAACGCTCCGGCCACCTCATTCCATAGCCGCCGGGTCACCACAATGTCCTTGTGCAGCCGGTCACGGCTGTCCCACAACGGCGAACGCTCCTGGACCAGGCTGATGAGCTGCTCATTATCCAGGTAGACGTCTTCATCCCATTGTGGAACCTAGACAAAACACATTCATTAGAATAATCAAATTTAAATTGAATAAAAAGTTACAAAAAAAGAAACATCAAAAAGAGTAAAAATAGAAGATAAAAAATAAAGAACATTACAAATCATTTGATACATACATTCCGTATCACCACCGGGACTTGGCTTCGCTGCTCCTGCTCTTCGCCCTCACTAGTCCCGTCCGCAGAAGATGATGATGACGATGTCTTAAAAAAGTTGAAAAAAACGTAAGAGATTTGGAGAAGCAGCAGATATACTTACCAGATGCACGAAAATAATCACCTCACGGTCTGCTTGCGCCAATTCCTGCCGCGATGGGGAATACTCGGATTCTGAAGACATACTGCATGTAAAAATAATAAAAATCATTAGTACATACATAATTTAAAAGGACAGGCATATAGTGTAATATACTCACATTCTTCGCTGATAGAAGATGGGTTCCTTGGTGACTGTCTGCTCTCCAATCTGTCAGTGTAGTAGTGGCAGAGTTTTGGCAGGCACCTCCTTTATATAGACTTTTTTTTTTTGACTTTAGAAGATTATAACTAGTACAACAAGTGGACACCACCAAAAAAACGCAGCGCTAAAAAAACGCTTACATGCGCATGCCAGTGCGCACGTATGCGCATCCATAGGCTATAATGGCCATTTTTAGCGCAAAATGTGCGCATACGTGCGCATGCGCTTTTTTGCAGGGCCAAAAAATGCAACATGCTGCGTCTGTAAAATACAAACGCACACCCCAAAAAAACGCAGCGCATGAAAATCGCATACGTGCGCATGCCAGCGCGCAGGTATGCGCACCCATGTTAAATATAGGGGAAAAAACGCATGCGCACATATGCGTTTTTTTACAGCGCAAAAAAACGCAAATGTGAAACCAGCCTTAGTGTTCTTATTCCTGAACACCTGCTAACCAGTATAAGAAACACTAATTTTGCTAAGAGTGTGTGGTACTACACTTTAATATGAGCTAATGTGGCCTACACAACTCTAAAGTGGAATGTTTGGTGAACTTTATTTCCTTTTTTTGTTTTTTTTTGGGAAAAATAAAAGGATGTGACCAAAGTTTGAAAGCTATAGTATCACAAACTTTTTGGAGCGATTACAATGCAGGAAGCTAACCTACAATGCAATTGATGAGGCTCCAAAAAATAGGGTGATACTAGTCTGGCTTGCCCTGAAGGGCACAAGCCAGCAAAAAGGCTCCTCTATCTAATCCTATATAGTGTTTGCAACCAACCAATGACAATGGATGCGGATGGAAGCACACTATTATAGGAGCAAAAATCTGGACAAATTAGCTGCAAAAAAAGGACTATGTATGAGGCAGCGACGCACGCTGAGCGGACTACAACCAGCGGTGGCTGTAGAACACACTGCAACGGGAGCTGCACTCACACACAGAGAGACCTATCAGACAGCCAAAATCAGTGCAGAGAAATGGGCTATAGCACTGAAAGGCTGCTGAAAGGCTCCGCTGTCCACTCCTTTAGTGTTTGCAACCAATGTATATGGATACGTATGGAAGCACACTATACAGGAGAAAAAAAAGCAGCAATAAAAGAAAAATGTGTATGAGGCAGACACACGCTGGGCGGCCTACAAGCAGACGTGCCTGCAGGACACACTACACAGCGTGGGTCTGCACTCACGCAGCCCTTGCAGACAGCTATTAAAACAGCGCTGCTGGGCTAATAAAATGCTACAGTGGTGGATTATGTAGCCTGGGTAGAGCAATAGATATGTTTGATGATCGCTATTTCTAACTGTCCCTCACAGTCTTCAACAGCAGCCTGTCCCTAACTGAATTCACAGCAGAGTGAACCCGAAATGGCGGCTGCTGCGGTTTTTATAGTGCATCATGACATCATTTCAGCAGCCAATCACAGCCATGCCAGTAGTTATCATGCCTACATGCCTAAAAGGATGTGCCCACACTTCTGAGGATCCCCATTGGCTGAATCAAATCGAGCGAGCTCCTAGCATTATGGGAACTTCCGATTTTGGTATTTAATATGAAAAAAGTATCGGAACTAAGTATCAGAATTCTGATACAGCTAATATCGGCTGATACCCGATACTTGCGGTATCGGAATGCTCAACACTAGTCTCCATATCTTATTTGTCTCCACACGTGAGAAATAATTACTGAACGTAGTAGATTAAAGAAAACTGGTAACGTACAACACAGGGACGGCTCAGGGGCCACACAAGCACAAAAACCACACCGGTACAGGGACACAGTGGCCATGTAGGCACAGGAACCACACTAGCACAGTAACCACACCAGCACATGGGCCGCACAGGGACCACATGGGTACAGGGACCACATGGGCACAGATCACACAAGTACAGGGATAACACAGTCACAAGGGCCGCACGGGTCACAGGGAATGCATGGGCACTGGTACCATATGAGAACAAGGACTACACTGGCACAGGGACCACATAAGCACAGGGACTATGCCAGCATGGGCACCACGCCGGTACAGGGACCACACCAGCATAGGGTCCATATGAAAACAGGACCCACACCAGTACAGGGTTCACACAACTGAGGTCCATACCGGCATAAAGACCACATGGCAACAGGATACACACTGGTTTAGGGACCACACAAGCACAGGAACAACAAGAGCACAGGGACCATATTGACATAAGAACCAAAATAGTATAGGGTTCACATGTGTGCAGGGACCAGAACAGTACAAGGGCTACACTGGTATAGAGACCACATGGACACAGGGTCCACACCACTTTAGGAACCTCACTAGCACTAGGACCACTCTAGCATAGGGACCTTACAAGCAAAAGGACTGCACCAGCACATGAGCTCACCTAAGGAGACGCCACTGTGCTCCTCATCTCACTGTCCACTCCACCCAGTTTAGCATAGTTCAGGATTGTAATACAGGATGGGCCTACAGGTCATTCAGGCCCTACATACTATGGTCTCTCCCAGGCTACAGGGATCCTCCTCATGCTGCACGTCTTACTACAGCCACCTCGGGGTTGTTACACACCACCCTAGCCCATCATTGGTTCCCTTATTGGTCTGACGGTTACCATAACCGTCGGAGCTAGAGTCTACGCTGATTGTGCTGTCTGCCTACTCTGCCACTTTCCACTCAGTCTTGAGGCCCTTCTTGGCACAAAGAGACCATACTACTTCCATCGCCACCACTCACTGTCTGACAGTCCATTGTCCTTCTCAGTTCTACACAGGCCCCTGTTAGAACATCATGTCTACAGCAACAACACTCAGTCTCCTTCACATCACTATAGAGTGAAAGATTAATCAATTAAGGTGGTCCGAACAAGGTCTACAGTATTTACTGCAAAGACCTTCATCACCACATACTATATGTCCACCCTCTCCCAGAATGGCATCTAACCTCCTCCCTAAATGGGCTCTTCAATGTATGTATACAAACATGCTCCATTCACAGCCATCTTTCAGCTCAGTCCTCTAACTTGAAGCTTGTGGGCCCCAATGCAAAATTTCTAAAAGGGCCTCAACCATTAAGGTTCTTTAGTAGTATTGGTATTCTACTATGTGCCAAAGGGACCTTTTGATTTTTCCTAGGCTCAAGGGCTTAAATGCAACTGCAACCACAACATGCACTTTAGTTGCGTCCTTCATTAAATTCCCTCTTTTGCCCAATTACAGAGCCACATGTACGCACTCCAGCTGACCTGCAAAGAAAAGAACACAGTGCAACTCCATGCATGTAAATGGTACAACCAGTAACATCTGAGAAGCCCCTTTAAGAAAATAGACCACAGTAATGCTCAGTCCATAGGTTGCATCCACAAAAAATGGGGCATCGAACATGAGGCTAGGATTTCATTGTGGATCTCTTGAGATGTTGAATGGCCCCTTGAACATCTTTATTTCTTAGGCTGTAGATAATGGGGTTCAGCATTGGGGTGACCATGGTATAAAACACCGATAAAAGCTTATCCGATAAGTGCCCCGAATATTGGGGCTTCATATACATTATAATAGCTGTGCCATAGAAGAGGACGACTATGATCAAGTGGGAGATGCAAGTGGAGAAAGCCTTGTATCTGCTAGAGCGGATCTTCAGAACTGCCAGGATGATGTGACCATATGAGTAAAGGATACATGAGAAAGGAACCAGGAGAAATATGTAGCTCCCAACCAACTTCACCGCAACCACATTAAAGAGGGAAAGATCATTGCATGAGAGTTCCATTAATGACGGAGCTTCACAGAAGAAGTGGTCAATTGGAGTGAACTTACAAAATGTGAGTTGACACAGAAGGTAAATGTCCACTGACGATATGACGCTTCCTGTCAGCCATGAAGCACTTATCATTACAACACAAGTCATTGTCTTCATGATCACATTGCAAGGTAAGGGATTACTGATGGCGACGTATCGATCATAAGCCATAAAAGCCAAGAGAACGCACTCAGTCTCACCAAGAAGAAGGAAGCCATACATCTGGACCAAGCAACCAATGTAGGAAATGCTCTTCTTCTCCATGAAGAAATTGACAAGCATCTTGGGAATGATAATGGAGGTGAAGCAGATGTCCAGGAAGGACAAGTTAGCTAGGAAGATATACATAGAATTGTGCAGCTGACGGTCATATCTTACCACCACGATGAGCAGAAGATTCCCAGCCATGGTGGTTATACACAGGATCAAGAATATCTGAAAAAGTAGAACTTGTACAACGTGGTCAGTGGAAAATCCCAGAAGAATGAATTCTGTCACATGGCTGTCATTTCCCTTTTCCATGTTGAGAAAGGTTTATAGATTGGACCAAGATGAACTGAAGAAAAATCTGAAAAAATAGATTCCAAGAACATGCTCTGTTATGAATGAGTCACCGTAGGAGGCAAACACAAAAATAGTCGCTACGTCCTGAAAACCAGAGAAGTTGGCAGCTATCAGATTGCAGACCCCTGAACCTATCAACACAACTAGCAGTAGCCGTGGGGGGTTCCTACGGTGCCCTAGACACCTCGATCACAGCCGGAGATCTAAATAGCCTAAAGACAGAAAGGGAAATCTAAACTGCCCCAGAGCAGACCCCAAAGTAATAGGCAGCCCCCAACATATAATGACGGTGAAGCAAGATGAAAAAACACTTACATAGATAGAAAGATAGGCTGAGCAAACGATGGGGCCCAAGCTAACTAAATAGGACAGGAAAGGAAGGTTGCTGTCTGCAATCTGCCAAAACCCTATCAAAGACCAGAGCCAACAGACTGATATGGAAAAAAGCCCTGAAGACGCTAGGCTTCAAAAATACTATATCAGTACTCAGGTATTTTCTGAAGACAGAGCTAATAGGAATTCAGCTCACCCCAGCAGGGAATGGCAGAAATCCAGAAAAACAAAGCAAAACAAAATCAAAGCACAAATGAAAAAAGCAGAGCAGAAAACTTAGCTTTTGAGGAGCAGGAATCCAGACTGGTCTCCAAGAATCCCTCAGAGAAATCACCCGCAAGGCAGAAGGGCGTCGCCGGCCTTATATGCAGTCTGTGACTCCACTCAGCCAGTCATCATCATTAGGCTCAGGTGCTTGATAATCAGGCTCGCTACCTTCCTTTACCAGAAGAGGGAGTTCACCAGACCTCAGCAGCGAAGGGGAAAATGAACTCACAACAGTACCTCCCCCTTGAGGAGGGGTCACCGAACCCTCAACCACGCCTCCAGGGCGATCAGGGTGAGCCCGATGAAAGGCACGCACCAATCTTTTGGCATGAATATCAGAGGCAGAGACCCAGGAATTATCCTCCTGACCATAACCCTTCCACTTAACCAAATACTGGAGTCTCCGTCTAGCCAGACAGGAATCCAGTATTTTCTCTACCTCATATTCCATGTTACCTTCAACCAATACAGGATCCGGAGGTGCCACCCCAGGAACAACTGGTTCAACAAACCTCTTCAACAAGGACTTGTGGAACACATTATGGATTTTAAATGTGACAGGAAGAGCCAAACGAAAAGAGACCGGATTAATAATCTCCAAAATCTTGTAAGGTCCAATAAATCTAGTCTTAAACTTAGGAGAAGCCACCTTCATAGCAATATTTTTTGATGATAACCACACCAAATCACCAACCTTAAACTGGGGACCAATGGTCCTATGTCGGTTGGAAAACCGCTGGGCCTTTTCCTGGGAGAGAGATAACTTATCCACCACTTGGTCCCAGATCTGGTGCATTCTCTCCACCACAGTGTCAACACCTGGGCAGGCAGAAGGCTCCACCTGCCCTGAAGAAAATCGAGGATGAAACCCAAAGTTACAAAAAAAAGGTGACATCAAAGTGGCAGAACTAGCTCTATTATTTATAGCAAATTCGGCCAAGGGCAAAAATGAAACCCAATCATCCTGATCAGCGGAAATAAAACATCTCAAATACGACTCCAAGGTCTGGTTTGTTCTCTCTGTCTACCCATTGGTCTGAGGGTGAAAAGCAGAGGAGAAGGACAACTGAATTCCCAGCTTGGAAGAGAAAGTCCTCCAAAATCTAGACACAAACTGAACTCCTCTGTCAGATACAATGTTCTCAGGAATCCCATGCAAGCGAACCACCTGTTGCAAAAACAGGGGCACCAACTCAGAGGAAGACGGCAACTTAGGGAGTGGTACAAGATGAACCATCTTAGAGAACCTATCACAAATCACCCAAATAACAGTCATTCTTTGAGAGACAGGCATATCAGAGATGAAATCCATTGAAATATGGGTCCATGGCCTCCTGGGGATTGGCAAAGGCATCAATAACCCACTAGAGTGAGAACAAGCTTTAGACCTGGAGCAAGTCCCACAGGACTGCACAAAATTCCTGACATCATGAGACAAGGTGGGCCACCAAAAAGACCAACTCACCAGATCTCTAGTACCAAAAATACCTGGATGACCGGCCAATGCAGAGCAATGAACTTCAGACAGCACTCTCATCTTCCACTGGTCAGGAACATACAACTTTCCACTGGGATAACACTCAGGTTTGTCCTCCTGGAACTCTTCCAGAGCACGTCTCAAATCGGGCGAGATGGCAGAAAGAACTACCCCTTCGCCTAAGATGGTAGCAGGCTTGGTCACCACAGGAGAATCAGCAAAGAAGCTCCTAGAGAGGGAGTCTGCCTTGACATTCTTAGTTCCAGGAAGAAAAGAGACCACAAAATCAAAACTTGTAAAAAACAAGGCCCACCTAGCCTGTCTAGGGTTCAAGCGTTTAGCCGACTCTAGGTAAATCAAATTCTTGTGGTCAGTGAGGACCACGACTTGATGTTTAGCTCCCTCCAACCAATGTCTCCACTCCTCAAATGCCCATTTCATGGCCAACAGTTCCCGATTCCCCACATCGTAGTTACGTTCAGATGGAGAGAACTTTCGGGAAAAGAAAGCACAGGGATTCATTTTAGATGTTACAGGATCCTTTTGGGACAAAACAGCTCCTGCACCAATCTCAGAAGCATCCACCTCTACCTGGAACGGGAGTGAGACATCAGGTTGCCGCAAAACCGGGGCGGAGGTGAATCTTCGCTTCAGCTCCTGAAAGGAAGAAACAGCCTCCGGAGACCAATTCAACACATCAGCACCCTTCTTAGTCAGATCAGTCAATGGCTTGGCAATACTAGAAAATTTTGCTATAAATTTACGAAAAAAATTAGCAAAACCCAAAAACTTCTGGAGGGCATTCAAAGAAGTGGACTGAACCCAATCATAAATGGCCTGTACCTTGGCCGGGTCCATTTCAATAGTTGACGGAGACAAAATAAATCCCAAAAATGAAATCCTCTGTACTCCAAAAAGGCATTTCGATCCTTTGACATACAGGGAATTCTCCCTCAAGATCCGGAACACAGTCTGAATATGTTCCACATGAGAATCCCAATCCTTGGAGAAGATCAAAATATCATCCAGATAGATAATCAAAAATTTAGCGACAAAGTCTCGGAAAATATCGTTCATGAAGCACTGGAAGACAGAAGGGGCATTAGTGAGCCCAAAAGGCATCACCAGGTACTCAAAATGTCCCTCCGGGGTATTAAACGCCGTCTTCCATTCATCCCCATGCTTAATGCGGATAAGATTATACGCCCCCCTGAGGTCAAGCTTGGTAAACCAGCAAGCACCTTTAACTCTAGAGAATAGATCCGAAATCAGGGGTAACGGATACTGATATTTAACCGTAATTTTGTTGAGGGCACGATAATCAATACAAGGCCTTAATGAACCATCCTTTTTGGCCACGAAAAAAAAACCGGCACCTTAGGGTGAAGAGGATGGTCTAATATGGCCCTTCTCCAACGCCTCCTTAATATAGGATCGCATAGCCTCGTGCTCGGGTACAGATAAATTGAAGAGCCGACCCTTGGGAAATTTACACCCCGGGCTCAGTTCAATTGCACAATCATAACTCCTATGAGGAGGCAAAGACGCAGACTCATTCTCACTAAATACATCATAAAAGTCCGCCAAATAGTCAGGAACATCATGCGACTGAGGAGAGGTGGAAAAAAACGGAGCCTCACTAAAGGCACACCGACAACCCCAACTCACCACAGACACAGATTTCCAATCCAAAACTGGGTTATGAATTTGTAACCAGGGAAACCCCAGAACAATGGTATCATGCAGATTATGCAACACCAAAAATCTGCAATTTTCTTGATGGTCTGGGGCGACCCGCATAACCACCTGGGTCCAAAACTGAGGTTTATTTTTCGCCAAAGGAGTAGCATCAATCCCCCTCAAAGGGATAGGCGTCTGCCGAGGTGTCATCGGAAATCCACAACGTTTAGCAAAATCCAAGTCCATTAGATTTAGAGCTGCTCCCGAATCCACAAAAGCCTTGGCGGAAAATGTGGACAGGGAGCAGATCAGAGTAATAGCCAGAAGAAACTTAGGTTGAACACCACCAACAGAAAACGTGTGTGCAAAACGTTTCTCTCGTTTAGGGCAGACAGAAATAATATGCGAGGCATCTCCACAGAAAAAACACAACTTATTACTCCTTCTGAACTCCTGACGCTGCTCCCTGGACAAAACTCTATCACATTGCATAGGTTCAGACACCTGTTCAACTGGTGGCAACACCTCTCGTGCAATCCTGCGTTCACGCAAACGCCGATCAACCTGAATGGCTAATTACATAGAATCGTCCAGACCAGAGGGAACAGGAAATCCCACCATAGTATCTTTTATGGCTTCTGACAAACCCTTCCGAAAGAGAGCAGCCAAGGCATTATCATTCCAGGTAGTAAGGACCGCCCACTTTCGGAATTTTTGACAGTACAATTCTGCAGAATCTCGACCCTGGTTCAATGCCAACAGGGTCTTTTCAGCCTGATCAATAGCATTAGGTTCATCATACAACAACCCCAAGGCTTGAAAAAATGCGTTCACATTAGTCAGAATAGGATCATCTGGTTTCAAAGAAAACGCCCAATCCTGGGGATCGCCACGCAGCAAAGAGATGACAATTTTTACCTGCTGCGCGGAGCTTCCTGACGAGTTAGGCTTCAAGGCAAAAAATAATTTACAATTATTTTTGAAATTCAAAAATTTAGACCGATCCCCAAAAAATACATCAGGTGTAGGGATCTTTGGTTCAACAGCATGTGAACTAGCAAGGTAGGCGGAAATTCCCCGCACTTCAGCAGCGAGCTGCTCCACACGATCAGATAATTGCTTTATCTCCATTGAGAGAAAAAAAAATTCCCCCTACGGCCTCAGAGATATAGAGGAAAAAATATACACTTTTTTTTTCCTTTTTACAATTCCTTCCTACTATTGAGAACCCTAGGATCTGCGGTATGGCGGGTGATTCTGTTATGATTGAATCACCGTAAGAGGCAGACACAAAAATAGTCGCTACGTCCAGAAAACCAGAGAAGTTGGCAGCTATCAGATTGCAGACCCCTGAACCTATCAACACAACTAGCAGTAGCCGTGGGGGGTTCCTACGGTGCCCTAGACCCCTCGATCACAGCCGGAGAGCTAAATAGCCTAAAGACAGAAAGGGAAATCTAAACTGCCCCAGAGCAGACCCCAAAGTAATTGGCAGCCCCCAACATATAATGACAGTGAAGCAAGATGAAAAAACACTTACATAGATAGAAAGATAGGCTGAGCAAACGATGGGGCCCAAGCTAACTAAATAGGACAGGAAAGGAAGGTTGCTGTCTGCAATCTGCCAAAACCCTATCAAAGACCAGAGCCAACAGACTGATATGGAAAAAAGCCCTGAAGACGCTAGGCTTCAAAAATACTATATCAGTACTCAGGTATTTTCTGAAGACAGAGCTAATAGGAATTCAGCTCACCCCAGCAGGGAATGGCAGAAATCCAGAAAAACAAAGCAAAACAAAATCAAAGCACAAATGAAAAAAGCAGAGCAGAAAACTTAGCTTTTGAGGAGCAGGAATCCAGACTGGTCTCCAAGAATCCCTCAGAGAAATCACCCGCAAGGCAGAAGGGTGTCGCCGGCCTTATATCCAGTCTGTTACTCCACTCAGCCAGTCATCATCATTAGGCTCAGGTGCTTGATAATCAGGCTCGCTACCTTCCTTTACCAGAAGAGGGAGTTCACCAGACCTCAGCAGCGAAGGGGAAAATGAACTCATAACAATGCTCATAGTCAGAAGCAATTTTGAACAAATGCTATTTTTTATATCTACTTTACATAATGATATTTTTGTTCCCTATATTGTTGCATGTGTTTCACGTAGGGGTGCCACGTCACTCGGAGGACCCTCTAATGGTCTGAATTAAAAGGGGACAGGTTTCTACCCATTATTTAATATCTTAGGAAGAGCGAGGAGTGAGCGGGTGTGCAAAAGATATTGGCTTGTGCCCATCACAAAAGAGCGTTACACTGAGTAACCTGGGAGGTGCAATGTAATGATTGCAGAGGGGACTAGTGAGGGAGAGCTGGGATTGGTATTAGCAATGTCCAGTCTGGACAGCCAGGAGCACGTAAAGAATATCTGCAAGGAAAGATCATGGCGGTGCCAAACTGGACTGTCCCAATACCCTATTGTGATACCAGAGGAGCCATCATTGTCTCAGGTTAAAGCTGTACTCTACTGATACTATGGGTCTTGCACCTCTATGACTATGAGGCTTGTATCAAGAACGGGTATAATTTCTAACTATACATTGAGTATTCTGGGCTTTCAGTGTCCTCGTGAGTATGAGATGGTAGAATATTTTCTTGGCTTCATCCTATGATCCAGTGTGTGTTATAATTAGTCAAATATAACAAAGTGGGTAATATTCCATAACATACAACAGCGATACTAAATGACTCCTCCTACTTTTTATGGTATGGAGGATCTCGGAAATAATCAGAATCAATATTCCAGCTGAGGCTTCAGTGAGGAGACAGAAAATAAATGTTATCCTGGACATAATATGATGAGAAGATGACGATACTGCGAGGAGATGTGTGAAGCAGACGGCCCTCATCAATATGGGACAATCACATGAATCAGGAGCCGGAGGAAACCTGCAGACCCAAACACAAGACAGGTCATTCTGGAAAAAACAATCTTATATAATGGTATAAAAATTAGGCTAATACTACAACTACAATACTACCAATAGCAGAAAATACATTATAATATACAACCCTAAATCCAAAAGAGTTGGGTCTCTGTGTATAGAATGCAAAGAAATCAAGAATGTGATCATCTGGAAATCTCTCTTATGGTCATACTTTACCACACAGAACATAGAAGAGATCAGAAGTTGAGCTTTGGACATTTTTCCATTTCATTTGAAAAATTATGTCATTTAATATATAATGGCAGTGACACTTTTCACAAAAGTTAGGACAGGGTTAACACAAAGCTGGAAAAGTCACATGACTGATTAAAAAGAGCATGTAAGAGAGGCAGAGTCTCTCCAGGAGCAAAGATAGTCAGACTTCATAAATCTGAATCTAAACCCACAATTTGAGAAAACCGGTCCTCAAAATAAAATTACTAAGGCTGTGTGCACACGCTGCGGATTTTGCTGCGGTTCCGCAGCGGTTTTGGCCTCTGCAGACCCGCAGCAGTTTCTGCTGCGGTGTACAGTACAATTGTTTTCTATGAGAATTCAAAACCGCTGTGCACATGCTGCGGAAAAAACCGCGCGGTTTATTTTCCGCAGCATGTCAATTGTTTGTGCGTTTCTGCCGCGGTTCCGCACCCATAGGACTTCATGGACTTTGTAAAATCCGCATAAAAACCGCAGATCTAAAAAGATCTGCGGTTTTTCCTGCGGATTGGGTGCAAAAAACCGCAGCGGAATGGGGGGAAATGATGTCAAGGCGGGAGGAAGTGTAGTGTGTGGGCGGAGTATAGTGTGCAGTGACAAGATTTCTGGCAAGATGGAGGGCTACCGGCGCATGGAGATGGACGTGGGGCGTTTGATAGACTTGGTATGTATGTATGTTTGTATGTATGTATGTATATATGTATGTGTCTGTCTGTGTGCGTCTCCATGCGACGGTAGTGCGACAATTGTGCTCAATCGCCGCATGGGCCTGCTGCTCCCATCCGGCCATGTGATGGGAGAGTAGGCCCTGCGGCCACCGAGCACAATTGTACAGTGCTAAACACGTAACAAAACACATAACATACATGTAACAGACATTACATACAACATACATGACATGACATACAACACAAAACATATACTGTATACTCACCATCCAGGCCCCGCCATCTTGTCCAGAAGCCCTCGCTCCCCTCGTTCTTGAATAAAGTTAAAAAAAAAACCTTTCCCCCCAAAAAAAAAATGTCCGCCGAAAATAAACAAAAAACAAAGGTCCCACGGCGATCTCGGAAGTATTCGGGCAAGTTTTCCGGTGTTCGGCCGCTCCAGGACCTCGCTTTACGGCTCTTCTGCTGCGTGTGACCTTTCCCACGCAGCAGTGCCGTAAATGAGGTTACCGGAGTCACTGAACTCTGGTAAACTGTAGGCACATGCGCAGTTACACACTGCAGGAGCAGAGCTCCTGTCAGTGTGTTTCTGGTGACATGGAGAATGGTCACATCTGCTGATGTGACTGTTCTCCATGATTGATCGACGTGGGACACTCGTTTAAATGGACTGCGACGGAACGGTAGGTATCTTAGTTGGTTTGTTTGTTTTTTTTCTCTAGGTGATCGATGGCATCCCAAATGGATTGAGCGTGCAATAAAATTTTGTCAAAAACAGTGGTTTTTATTTGAATAAAAATTATTATTTAATGTGTCTGTGTGTTTTTTTCCATTCTTTATAATTGGATTAATAATGGATCGGCATCACTGACGCCTCTCCATTATTAACCGGGCTTAATGTCACCGATCAAAGGTGACATTAACCCCTTTATTACCCCACATCCCGCCGACGTGGTGCAGGAGTGGGAAGAGAGGGGCTAAGTGCCAGAATTGGCGCATCTTATTGATGCGCCATTTCTGGGGCGGCTGTGGCCTGATATTTGTAGCCGGGGGGGCAATATCCATGACCCCTTCCTCGGCTATGAATATCAGCCCGCAGCTGTCTGCGTAGCCTTTCTGGCCCTAAAATATGGGGGACCCCTACGTCATTTTTTTTGGGGGGTCCCCCTTTTTTTTAGAGCCAGAAAGGCAACGCAGACGGCTGTGGGCTGATCTTCATAGCCTGGGAAAGGGGACATGGATATTAACCCCTTCCCAGGTTGGAAATATCAGTTTGCAGTTGTCTGCTTAGTCTTTCTGGCCCTAAAATATGGGGGACCCCTACGTCATTTTTTTTTGGGGGGGTCCCCCTTTTTTTTAGAGCCAGAAAGGCAACGCAGACAGCTGTGGGCTGATCTTCATAGCCTGGGAAAGGGGACATGGATATTAACCCCTTCCCAGGTTGGAAATATCAGCCCGCAGCTGTCTGCTTAGTCTTTCTGGCCCTAAAATATGGGGGACCCCTACGTCATTTTTTTTTTAGGGGGGTCCCCCTCTTTTTTTAAAGCCTGAATGGCTACGCAGACAGCTGCGGCAAGATATTTAACACCTGGTAATCAGCCTGCAGCTGTCTGCATAGGCTTTGTGGGCCAAAAAAATAGGGGGAACAGCACGTATTAAGTTTAGTTTTTGGAAATTTTTTAAAATAGCAAGATAAGCTTCCCACAAATACCCTGTTCCCTGCCTTGAGAGGCCACGATCTCGTTTGCAAGATCGCTGCAGAGTCACAACTTTTGTGACGTAACAGCGATCTCACCAGCGAAATCGCTGTGTGTGAGAGCGATCAGCGAGCGGCACCCCTGCCGGTATCGCTGATCGCTCTGGGAAATCTATGGACATTTCTTTGGTCGATGGTCTCCCACTGGCCAGCACGCATCGCTGCGTGTGACAGGCGGGAGACCAGCGATCAGGTTTAAAAAAAAAATAAAACCCGAAAAAATATTGTGATTCTCACCTTCCGATGTCCCGCGCAGTCTTCCGGCCTCTCTCCACGCTCCGGTCACAGTGATCCTTTACACGAATGAGCGCGAGACGTCGTTGCCGTGAGACCGTGACATTCTCGCGATCATTCTCGCAAAGGATCACTGGTACCGTAGCGTCAAGAGAGGCCGGAAGACTGCGCGGGACATCGGAAGGTTAGAATAAAAAGATTTTGTATTTTAATACAATTTTTAACGGGTGGCCAGCGATGCTGTCCGCTCGGCATTGCTGTGCTGATCGCTGGTGGAGCTGTCTGTGTAACAGCTCACCAGCGAGCACATAGCGACTTACTAGTGATCCTGACACCTTGATATCGGTGTCGGGATCGCTGGTAAGTCGCTTAGTGTGACGGGGCCTAGGCCACAGCTGTCTGCTTTGCCTTTCTGAGCCAAAAATATAGGGGGACCCCACGTCAAAATTATTTTAGGCCTCCCAGGAATTTTACAGCCAGAAAAGAAACGCATACAACTGTGGCCAATCAGAGCCTCAAAACAGGCCATGTTTATGAACCCCAACCCAGCCTCCATTTACCATCCCATAGTTGTCTGCTTTGCATTTCTGGCACCAAAATATAGGGTGGACGTTGCATCTACATACAAGTTTGCACTCAGAAAGGAAACGCAGACAACTGCGGGTTGATATTATTAGCCTATGAAAAGGCAATGAGTATTATCCCCTCACTCACATTCGAAAAATATGAAGCCGCTAACGTATGGCTACTTTTAGTAGCTATACAATATCAGTGCTCACTACCTAAATTAGTTTTTAGGGCTTATATGTAAATTTTTGTTTTTTAGATTTTTATTAGTGTAACTGATATAGTTCCTAATTCCATTTTCTATTTGTGTGTAGGTGCGTGATTACCCAGCCCTTTGGGACCCGGCAGACAGGCTGTACAAAGATCGTGGCAACAGGGATCGTTGCTGGAGCAAAATTTTAAGTGATCTGTACCCTGACTGGCACTCCTTTCCAAAAGCCACACAGTCACAAATTGGTAACTAACTTTTTCAGGATTATTTTTGTTATCACTTGTTATTAAAGCAAAAAAGGTGGTAAAAATCTTGTTGTCTTTCTTTTGTAGACAGTGATGTCAAACAACGTTGGCGTTCGGTTCGGGACAGGTTTAATTAATTCATTGCCAGCTGTCAAAAAAGTGGCGCATCCCCAACCAGCAGAACATTTCCGTACTTCCAAGAACTTCAATTTCTCATCACCAGCCGGACATTGCGAAGGTAAGTTTACGCCAAAAAAAAATACCGCATTCAAACAGTTTTCTTTATTTCCATTACTTCTCGGATATAGAAATTTGACATCTTTTTAATTTTCTGAAATGCTTAGCACACTGATGCTTCCAGTTACTCCTTGGAAATTGTCTTCCACCTGTCTTGAAGGAGTTTACAAAGATGCTTAGCACTTGTTTGACTTCACTCTGCGGGCCCACCTCAACCCACACCATCTTGTTTGGGTTCAGGTCTGGTAACTGTGGAGGCCAGGTCATCTGGCGTAGCACCCCATCAGTGTACTTCTTGGTCAAATAGCCCTTACACAGGCTGGAGGTGTGTTTCTGGTCATTGTCCTGTTGACTACACAAATTATGTCCCAACGAACAGCAAACCGGATGTAAGAGCATGCCGCCTAAAGATTCCGTGGTAGCCATGCTGGTTCACAATGCCATACATTTCTAAATCCACAACAGTTTCACCAGCAAAGCACCCCCACAGCATCACACCTCCTCCTCCATGCTACACGGTGTTAAACAAGCATTGCAAGTCCATCCGTTCACCTTTGTCATTGTATACTTTTTAGCCCTTCGTACTGATTCTACAATTTTCATTATAATGAAAATACATAAAAGTCTTTGAATGAAAAGATGTCTAAGAACTTTTGGTCTCTATTGGACATCTTCACTATGCGTTATAAAGTGCTTGTGAAGCTCCAATAAATTCTGACATGTGCCGCAGCTTCTAACAATACTGCATGTTTCGCTGCCATTTGTTGGCGCTGATTGACAGCAAAGATAATTTGCACTGTGTATATATAGCACGCACTGATTCCAAATGAGTAAAATACAAACATGCGTTATAATCATGCAATGTAAAATGGGGCACCGCAGTTGTCATGAAATTTTTTTGGAGTTGGCCAAACAGTTTGTCCGAATAAAATATGTAATTTTTAATCCTCATGTTTTTCTTTTTTCTCTCAACAGCACTCAAGGGAACATAATTGAAAACGTCAATGAACCAGAAGATGGAGCAGGGTCTTGTGAGGCAGGTGACATCTCGGCACCATGTCGCAACACACCTTCTGATGTAGCCCCATCTTCATCAGCTGCAGGAACATCTGTTTCTGCAGCTGATGAACCATTGGGTTCCTCAGAAGCATGTGTAGCCACTGCCTTTCCGGTGTCTGGAGAGCCGAGCAAGAAAAGAACCAAAAAAAAACACATTGACACCACCTTAAAGGCATCCTCGGATACACTAGATTTGATTAAAAAGACCACAAGCGAGGATGAGTTTGATTTCTTCGGCATGACAATTGCCAATAAAATTCGAAGCTTGACACCGGAGAGGCAGTCTATATTAATGACAATGGTGCAGATGTCAATCACTGCTTTACAGGACCCTGCTCCCATAGCATCATACACTAATATTTTAATGGGCGTTTTTAACCTGTTCCGACCAACACCACCCACCCAACAGCAGCGGCCAACGGAGTATAGGCCAACAAATAACACCAATTACTTTTCTGACTCAGGCAGCTCCCAGGCCAACTATCCGTATACCCCTGAGTACCATTATCTCCCCTAATTGTTACCGTCAATGGTGCACAAAATATTTGTTACAATAATTAGACATGTTGTCTGTTTCGAACACCTTGCCCGCTTCAACACAATATTCCCCCCAAAAATTTGTGTTGTTTAAAAAGGTCCGTTTTGGAGTTGTTCAAATGTAATAATATTTGGCTGTATTTCTAGTTTTTCGATGCCAACAATGTCCTTGAATTTATATATTGTTTTCTAAATAAAAAATATTGTATTTACAATTTGTTTGTTTTTTTTGGGACAGATTAATGTAAATGCAGTGATCTCTGCCTGTCATGTGTCGAGAATCAAAGGACTATGGGCGGGAGGGTCAAAAAGGTGGTTGATGCTGCAGAAACTGTAGGATTTCCAGCCAATGTACTGTGTGTAGGCTTTGAAGAAGGAAAATGAGGTGAAATAAATGAAACACACACCGTCAATACAGAATCAGAATTGTTTTTAGTGATTAATACAATCTAATTTTTTTACAAAAATTTTGAAAAAGTTTTTCATTACAACTTGAGTGGTCCTTTCTTTTGTGACGCTCTGTTCTTCCATCTTTCAGTGCTGGTCAGGCTGCCCAACACCAGCACAGGAGTATTGCCAATGCACGGCACCTTCGGGACTCATAAAATAGTCAGTAAAGGTTTCTCTCACATGCACACCAGAGTTGGATGGTCTTCCCAGACACACGTTGCGCAGCTGATTACATTGTGGCTGCTGGTACTCCAAATCTACCTCTGAGCTGTACTCCCGAGCATAGTTATGGAGTACACAGCAGGCCTTAATCACAGCATCAACGGTGTCTGTATCCAACTGGATGGCAGTGTGAAAGATCCTCCATTGACCAGTCATGATCCCGAAGGTGCATTCCACATATCTGCGTGCACGACTCAGCCGATAATTAAAAATCCTCCGCCTGTCATCCAGTCCCCTTCGTGGGTATGGGCGCAGCAGGGTTGTCGTTAAGGAAAACGCCTCATCCGATACCATCACAAAGGGCACTGGATCTGTGGAACCCGGCAAAGGTCTTGGGGCTGGGAGCGTTCCGCCATCTTGAAGAATTTGCTGACCAATCTGTGATGATCGCAACACCCGAGAATCCCCAGTACTGCCATAGGCACCAACGTCAATGGCAACAAATTTGTAATGTGCATCAGCCACCGCCATCAGGACCACCGAAAAATACTTCTTATAATTAAAGAAGTGTGATCCTGATCGTTGTGGCTGTGGAACCCTTACATGTTTACCATCAACTGCACCTATGCAGTTTGGGAAATTGGCCACAGACTGAAAGCCTGCTGCGACCTGCAGCCAAGTCTCCTCGGTTGGGGAAGGCATCACCATGGGCTGCAACTTCTGCCAGATCACGTTACATGTGCACCTCACAATTTGAGAGATGGTGGATTTACCAACTCTAAATTGGAGGTGTAGGGATGTATAGCGCTCTCCTGTGGCCAAAAATCTGCAAAGAAAAAGAAAAACAATATTAGAAACGTTAGCAAAACAAGTAATTAAACATGTTTAACATATTCCCATTTAAGAGACTACATGAAAAAATGTTAAAAAGATATCCATGTCCATCTATGTGTGAGTGACGTGTGAAAGAGCCTCAATCACATACAAACCAAAAAATATATACTTACCGCAAGGTGATGAGCAGCCTTTCCTCAGCAGTGATGGCCTTCCTCATTATGGTGTCCGCAAAGGTCAGATGTGGTGCCAATATATGTAACAATCGGTCGAATGCCGGGATGGACAGCCGACAAAACAAGATGAATTTGTCCGGATAGCTGAAATGATATCATGACAAACATTTTAAATTCATAATGATAATATTCGAAGAGACGGATTAAAGATATTTTGAACTTACCGCCTCAAATCTTGGTAAAGGACATAAAGATGCCCCTTCTCCTGTCGCTCAGCTACAGGCGGGTGCACCCACATCCGTCTGTTCCTCTTCCTCCTTCGTCGCTCCTGCAACTAAAATACAAATAAATGTTAAGAAAAAACAAAGAGGCAATGTGCACACCTAGCATATTAGCTGGCCAAACTTCAGCACAACTTAAAGAAACTTGCACCGCTGCCTATTCTGCATCTGTCCTAAAGACAGCATGTTCCCAAAAAAATAAACACAATGTCCCCCACTAGACAAAACGGCAACTGAACGGAAGATGCCGTGAGCGTGGTGAGCGGCTCAAAGGACCACATAGTCCGACGGAGGATGAGTATATCACTGTGGGTTTTTTTTTTATATATATTGGTTACCAGATTAATTTATCCTGGTCTGGAACACAGTAACCACTACTCCAGACCATGGGTACCATCCGCACATAAAGCAGTAAATTAAAAGGATGGTTTCCACTCCTATGGCACAATTCTTGCCACCATTATGAAAAAAATTGAGATGCTGAATATTTAGCCACTACCATAGGAGTGGTTCGGAAGCAATTTTGTAAAAAACCTTAAGCCACCCTGGCGAGGAATACGGACGGGTGAGAGGCGCTTAAAACACGCATTAGACACGGACCAATGATTCTCTATGGGGTCCCTCGCACCAGCCGTATATTTCTCCTCCGTATCTTACGCTCCGTGCCAATGACAGCATGCTGCGATTGTCAGCGTACTACGCCAATAGTACGCCAATGCATTGCAACTGATGATTAACGCATGCAAGCACTACACCCTGCGGCCGCCATGGTAACGATAGGGAAGCATTGCAGATGCGACCTATAGCGCATGATGTGCTGCACAATAAAACGTAAGGTGAAACCGGCCTTACCTCCTCTCTGTGGCGATTAATGTTTTGCAGCATAAACCACATCAAAAGGATTCGATATGGCCTGCGGAGCAGGCACCGCTGTGTGATCTGGTTCTCGGCCATCAGGGCACTATACTGGGCACTTGAATGCTGGATGTTTGTGCTGATACTTGCTTTTGGCTAGCAAAATGGAGAATGGTGGCCAAGGAAATGACATCACCTTCTTTTTTTTTTCCTCATTCAAGTTGCCATAACTTTATGTATGTTGTCTGCTTAGCAAAGCGCAGTCAAAACCGCACTCAAAAACCGCATGAAAACCGCACCAAAAATGCAAAAACCGCACTAAAAACCGCACTTGCGTTTTCCAGCGATACGTGCGGTTTTCGGTGATGAAAAAACCGCAGCAAAATCCGCAGCGTGTGCACACAGCCTAAGACGTTAAATATCCACCATCCACTACACATAAAATCCTTGAAAGATTCTGGAGAAATCCATGTGCACAAGGAACAAGGCCGATAGTCAGTATTTGACGTTCGTGATCTGTGGACCTCAGGCGTCACCGCATTAAATACAGGCATGATTCTGTCATGTAAATCACTGAATGGTCTCAGGAATAATCCAGAAATTATTGTCCGTGAACACAGTTCTCCGTGAAAGATCATGGAAAGATGAAGCCATATAGCAACAGAATTTATAAAAACTGCTGACTTCTCTGGATCAAAGCTCATTTATAATGGACTGAAGCAAATTGGAAAATTATTTTGTGGTCGGATGAAGCAAAATGTGAACTTCAATATGGAAACCATAGATACAGTGTCCCGTGGACTCATAGGAGAGGGACCATCCAGCTTGTTATCGAGAAGATTGACCATTCAGCTTGTTATCAGTGCACTGTTCTGTATGTTTGATGGTATGGGGGCACTAGTGTCTATGGCATGGACACTTTGCTCACACATGAAAGTCACCATCGATGCTGAGCATTATATAGAAGCAATAGAACAACATCTGCTCCATCCAGACAACATCTATTTCAGGGAAGATATTGTATATTCCACTAAGACAATGGTAAACCACATCCTGCCTCCATCACAGCAGCATGGGTCAGCAGAGGAAGAGTTTGGGTGATGAACTGGCCGCCTATGGTGCAGAAATTCCACAATAGAAAACCTTTTTCACAATATTATTAAAAAATCATATTGTGAAAAAATAAAAAAGACCCTGAACTGAGGAGAGACGAGCGTCTGACATCAGACAAGAAGGGGAAAAGATCTTCTCCCACAACTCCAGCAATAGTCTCCTCACTTCCATGAAGTTTACAGACTGTGGAAAGAAGAGGGGACGTTGCATGATGGTGGGCGCAGAACGGGCACAATGGTGGTGACGGGTTACACAGTATGGTGGACACAGCCTGGGCACAACTGGTCTGAGATTTGTTGCTGCCATTAATTTCTAAATTAGTTCTTTTTTTGGACATTAAATGGAAAAATGTCCAAAATTAATAGAAAATGGCGACAAGTTTCCAAATGATTGAATTCTGGTTTTGTCACACAATCACCCAACTTTTTTTGTAATTGAGAGTTGTATAGTGAAAATACAACTACATTACTACCAATAATAGATAATTACTCCATAATATAATACTACAACTACAGTACGAGCTGTAAGAAATATTTATATATAATATATCCGGTAGTAATGTTACAACCACAGTGCTACTGTTATTAGATACTACTATACATTAATGTTACAGCTTTAGTACTAGTAATAACAGATAATACTATACACTATTTTAAACATCTACAACCAATAATATGTAATAATACTACAACTTTAGTACTACCAATAAAAGAGAATATTATCCTAACATTCCATACAGCATTACTTTGATTATTGCTAGTAATGACACCACCACTGTGACCAGACAATTGCAGCTACTACTATGAACAGACTAAACAAGCCCCATCTGCTGTCCCTCAGCATAAGCCTGCAGCTGCTGCGCACTACAGCAGAGTAGCACTAATAGTATAAGTACTATTACTTATTGTCACAAAGTGACTTGCCCTGTGTGGCACGACCAGCCGATCGGTCGGTAACTAAAACAACAAGACAAACAAGGGGACACCGGGAACACAATTGCAACGGTGGGCCCTACAATAGGGAACGGGGAAGTGGACACCTCCTGCACTCTCCTGCGGCTGTGTCCCTGAACTCTCCTTACGTTTCCTATACAGGTTCTTTCAACCTGTCGTTGACCAGAATACCTCAGTCCCTCACTAGCCCTGCACCTATCCCTTACTAGGGAACTGGCTAGTGCAGACACTGGTCCCACCGCTGTACTAATATAACACCAGGGAAAATAACGAACAGGGAAAAAACAAAAAACTTAGCTTTCTCTGCAGTCAAGCCCTGGACCGCAGAGTGAGGCACCAGAACACAGCTTCCAGCAGTGTAACCACCGCTCCAAATCTGTTGCAAACACCACTGCTCCAGATGGCTTCTCTCCTCCACACGGTTGGCTTCCAAATGAGCAATATCACCAACAGTGATCCAGAGCACCTGACGACCTTTTATAGGAAGGAAGGGGGGTGGTAACACCTGCTGGCTAATTTAAACATGTAGTAACCCCAGCGGCCACCGGGAGCAAAAACTCATTAGCAGCGCAACTAAGGTTGTAGTAACAACGGTGGCCACCAGGGGCAAAAACTAACATTAAGCCAGAGGCTTGAAAGAAAAAAAAGGTTATATATGAGCCCGGATCTGCCACAGATCCAAAAATGGATTGTGACACTTATAATGTCATGATATGTATTTTTCCCCAATACTTTGCAATGTCTTGTGTGTACCTGTAACAATATGTTTCCTTCCCCCATTGCCTGTGTCTCTGGGATTATAATGTAATTATGTAAGTAACCTGTCTCCTTTCCACAAGACTTGTGTATCTAGACCATAATTGAATTCAGGCTTGGGTCAACACAGCTAGGGGAATCACCATTGTTCTCCTCAGCAGGGGGAGGACTCACAATGCACATCCTCCTAGACACAGCGGTGCCTTGCTGTGGGCCAAACCATTGCATAGGAGGAGTGGAACCCTCCTCCACTACACACATGGGTTGATCCAGGAGCAGAGACACTAGATCCCTGTGCAACTCAGTCAGATGTGAGTTGGATGCTGAAAGAGAAGGGCGAGGCTGTCTGACGAAGCCTCGGCCTTAGTGTGATCATGGCGGATTTCTGGGACTCTAAAAGGACTATGGTTTTGTGATCTGGCACAAGGATTGTCGGGAGGTGCCCCCGAATCAGTTTCCTGTGGACTTATTTTGGGACTCTGCAAATTACCTTCGTGTTGTTCCTGTGTTCTGGTCAATAAATCTGTTGGATCGTTCCCAGGCCTGTTGTCCCTCCTTGCTCTGGAGAATACTCCCGTCACATATAATACTGTATCATTCATACTATAAGTGTAACTACTAATACTTTGGCTACTTCCCCAAGTTACACAAAAGGAGATTACCTCTGCAACTATCGAACACAGAGAGAACAGTGCCCATCCATAAGGAAAGGAGGAAACAACCACACGGAAAGTGAGGGTGAGGCGCTTAGCAAGGATGGCAGCTGACATAATATGGCATTTTTTAATCCCAGGCAAATGGCCACTGCGATGTATCCCTTGACTGCAAAGAGCCTGTATATATGTTGTTGCTTTAAAGTTTCAGCAAAGTTCCTCAAAGTTCTTTGCTACCACTGGGTTGCGCCTGTGATTTTCAGATATACCTTATTACTTCCAGGTGGAAGTGTAGGGTATTTTCACACAGAGCTTTTCTTATGTGAATTTTGGAACAGATTCTACTCCCAAATCCACATGAAGAGCAACGTCAAACACTCTTTGAGTATCCTCTCTATTGATTTCAAAAGGAAATCCTCGTGCGAAAAAGCAACATGTCCTTTCCTGAGTTGTTTATGATTGAAAACTCTCCGTCTGTTTGACTACTGAATCAGCTAGAGTAGAAAAAAACCTATAGATTGCAGCAAAAACTGCTTAAAACACTTAAAAAACACCCAAAAACACTTCAAAAAACTGTTTTTTTATGCCAGCTTTAAACATGGATTTTTCTTGTTGTATTACCACGACCTTCATAACCTTAGACTTAGCAAACGTCTCAGGTCAGGTCTGCGCTCAGTCATCCTCAGCCGGAATGGTTTCTTTAAGCTGATACACAGCCAACTTCTTCATCAGACTCCTCGCACTGCTCACTAGAAGAGGTGATTCCTCTTAGCCACAAGAGGCTTCCTCTCTTTGGGACCACTTTTGTGTGGACAACATGGGCGAGTCACTTAATTGGTATCCCCAGGTCTTTTACTCCATGGTCAGAGGTCTTCTACCATCTCACTGGCACGACACGCTTCCACCTCAGCCTCTGTGGCACACAAGTGGACACACTCCCTTCTGCTCCCCCATTTCGCCATGCCTCCCTATTTCACAGTTGTGGATGCTCCTCAAAGGTATCTGCTATTCCTCGTTTAGTACATCCATGGAAAACCTCCACTCCTTCACCTACTTTCTCAAGGTGGCACCTCATACCTACAAGTGTGCCCATCTTTAGGCTAACCGTTACAGGCCATATCCTACAGCTTAGTTGCCACCTGGATAAAATTCCCCATGTAACTGACCATGAACAGCTGGAAAACCTGACTTAAATAGACCTGAACTTTTACAGTGAATCAAAATACACTTCTTATATGCACAAGAACGGTACATGACCTGTACATGTCTACCCTCGGTGATCCAGGACTATCCATTTGCCACACTGGAATTCTACTTGTGGTGATATTACCTTCCTGTGCCCCACATCCATATACATGGTTCCCTAACACACATAAACATAATATATGGTATATATAGAATTTTAAGAGTATTCTTTAGTTCAACAAGGTACCATGAAAGCTATGTCCAAAATAAACACTATTAATGGGGTGATCTGGCCCAAATGAAGATCCATGAAGATGTTGCCTTTGGATTGATTCAAACCTATGATCCCAATGTCCCATCCATAAAAATAATACGAGTACTCACTAAGCTCCCGCTAATAGGAAAAAAACAATAAGAATCTTCCACCTGTTTGATTCTTCCGTGAATTGAGGTAATTACAAGTCTGTGGAGCCTTCGCTTCTCTAAATGAAGAGACATCGGCTAATTGAAGCTGAGCGGTTCGTTATGTGTTCATTGTATGTTTAGCACAATAATGAGTTATGGTTCAGATTCTTCTTATTATTCCAAAATAAATCCCAAGAGACTGATGTTTGGCGTCAACTAAAGTAATATCAACTAGTAATTATCCATCAGGGAGTACAGGAGCGGAGTACCGGAAGATCATTAACGACTTCTTACTTCTATGTTACTCTAACCATTCTGCACAATTAGAAATGTGTTACAAAGCTTACATTTTATTCTTATTCTTATATTTTGATTTATACTTTTAGATTCTATTTTTATTTTTAGCTAATTATATTTACCTGTTTTACAATTTATATTATTATAATCAGTGTAAACTTTCCAGCAATACAAAACTTCAGATATGTTGTAGGAACATGTAAGAAGTTATCGGCTCTGGGTTGCGACATGAACCAATATTTAGTTGACTTTTTCCAGTATAAGTTTTGTCTATCGGTTGTCTTCAGGTCTCACAAATAAAAAATGTGAATAAATATTAAATTATTATTGCAGATACCTCACTCACCCTCTTCTCTATGGTCCCGGATGGTACCGGTTGACTTGGTGAGGGGGGATTCTCTGTTCCATTGATTCCAAAGATGATGGAACAGTGGGGCAAGACTTGCCGGATATTGTATAGCTCAACGAGGACCTGGACAGAGAGATGGACAACAGGCAGACAATCAGAGAAAGTCACACCAGAATAAACACGATAAGAGTATGGAGGATCTATAGATTTATTGTCAGTTCAGGACTTGCCGCACACAAATGGCTAATGGCAGAGATGTATGTAATCAGCAGACAGATGGTCAATGGCAGAAATATAGGCAATCAGGAAACAAATGGTTAATTGCAGGCAAAAGTGATAAGCAAGCAAATTGGATACATGATTGCTGAGGAAGAATATGCATTGTTACATGTAATATTATGGATCGTTATTTTATGGCTTTAGCCCACCGTACACATTAGATGGCTTACAGCAGAATGGTCAGCCAAACTATCATTTAGTTGGCAGCCATCTAATGTGTATGGTGGGCTAGTGGGCTGTAGCTTTAAAGTACTGAACATGCTGAAAATACTATACAGATAGTGTGGGATAGCACAACAGAGAGTCCCTCCATCTCAGCCTTCTTTCCCATACATAGAGATATTTGCTTGACTGAATGCTCCTGTGTTCTTCATGGGAGAGTGGCTTATGTCTGGGAGGAAAAAGGATCAGACATGCCCGATCCTCCGGCAATCAATTGTCCAGGACTTCATACGCATTAGCCTGTCGCCAAACCTGTCATTATTAGTGGATTCAGCCAACATTAGTCTAATATATATTGATAGCTTTTCTCTCATTTCTATGGCTGAGTTGTGAGCTGTGACGTCCTCTCACTATCCAGATTCACCACAAAATATCTGCTGAATTCCCTGCCTCAGACTATAGAAGTCCATCCTCATTGGCAGCACTTTGCCATGTGATCTGAAAGCTGCAAGGCATTATGGGGAAGCCCACCCATGTGTAAAATGACGGCGGTCTTTTTAGGTGAATGTCAAATTCACCGGTCTCATCGAATTCCTAAAAATTCTAAACAAATTTGATTTGATTAGAATCCATTCATTAATCTCAATCACATATGGAGGAGATTTCTAGGATTCAAATATTTTTCCCATATAAATAAATTTTTAATAGATTTGACTCAATTTGAAATATATGCCAATAATAATCTACAGGACATTTCTGATCTTAAGCTCTCAATTGTAGATTACTCCAATGTTTTTGTAGCTGAACTTCTCCTGCGGGACGATCTGATGATTAAATCATCCGCCACCTGAGCCTTCCACACACCGTACCCACCATCAGGTAATTATATCTCTGTGTAATGCTGTGTCGGAGGAGTGAACGTCTTCTGATTACCGCGGGATCCCCAAGGAGTTACTGTCCACCGAGACTCGTCAAGAAATTAACAGATTCAAGTGAGTTATTCCAGACCACAATCCGCACATGGAAGATGGCATTAGATGTTGTGTCAGTGCACTCAATATTCACCCAAGTTTACACATATATGGCACATTTTTAACTTTTTCCATAAAACTTAGAAGTCATAATCTACTGATTACGTATAACCCCCTTTTATAGTTCTTCCCCCTTTATAAAAGGGCTGAGGGAATAGAGACAGCTACTTTTACATAAGCCAAGACTGCCGCATCAACACAATGAATGTAGAATTCGGGATTATTAAGGTGAGCGGCCACCATGTAATACTTTCATGGCTCCTCCAAAATGGTTGCCACCCTCACTGCTGTGTTCAGACTCATAGATGAGGGTCCTCCTAAGCGGGAAACAAGCTATATAACATTCAAATGTGCTAACAGGGGTACATGACGGAGTTAGTGTTCAAAACACCGCATGGAAAGGGCTATTGCCAGTTGGTGACAGAAAAACCTTTTAATGCACTAAATATGGAAATAATAATCGAAATGTATTTATAAGCTCAAGACTGGAAGCCAGAAATTGAAGCAAGATCCAAACCACAGGTCTCTCAGTGCGGGTCATCTGAGAGGAGTCACAACACTCAACAATCACGGCTGACCGTCATTTCCTGGAAGCTGTAAGATAACTGTGAAATCAATGGAGTTGACAATACAAAGTATTGGAAAGAATTCTAAGGACCAGGACCCCTAATGCACATTCCCTCTTCCCCTCCAATGGGTTAGGTAGCAAACTCTGATTACAACTTCCACTAGAATTGTTACCTTTTTCCCCATTTTTTTTAAAAGGGAATCTGTCACCGGAAATTTGCGGGCTATGTAAATGCCCTGTGTCCGGTCCGATGGGCGATGTTTCTTCTTCTTTTCTCCACCCCTTCCATGGCCGCTGTCCGCAATTTTTCCTGGAATTAGAGTAGTTCTACTCCAGATTTTGTGCATGCGCAAAGCAATTTTGCCTCACGCATGCGCAGTATGCTTTGCCCAGCTGTGGGCAAAGCCAAAAATTATTACTGTGCATGCGCCGATACACTATGTCCCGGAAGTATTTTGGTGTGTTCCGGGACATAGTGTACCGGCGCATGCGCAGTAATGATTTACAGCTTTGCCCGCAGTTGGGCAAAGCATATGGCGCATGTGTGAAGCAAGATTGCTTTGTGCACACGCGAAATCTGGAGGAGCACTACTCTAATTCCAGAAAATATCGCAGACAGCGGCCACGCATGGGGTGGAGAAAAGAAGAAGAAACACCACCCATCGGACCGGACACAGGGCATTTACATAGCCCGCAAATTTCCGGTGACAGATTCCCTTTAACAAAAGTAAAAAAAAGAATGTACTTTAGGGGTGTGACTTAATGGAGGGCCATTTGCATAATATAGGGTAAAAATAGAGATATTCATCCCTGATGTCTTATATTTTAAATGTTTAACCCAAGGATAGTTATGGAAACTTATAAAGTGTAACGAAAATCAGGGATGTTTGGTTTCAAATAAGATGTCCAGCATTTGGCAAATACCCTAATGTAAAATATACAGACCCCCATCATAAATAAAGGGATACGTCTGATTTTTTTTTGCGTCCGTCATGCGACAAATACAGCTTGCACAAAACTGATGGTTCTGGTTATGTGTTCCAGTTGTGGTTACATATTCAAGTAGCGATGGTTGTTCTGGTACTGTATACATCTAGTGATGATGATTCTGGTGATATACAGTATATATATATACATATATACATCACCAGAACCGTCACCAGTACATGAATACAAAGCCAAAATCATCATCAGTACATAATTAGAGCACCAGAGCCATGATCAGTACATGAATGTCACCAGAACCACCGTCAGTACATGAATACAAAGCCAAAATCATCATCAGTACATAATTAGAGCACCAGAGCCATGATCAGTACATGAATGTCACCAGAACCACCGTCAGTACATGAATACAAAGCCAAAATCATCATCAGTACATAATTAGAGCACCAGAGCCATGATCAGTACATGAATGTCACCAGAACCGCCGTCAGTACATGAATACAAAGCCAAAATCATCATCAGTACATAATTAGAGCACCAGAGCCATGATCAGTACATGAATGTCACCAGAACCGCCGTCAGTACATGAATACATGACCAGAGCCAAGAGTATTTGAATACAAGAACCAAACTTAGTACAACAATCAACTGCAATATCAAGTCATAGCCATAAACAATTCTATCACATGAACCTGCAACCCTACAACTCCCAGTATGTCCTTAACAATGACACTGATGAGAATTAGTATCACAAATAAACATTTACATCCAGGTACTTTACAGATTACATCTTACAGTCATCTCATTTTTTTCATCTCCTTTTTGTCTAGATGACGTGATGACATTCACATCCACACCTGTTCTCTGCAGATCTCCCTCTTCTCTGCAGCATATCCCAACACAGTGCCCTTAAAAATAAGTGTCATTAGAATGCCCTCTAATTAGAGATATCTGTCCATATTATGACCATAAATAAGCCTCCTATAGTATATGGCCTCCACACTGCCTATCATTATCAGCTATAACCACCACACTGTCCACCTATATGAACTATAGCCTGTACCATGGCTGCTCCCTCTAATTATCTGATACAATATCTATATCTCTACACGGTCCCCCTGCCATGTTAACCCCTCTCCATATTGTGCCTCCATCTCATGCTCCCCCTCTCCATATCCATTATGTGCCCCTTTTCACACTATGCCGTCATACAGCCCTCCACGCTGTCCTCTACAAACTGTAACTATTCCTCACACTGTCCCACTGTACAATATCATTGTCACGACTCTGTTGTCGGGTGTCCCGGTACCAGGGGCTCCATCCCTGACCCTACTGCTAGGGGCACCGAAGCTCGCCATACTCCCTGGATTACTTCTGATGGTGATGATGACGAAGACGCTGGGGCCATGTAGCTTTTAGTCTGTAGCCTTCCCCCACCCAAACATACCAAACATACAAATATACTCACACATATAACAGTGGAATGCACCGGAGAGTGGAGGATGGGGTTAAACCAAAGTAGGAGAAGAAAGGGAATTATCAGACACTCAAAGCCCAGCAACACTCACAGATAAACCCATAAAATGCTTTATCCAATAATAACTACCAACAACCTCCATCCATGCAGCATATGCTACTCTGACACTGAGTGCTAGCCAGGACCCAGTTTATACAAGAGATGAGAGTGGCTAACAGTGAACAGCTGAGAGCTTTAATGCAGGAAAGCTTGCAAGAGCTCTTAACCGAGCAGAAAGAATTAACCACCATTTAATATGAAGGTGAAGTGCCTGTAACCAGTGCAGGAGTAGGAGAATCAGACACTGCAGTCTTTAGGCTCCTCTGTCATGGTAAACCCGTGACAGTAGACCGCCTTCTACGAGGGACCTCCGGAACCTCAGAACTAGGTTTATCAGGGTGTGCCACATGAAAAAAACATATCAGCCTGGCTGCATGGACCTCAGATACTGGTGCCCACATTCTCTCCTCAGGACCGTATCCCTTTCAGTGTACCAGATATTGATGCGACCGATGAACTAAACGAGAATTGACGATCTTGGCTATTTGAAATTCCAAATTTCCATCCACAATAACTGGAGATGGTGGTAGTGGTGATAGTACAGAGGACTCAACTTTTTTTAGTAGAGATCGATTTAAACATATTTTTGATCCTAAAAGTGCGCATCAAAGCAAGGCAGAATGCTATGGAAATGATGACAGCCACAATCTTATAAGGACCAATAAACCTGGGACCCAGTCTACTAAAGAAAACCTTCAATTTAATGTTCCTTGAAGACAACCACACCAAGTCACCAACACACAGGTGACCCACCAAACGTCTCTGATCAGCCACACTTATATTTGAACCCCATTTTTATCAAATTATCAATAACCCCTTGCCACTCAGACATAATTGATGATGAAAATCTTTTTATTCAGGCATTCCAGAAGAACAAATTCTATTAAATGAGCTGTACTGAGGGTGTAATCCAGATGCCCAGAAAAACGGACTTACGAGTAGCCTCATGACAACGATTATTTACCGCAAATTCAGCTTGAAGTAAGTAGGTAACCCAATCCTCCTGATTCTCACACACAAAATACCTAAGATAAGTCTCAAGACTCTGGTTAACCCATTCAGTTTTGCCCATTAGACAGCAGGGGAAATGATGATTGAACAACAGATATAAAATTGGTAGGGATTCCATGTAATTTTACAATCTTGCTGATGAAAATTTGCGCCAAGGTCTTGGCGTTAGGCAAAGTACTCTCTTTACCTAACGTCAAGACCTTGGCGCAAATTTCCATCAGTGAGATGTGACATTTTACTCAGTCTATTCAGCACCACCAAAATTCCAGTATTACTTACCGACACAGGTAGATCGGTGATAAAATCGACCAATAAATGAGTCCAGTTTAGAAAAACACCTTGCTCCTACAATTCGATTAAATAGGTCCGGGATCAGAGGGAGTGGAAACTGATCCCTGACCGTGATCTGATTGAGTTTGTGGAAATGTAGACAGGGGCGTAAGCCCAGTCTTTCTTCTTTACGTAGAAAAACCCCGCAGCAATGGGGGATGAGGATGATCTGATATGACCCTCATAACCTGCCTCTCTGGACCAGACACATTAAATAGTCTGCTCTTTGGCATCTTGGCTCCAGGGACAAAATTAATGGCTCAGTCATAAGGAAGATAGGGAGGAAGTTCTTGGCACCTCTGCCCCGAGAACACATCTCCAAAGTCAGACAGATTTTTAGGCACAAACTGGGCAACCACCCTTGCAAGCCGGGTGTCCAACAGTGCCCTTGACAATATTCACTTAACTTTATCACCTCCCTAGTCTGTCAATCTACCACAGGGTTGTGCAGAGAGAGCCAAGGTAGTCCAAGAACCACAGGAGACAGCAGACCCTCTAGCACATAACAGTCAATACCTTCTGAGTGCATGGCTCCTACCTGTAGATGTAACCCTTGAATGGTGTCACGTCACCGCCAGACTCAGGGCCTGCTGTCCCGACCTCGGCCAGTCGGAGGCGCCGGACTATCACATCGCGGTCAGACTCAGGGCCTGCAGTCCCGGCCTTGGTCTCTGGGAGGCGCTGTGCTTCAACCCCGAGTGGTGGCGGCGATAGTCATGAGGCTCCTGCGCAGGCGTCCGCTGGACGCAGGCTTCGCTCCTCGGTCAGTCATGAAGGGGCTGGTGCATCACCATCCAGCCTGGTCCTGGGGGCGGTCCGGATGACATCATCAGCCCACGGGCCTGTGAGGGATGACCTGATCCCTCAAATACCTTGGGACTGCTCTTGCAGGCCGCCGGATATATTCTTGGTTCCCCTGCGTGTTACTGTGTGTATTACTGTTGACTGACTCTGACTTTTGCCTGGACTTCTGACCCTTCTTCTGCCTAACGATTCTGTACCTCTGCGACTCTCCTGGTTTATGACACTGACTTCGGCCTGGATTCTGACTCTGCTTCTGCCTAACGATTCTGTACCTCTGCGACTCTCCTGGTTTATGACACTGACTTCAGCCTGGATTCTGACTCTGCTTCTGCCTAACGACTCTGTACCTCTGCGACTCCCCTGGTTTATGACTCTGGCTTCGGCCTGGAATCTGACTCTGCTACTGTCTACTGTTTTTGTACCGTTGCTGCCTGACTGGTTTAGTCTCGGATATCATTGCCTTTGTGTCCTGTGTTGGAACACCTTTCTGGCGACCGTCCTGCTCTGGTCATTGCTCCTATTCAGACAGTACCTCCTGGGCTCTGCTATAAATCCAGATCCCTGTATAGGGGTAAAGGGTATCAGTGTTTCTCGGGGTGTTGTCTGGCTGCAGTCCAGACCGCAGGCAGACGTCACATTATATCCGGCCCAAAAAATAAAACTGCTTTTTGTGTCTACACTTAACACATATAAAAGCAGTTTTCCTCACCTTTTTTTTTTCCTTCCTCCTGACTGAGCTGATTCTTGGCCCAAACACCTGTTACATTGCACAGCCTGGAAGGTTACTCTCAGGCTCAAGCATGCTGCAGCCTGGAAGCTTCAAGGAAAAAGCTGGCTGTTGGAAATCCACACTCCGGGATCATCACCCCCTGGACAGCTTTGGGGGTCAGGTATTGCCCGCAAATGCGGCCAAACTGTTGTTACCAGTTTCCCTTTCTTTTCCTAAGAAACGTCTGTGTGTGAAGGCTTTTGTAGATTGTGGGGCTGCTGGCAACCTTATGGATTTTTTATTTGCAAAGAGCCTTGGTGTACCTCTGTCAAGGCTTAAAGCGCCTATTCAGACTACTGCGATTAATGGTACATCTATATTCCAAGGAGGCGTGGAATTCTTTACTGCCGAAATTTCTATGTCAGTGGGGACATTACATTACGAACAAATGTCATTTCTTGTTATATACAATTTATCAGATCCAGTTGTGTTAGGCATGCCATGGTTGCACCAACATAATCCGGTTATTGATTGGCGCATAGGTGATATTGTGCGCTGGAGTCCACGGTGTCAGAGTAACTGTATGTCTTTTTCAGTAAACCAGATTAAAATGAAAACACCTTCTATTCCATATGCGTTTAGGGATTATGAAGATGTTTTCTCTATAGTGGAGTCGGAGAAACTACCTCCTCACAGAGAATACGATTGTCCTATTGAATTGGTCCCTGGTGCCCGTCTCCCTAAGGGGAGAATATTCAACCTCTCTGGTCCTGAGCGTGTAGCTATGAAGGAATACATAGCAGACAGCCTTCGAAAGGGCTTCATTAGACCTTCCACCTCACCTGTAGGAGCTGGGTTTTTCTTTGTAGAGAAAAAAGATGGTGGACTCAGACCATGCATTGACTACCGTGAGCTGAACGCCATAACCATAAAAAATCAATACCCACTGCCACTCATTCCTGATCTGTTTAATCAGTTACTGGGAGCTCGCTGGTTTACTAAGCTTGACCTCCGGGGGGCATATAACCTGGTCCGCATAAGAGATGGGGACGAATGGAAAACGGCCTTTAATACACCCCTTGGCCATTTTGAGTACTTGGTAATGCCCTTCGGACTCAGTAACGCTCCTGCAGTATTTCAGCACTTCGTCAATGATATTTTCAGAGATATTTGTGGGGTGTATGTCGTCGTATATCTGGACGACATTTTGATTTATTCTGCTGACCCTGTGACACATGCTCAACACGTCCGTTCAGTACTGCAAAGACTGCGCGAAAACTCTTTGTTCGCGAAATTTGAAAAATGTGTTTTTTTTGCCGAAGAGGTGCAGTTCTTAGGATACATGGTCTCAGGCAAGGGGTTCCGCATGGATCCTGCCAAGATTCAACCCATTAAGGATTGGGTACAACCCAAATCGCTGAAAGCACTGCAGCGATTTTTGGGATTTGCGAATTATTATCGCAAATTCATCAGGGGATTCTCAGAGATTGCCAAGCCACTCACGGACCTTACCCGGAAAGGGGCGGACGTGACTAATTGGAATCCTGAGGCAACCCGGGCTTTTTCTACACTAAAGGAGTGCTTCGTGGCCAACCCGGTGTTGATTCAACCAAACTTGGACCACCCGTTTATTGTGGAAGTAGATGCCTCCGAAGTCGGAGTGGGAGCAGTGCTCTCACAAGGCACTGCATCCCTCACACAGCTTCGTCCATGTGCCTTTTTCTCCCGCAAATTCTCTGCCACGGAGAGAAACTATGACATCGGCAACCGAGAACTATTGGCAATCAAGTGGGCCTTCGAGGAATGGCGCCACTAACCTAACCTACCTAGAGTCGGCTAAAAGACTAAACCCTAGGCAGGCCAGGTGGGCCTTGTTTTTCTCCAGGTTTGATTTCTTAATCACCTTTCGCCCCGGAACCAAAAATGTGAGGGCAGATTTCCTCTCCCGCAGCTTTTGTCACACACACACCGAGGACTATGAACCAGGTCCCATATTGGCTAATGGCATTGTCGTGTCGGCAGTATCTCTGGACCTTCTGGAGGAGATCCGTAGGTCATCAGAACGAGCTCCTGACACTACGCCCCCCCAAAAATTATTCGTTCCAGCTACCTTTCGCTTACGAGTGTTAAAAGAATCTCACGACTCCGTCCTGGCAGGCCACCCGGGTCTCAATAATACCACTAGGCTGGTAACCAGGAACTTTTGGTGGCCAACGGTGGCCAAGGATTGTAAGGAGTACGTCTCAGCGTGTGAAGTCTGTGCCCGCGCCAAGTCCCCCCATAACCGTCCTACCGGCTGGCTTCACTCCTTGCCCACCCCTGACAGTCCATGGACCCACATCTCCATGGACTTCATTACAGACCTGCCACCCTCCGAGGGGAAAACTTGTATTTGGATGGTGGTGGACAGGTTCAGTAAACAGTCTCACTTTGTTCCCCTGTCCGGCTTACCCAACTCTGAAACCTTAAGCAAGTTGTTTGTTCTTCACGTTGTACGTTTGCACGGCGTTCCGGCAAATATCGTATCCGACAGGGGTACCCAGTTCGTCTTGAAGTTCTGGAGGGCGTTCTGTAGACGTATTGGTGTTGAGTTGTTCTTCTCCTCGGCATACCATCCCGAGACGAATGGCCAAACTGAGAGTGCCAACCAAACGCTGGAGCAATACCTCCGCTGCTATGTCTCAGCACATCAGTCAGATTGGGTGGAACATTTGCCATTGGCAGAGTTCGCTCTCAATAATAGATACCAAGACTGCATCAAAACTACCCCCTTCTTCTGTAACCTTGGACTACATCCGTGCTTTGGATCATTTTCGGCCAAGATGTCGGAAATCCCAGGGGTTGAGCAAAATATACATCGTCTGAAGACTATTTGGTCTGAAGTAAACTCTAATTTAAAAGGGGCTCAAATTAGACAGACTTCGGCGGCTAATAGACGACGATCCCAGGGGCCGCACCTGGGAGTTGGTGACAAGGTTTGGCTCTCTACAAGAAACATCAAACTTAAGGTACCGTCGGCCAAACAGGGTCCCAGGTTCATCGGCCCATATGAAATATTAGAGGTAATTAACCCGGTAGCGTTTCGGTTAAAGCTCCCGCAGTCGTTTAAAATTCCTAACGTTTTTCATAAGTCCCTCCTCAAGGTGTACCGTTCCCCAATTCGTCCCGTCCAGTCCCCTCCTCCTCCAGTTTTGGTCAAGGGTGCCTTGGAGTACGAGGTCCAAGGCATATTTGATTCCCGTCTAGTGAGAAACTCGGTACAATATTTGGTGCATTGGAAGGGCTATGGCCCAGAGGAGAGGTCCTGGGTCCCCGCTAGTGACATTCGTGCTAAGCGGTTGATTAGAAGGTTTCACCTCCTCCACCCTGACAAACTGGGTTTTGAGGGTCCAGAGGCCCCTCTTAGAGGGGGGTACTGTCACGTCACCGCCAGACTCAGGGCCTGCTGTCCCGACCTCGGCCAGTAGGAGGCACCGGACTATCACATCGCCGTCAGACTCAGGGCCTGCAGTCCCGGCCTTGGTCTCTGGGAGGCGCTGTGCTTCAACCCCGAGTGGTGGCGGCGATAGTCATGAGGCTCCTGCGCAGGCGTCCGCTGGACGCAGGCTTCGCTCCTCGGTCAGTCATGAAGGGGCTGGTGCATCACCATCCAGCCTGGTCCTGGGGGCGGTCCGGATGACATCATCAGCCCACGGGCCTGTGAGGGATGACCTGATCCCTCAAATACCTTGGGACTGCTCTTGCAGGCCGCCGGATATATTCTTGGTTCCCCTGCGTGTTACTGTGTGTATTACTGTTGACTGACTCTGACTTTTGCCTGGACTTCTGACCCTTCTTCTGCCTAACGATTCTGTACCTCTGCGACTCTCCTGGTTTATGACACTGACTTCGGCCTGGATTCTGACTCTGCTTCTGCCTAACGATTCTGTACCTCTGCGACTCTCCTGGTTTATGACACTGACTTCAGCCTGGATTCTGACTCTGCTTCTGCCTAACGATTCTGTACCTCTGCGACTCCCCTGGTTTATGATTCTGGCTTCGACCTGGTATCTGTCTTTGCTGCTGTCTACCATTTTTATACCTTTTCTGCCTGACTGGTTTAGTCTCGGATATCATTGCCTTTGTGTCCTGTGTTGGAACACCTGTCTGGCGACCGTCCTGCTCTGGTCATTGCTCCTATTCAGACAGCACCTCCTGGGCTCTGCTATAAATCCATATCCCTGTATAGGGGTAAAGGGTATCAGTGTTTCTCGGGGTGTTGTCTGGCTGCAGTTCAGACTGCAGGCAGACGTCACAAATGGTTTGAGTAAAATACCACTGTCTCCATCGTTGGCGACTATGGGTATAGTTCTTGACAGTGTATGTGGTTTGAGGACCTAGACCTGGATGAGCCTAGCGTTTATCAAGTTGAACCTGCCCCACTGTCCAGAAAAGCAGAAAAAAACAACTTATTTTTGATCAAATGGAACTCCGCAAGCAGAAAGAATTGTGTCCTACTCACGGAGGAAATATGTAAACCCGGGTTGCAAATCTCCTCACAACCCGGGCTCCTTAGTTTTCCGGCGGCTGTTTACAGTGAGATAGGGAGGGACATGTGCCAATGAAATGGCCCTTTCTACCACAGTAAAAACAAACTCCCCCTTGCGCAGAACAACAGACTGCTTTCCAGAACTAGTTGCGCCATCAAACAGCATGGGATCCTCAAGTGACTCAGACCAGGTTTCCCTTGGTCCCAGACCTCCCACATATTGGAGGTGTCTCTTTATGTCTCTGGCAAACATGGTGATCCACCCAGATAGCCAGAGATGTATGCCTCAAGGGAAACTGGAGTCTTATGCAGGGCTAAGGCATTCTTCATCCTTACTAATAGCCCTAAACACAACTGGCTACGGAACGCAGGGTCATTCCTCTTAGTGTCAGTCGATCACCTCTGAAACTTGGAATAATACTCCTCCACTGATAGGTCTCACTGCTTGAGTTGACATAGTGTGGACTCAGCCAGAGAGATGCGGTCGGAGTTAACATATATATGACACTGTGCAAGAAAAAGTTCCTCCACCATCTGGAACAACTGGGAGTCAGATGGGAGAGAGAATGCCTGTGCTTGGGGGTCACCCTGAAGGAGCGAGATTACTATCCCCACCCATTGCTCCTCGGTTCCTGATGAACAAGGACGTAATCTGAAGTATAGTTTACAGGCCTCCCAGAAAACAACAAACTTGTCACGCCCCCTAGAGAACCTGTCAGGCAAAGCGATATTGGGCTACACTAAGGGTTGCCTGGAAGTCATGGTCCACAAGTCTGATGTGTTAGGGTGCTGCAAAACGAGTGCGTAGATTTGCCACCTCCAGGCTAAGCTGCTGCAGTTGCCCTGTCAAAGCAGTGACAGGATCCATAATGGATCAAAAATAGTTTTGGTCAGAGCTAATGTCACGACTCTGTTGTGGCGTGTCCTGAGACCAGGGGCTCCTTTCCTGTCCCTAACTCTAGGGGTGCCCTAGCTCACCATGCTCCTCAGATTACTTCTGATGGTAAAGACGCTGGGGCCACGTACCTTACCTTAACTCCTGAATCTGCCCTCAGTTTGTAACCTTTCCCCATCCTGGGAGGAGGGGAGTAGTAGTGTACGATGGTACGCCAACCAGACTAACAGGGTAATACGAACAGGGATAACGAAAAATACAAAACATAAAAGATACTCACCCATATATCAGAGGAATGCACTGGGTAGTGGAGGATGGGGTTAAGTGAAGGTAGGAGAAGAAAGGGAATTATCATACACTCAAAACCTAGCAACAGTCACAGATAAATCTACCAAATGCCATCTCCATTAATGCTCTATAATGCCTCAACTGAGCAAATTAACCCATGCACTGCTAAAATAAATTTACATTGTTTAATACTAAGGTGAAGTGCTTCTTCAATGCCCGACAGGGCAGTAGGGTACTCGGTATTGGACCGCTTCGGGGCAGTGTCACAGAGGCGGTGACCCGGTCTGTGGCCCTGGGTGTCCAATAAAAGGGGAAATTTACAGGGGAAATAAAGAGTTTGTAGTAAAGTGGTCGTGACACCACCTGTTTTATCTGATCAGAGGTGATGAGCGCTGCAGTGCAGATCCTCTGGGACTGATGGTGATGCAGCAGAATTGGAATAGCTCTCCATAGGGAGAGCTTAGTTCCAGGGCAGATGAAAGATTTTGAGGGAGATGGTGATGTAGTACTTGGCAAGAGATGTAGCAGTGCTGAGAAGGTGTTGCAGAAAAAATTCAAAGGACACAGAGTGAAGTTTCCTATACCTGTTACTAAGCTGTGTAGGTACAGTCCAGGGCTCAGGTTACAGATGTTACAGGAGTCGGTCAGTCTAAAAGCAATTTGGGAATCTCCTTATTCAGGTGGGTTGTGAGGCATCCTTTCTAGCGCTATTCTCTGGTACTTGCTTGTTATGAATGGGACACTGAGGAGGAAAAATCAAAACAAGCTAAGTCACAGAAAACCAGAGAGGTTGGTAACTATGCAGATTGCAGATCCCTGGTCCTGACCACACAACTAGCAGCAGCTGTGGAGCGTATCTACGTTGATCCTAGACGCTTCGTCACAGCCGGAGAACTACAAAAGCCTGAAGCAAGAAAAGGTGAAAACTAACTGCCCCAGAGCAGACCCCAAAGGAATAGATAGCCCCCACACATGTATTGACGGTGAAACAAGATGAAAACACAAACACAGGCAGGAAAATAGGCTGAGCAAACGATGGGGCCCAAAACAACTAGAAAGGACAGGAAAGGAAAGACACCATCTGCAATCTGCCAAAAACCCTACAAAAATAATGTCCAACACTTCTGAGAACAAAATTAACCCTGAAGTCACTAGACTTCTCCCACTATATCAGCACTCTGAAATATTCTGAGACAGAGCAAAAAGAGGCCAATCTAATAAGGGACAAAAAGCAAATGGGCAAATACAGATAAATAAGAGTGGAAATTCAGCACAGCCCCAGCTGGCTGACCACACAAAAAACTGAATAGACCAACAAAATCAAGTGTGAACATTAGCAGAAAAACTTAGATTGAGCTGACTGGAACAGAGCTGAGAACCAAGACCTGACAAGCCAGAAGGAATCACCAGCACCAGAATAGGGCGTCGGCTGTCTTAAATCCTGTCTGAGATTCCTGAAGTCCAATCGTCATCCTCCTTATCAGGTGGCAGATCTCCACTGATTAAATCAGCCTCACTACCTCCTGTTACCACCAGAGGGAGCCTGGAAGGAGAACTCACAACTGGTAGACCAGAAAATGAACTCACAACAGTACCCCCCCTTGAGGAGGGGTCACCAAACCCTCATCCACGCCACCAGGTCGATCAGGATGGGCCTGGTGAAAAGCACGAACCAATCTATTTTTCATGAATATCAGAGGCAGAGACCCAAGAATTATCCTCCTGGCCATAACCCTTCCATTTGAGCAAATACTGGAGTCTCCGTCTAACCAAACAAGAATCCAATATTTTCTCTACCTCATATTCCACATTGCCTTCAACCAACACAGGGTCAGGAGGTGCTGCCATAGGAACCACTGGCTCAACAAACCTCTTCAACAAAGATTTGTGAAATACGTTATGGATCTTGAACGTAACTGGAAGAGCCAATCGAAAAGAAACAGGATTAAGAATCTCCAAAATCTTATAAGGTCCAATAAATCTTGGCTTAAATTTTGGAGATGCAACCTTCATAGGCATATTCTTAGACGACAACCAAACCATATCACCCACTTTAAACCGGGGACCAATGGTCCTATGCCGGTTGGAAAATCGCTGCGCCCTTTCCTGAGAGTGACAACTTATCCACCACTTGGTCCCATATCTGCTGCATTCTCTCAACCACAGTGTCCACACCTGGGCAGGACGAAGATTCCACTTGCCCTGAAGAGAATCGAGGATGAAACCCAAAATTACAGAAAAAGGGTGACATTAAAGTGGCAGAGCTAGCTCTATTGTTCAGCGCGAATTCGGCCAAGGGCAAAAAAGAGACCCAATCATCCTGATCAGCAGATATAAAACATCTTAAATAAGACTCCAAAGTCTGGTTTGTTCTCTCAGTCTGTCCATTGGTCTGGGGATGAAACGCGGAGAAGATTAACTGAATTCCCAGATTGGAACAAAAGGCTTTCCAGAATCTGGAAACAAACTGGACTCCTCTGTCGGACACAATGTTCTCAGGAATCCCATGTAACCGAACCACCTGTTGTAAAAACAAGGGTACCAACTCAGCAGAAGATGGCAACTTTGGGAGTGGTACAAGATGGACCATCTTCGAAAGTGTATCACAAATCACCCAGATAACAGTCATTCTCTGAGAGACAGGAAGATCAGAAATAAAATCCATTGAGATATGGGTCCATGGCCTCTTGGGCACCGGCAGGGGCATCAGCAACCCACTAGAATGAGAACAGGGTTTAGACCGAGAACAAGTCCCACAGGACTGTACAAAATTCCTGACATCACGAGATAAGGCGGGCCACCAAAAAGACCGACTCACCAAATCTCTGGTACCAAAAATACCTGGATGACCAGCCAATGCGGAGCAATGAAATTCAGACATCACTCTCTTTCTCCACTGGTCAGGAACATACAATTTTCCCATAGGGCAACGCTTAGGTTTATCCTCCTGAAATTCCTCCAGGGCGCGTCTCAAATCGGGCGAAATGGCAGAAAAAACTACCCCCTCACTTAGGATGGTAGTAGGCTCGGTCACATTAAGAGAATCGGCAAAGAAACTCCTAGAAAGGGCATCTGCCTTAACATTCTTAGTGCCCGGAAGAAAAGAGACCACAAAATTAAAACGCGTGAAAAACAAGGCCCATCTAGCCTGTCTAGGATTCAAGCGTTTGGCCGACTCCAGATAAATCAAATTCTTGTGATCGGTGAGGACCACAAATTGATGTCTAGCTCCCTCCAACCAATGTCTCCACTCCTCAAATGCCCACTTCATGGCCAACAATTCCCGATTCCCCACGTCATAGTTGCGTTCAGATGGGGAGAACTTTCGAGAAAAGAAGGCACAGGGATTCATCTTAGAAGTCACAGGGTCTTTTTGGGACAAAACAGCTCCTGCACCAATCTCAGAAGCATCTACCTCCACCTGAAATGGAAGTGAGACATCAGGTTGCCGTAAAAATGGAGCTGAAGTAAATCTCTGCTTAAGCTCCTGAAATGCTGAGATAGCCTCAGGAGACCAATTCAGCACATCAGCTCCCTTCTTGGTCAGATCAGTCAGTGGTTTGACAATACCAGAAAAATTACCTAGAAATTTACGATAGAAATTAGCAAAACCCAAAACCTTCTGGAGGGCCTTCAAAGAAGTAGGCTGAACCCAATCATAAATGGCCTGTACCTTGGCCGGGTCTATTTCAATAGTCGATGGAGATAAGATAAATCCCAAAAATGAAATCCTCTGTACACCAAAGAGGCATTTTGATCCCTTAACAAACAGGGAATTCTCCCTCAATATCCGGAACACAGTCCGAACATGTTCCACATGAGAATCCCAATCACTAGAAAAGATCAAAATATCATCCAGATAGATGATCAAAAACTTATCCACAAAGTCACGGAAAATATCATTCATAAAGGACTGGAAGGCAGAAGGGGCATTAGTGAGCCCAAAAGGCATCACCAGGTACTCAAAATGTCCCTCCGGAGTATTAAAGAAAAAATGATTCACCGCACTCAATACGTTAATTGTATGCAAAAGTATATATATTTATTAGATATGTCCAATCCAAACAGAGAAAGGATGTGCCCAAGCATGTTTTAACAAAAGCAAAAATACCCGACGTTTCGATCCTCCAGGATCTTACTCATGGGATACACTTGACATAATATTAACAGACATGGGGCACTCGTAGAGGGTACAGGACCCCACAGGATAACTGTAAGGTTTAGGAATTGCAACAAACTGGAAATATCTAGTTGATATATATTTTCTAGTAAGAAGGTGTGGTATTTAAATCTCTGCTGAAAATAGGTAAATCCTGGCTTGAGTTTCAGAGAGCTGTAATCTAGAGGTTTCCACCATAATTTAGAGGTTTCCACCAGGGGTCACGAGTGTTTAGGATAAGCATGCCATATTGAAATTTAGGCCTGAAGCAACCAGTGTGTAGTTTGTGGCTGTGGTGGCCGACGTACACCCGTTTAAACCTTAAATAGAAAAGATATAGGCTGAGGCTGGAGTGGCCAACAAGTAGAAATTTATGCCTGGGGAATCCTGTAAGCAAAGGTCAAGTGATGCAGGTGGCGCTCCTGCGCCCTACCTCTGAGTAGATGCGGGCTGTACTTAAGGTTTAAATGGGTGTACGTCGCCCACCACAGCCACAAACTACACACTGGTTGCTTCAGACCTAACTTTCAATATGGCATGCTTTTCCTAAACACTCGTGATCCCTGGTGGAAACCTCTAGATTATGGTGGAAACCTCTAGATTACAGCTCTCTGAAACTCAAGCCAGGATTTACCTATTTTCAGCAGGGATTTAAATACCACACCATCTTACTAGAAAATATATATCAACTAGATATTTCCAGTTTGCCGCAATACCTAAACCTTCCAGTTATCCTGTGGGGTCCTGTACCCTCTACGAGTGCCCCATGTCCGTTAATATTATATCAAGTGTACCCCATGAGTAAGATCCGGGAGGATCAAAACGTCGGGTATTTTTGCTTTTGTTAAAACCTGCTTGGGCACATCCTTTCTCTGTTTGGATTGGACATATCCAATAAATATATATACTTTTGATTACAATCAACGTATCGAGTGCGGTGAATTATTTTTTCTTTGCTTAGACAAACCCTTAGTGGTTTAGTTCACCTGCACCTACTTCAATTAGTAAGACCTGAGTGCGCATCAACCTTTTGGTATACCTCCGGAGTATTAAACGCCGTCTTCCATTCATCCCCGTGCTTGATGCGAATAAGATTATACGCCCCCCTGAGGTCAAGCTTGAAAACCAGCAGGCACTCTTAACTCTGGAGAATAAATCAGACATCAGAGGTAACGGGTACTGATATTTAACCGTCATCTTGTTAAGGGAACGATAATCAATACACCATCTTAATGAACCATCTTTCTTGGCCACAAAAAAAAACCAGCACGTAAAGGTGACGAGGATGGTCTAATATGACCCTTCTTCAATGACTCCTTAATATAGGATCGCATAGCATCATGTTCGGGTACTAATAAGTTGAAAAGCCGACCCTTGGGAAATTTACACCCAGACATCAACTCAATTGCACAGTCATAACTCCTATGAGGAGGCAAAGACGCAGACTCATTCTCACTAAATACATCAGAGAAATCAGCCAGATAATCAGGAATATCATGAGACTGAGGAGAGGTGGAGAAAACAGGAGCGTCCCTAAGAACACACTGACAACCCCAACTCACCACAGACACAGATTTCCAATCCAAAACTGGGTTATGAGTTTGCAACCAGGGGAACCCCAGAACAATAGTATCATGCAAATTATGCAGCACCAAAAATTTACAATTTTCTTGGTGGTCTGGGGCAACCCGCATTATCACCTGGGTCCAAAACTGAGGTTTATTCTCCGCCAAAGGAGTAGCATCAATACTCCTCAAAGGAATAGGCATCCGCAGAGGCGTCATGGAAAAACCACAACGTTTAGCAAAGTCCAAATCCATCAGATTCAACGCTGCTCCAGAATCCACAAAAGCCTTAGTGGAAAACGTGGATAAGGAGCAGATCAGAGTAATTGCCAAAAGGAACTTAGGTTGTATACTGCCCACAGCAAATGTGTGTGCAAAACGTTTCTCTCGTTTTGGGCAGACAGAAATAGTATGAGAGGCATCTCCACAGAAAAAACACAGCTTATTACGCCTTCTAAACTCCCGATGTTGTGCCCTAGACAAAACCCCATCACATTGCATAGGTTCAGATGTTCGTTCAAAAGGTGGCAGCTCCTCTCGTGTAGTTTTACGTTCACGTAAATGCCGATCAACTTGAATGGCTAATGACATAGAATCATCCAGACCAGAGGGAACAGGAAATCCCACCATAACATCTTTTACGGTCTCTGATAAACCCTTCCGAAAGAGAACCGCCAATGCACTATCATTCCATGTAGTAAGGACCGCCCACTTTCAGAATTTTTGACAGTATAACTCTGCAGAATCCTGACCCTGGTTTAATGCCAACAGGGTTCTCTCAGCTTAATCAACAGCATTAGGTTCATCATACAACAACCCTAAGGCTTGAAAAAATGCATCCACATTAGTCAGAATAGGATTTTCAGGTGTCAGAGAAAAAGCCCAATCCTGGGGATCGCCACGCAGCATGGAGATGACAATTTTAACCTGCTGTGCAGAGCTCCCCGATGAGTTAGACTTCAAGGCAAGAAATAATTTACAATTATTCTTAAAATTCAGAAATTTAGACCGATCCCCAGAAAACACATCAGGAGTAGGGATCTTAGGTTCAGCAGTATGTGACTGAATGAGGTAGGTGGAAATTCCCTGTACTTCAGCAGCAAGTTGCTCCACATGATCAGACAATTGCTTAATCTCCATTAGAAAAAAAAAACCTCCTACGGCCCCAGAAAAAAAGAGGAAAAACTACATTAAAAAAAAAAATTCTAACACTTTTTTTTTCCTTCTTTTGTAACAACTTTTCCTGCTTTTGAGTACCCTAGAATCTGCTGTATGGCTGGTGATTCTGTTATGAATGGGTCACCGAGGAGGAAAAATCAAAACAAGCTAAGTCACAGAATACCAGAGAGGTTGGTAACTATGCAGATTGCAGATCCCTGATCCTGACCACACAACTAGCAGCAGCCGTGGAGCGTACCTACGATGATCCTAGACGCTTCGTCACAGTCGGACAACTACATAAGCCTGAAGCAAGAAAAGGGGAAAACTAACTGCCCCAGAGCAGACCCCAAAGGAAAGACAGCCCCCACACATGTATTGACGGTGAAACAGGATGAAAACACAAACACAGGCAGGAAAATAGGCTGAGCAAACGATGGGGCCCAAAACAACTAGAAAGGACAGGAAAGGAAAGACACTGTCTGCAATCTGCCAAAAACCCTACAAAAATAATGTCCAACACTTCTGAGAACAAAATTAACCCTGAAGTCACTAGACTTTTCCCACTATATCAGCACTCTGAAATATTCTGAGACAGAGCAAAAAGAGGCCAATCTAATAGGGGACAAAAAGCAAATTGGCAAATACAGATAAATAAGAGTGGAAATTCAACACAGCCCCAACCGGGGCTGGCTGACCACACAAAAAACTGAATAGACCAACAAAATCAAGTGTGAACATTAGCAGAAAAACTTAGCTTGCGAGGACTGGAACAGAGCTGAGAACCAAGACCTGACAAGCCAGAAGGAATCACCAGCACCAGAATAGGGCGTCGGCTGTCTTAAATCCAGTCTGAGATTCCTGAAGTCCAATCGTCATCCTCCTTATCAGGTGGCAGATCTCCACTGATTAAATCTGCCTCACTACCTCCTGTTACCACCAGAGGGAGCGTGGAAGGAGAACTCACAACTGGTAGACCAGAAAATGAACTCACAACACTTGCTGTTGTGAACTCTGCTCAAGTTCCCCCCTCTGCTACTTAGGTAGAACTCCACTCGCATGACAGGCAGCAGTAACCTGCTTCAGGGATCGCTCTCCTCCTGCGTCCCTGGCTCACGCGTGCTGCTTTGTAGTTGAGTATCAGGGACAGAGGGTCTGCGGTCCTCTGTCCTCCGGTTTCTGCTGCTGGGACATCAGTTTCCACACAGCCTCGGACTCCGGTGTCCGGTCTTTGGCGCTGAAGCCTGGGGGTGAGCCCTGCTATGGCTCCTGTCCCCAGCTTCTCTCTGCATGTCCTCCCGTCACTCTTTTCAGGCTCTAAATACTTACTAACTTCCTCCTCCTGACTAGAGAGAGCAGCTCCCCAGAAGTTGGGTTTAGAGCTCCCTCTGCTGGCCTGGAGTAGGAACTGTGTTGTATGCTGGAACTACCTGTTAAGGAGATCCCTTCCTTGCTTCCAGGCATGACATCACTCCCCCCTGAAGGGAAGCATGGCCATTGTGGCAACCAAACTCCTGGGGTGCCACACTTCTAGTCAGTACAGAAATAGAAGAAATCAGGTACTGAGGTCTTCTGTCTCCTCTCTGTTGCTCTAAATCCGTGCATACTACTGTGTGCAGAACCATCACACTGTAAATGAGTTCATTGTACTGTAAGTGAAGAAATGTACTGTTGGGGCATCATACTGTATATGGGGAAATGTACTGTCAGGGGGCATTATACTGTGTGTGGGTACATCATACATCATACTGTGTGGGGAAATGTATGGTGGGGAGTATCATTTTATTTGTGTGGAGGCTATGAAAGAGGTATGGTACTGTGTGAGCACTAATGTTTTACATTAGGAGAAATATCTCTGCATGGATATACATAAACGACAGTGAAAAGTTAATAAAGTGACTTAGTGTAAAATATAATTTGCCAAAACGCTTTTGTACATGCTACAGTGTTTCTACTTCTTTCCTTTGTTCCAAAGTTGGGAGGTATGGTGCATCTGTGAATTCAGCTCTTTGGGGAGATAAGCATAAAGACATATACATCAGAGCAGAGCCAAGTAGCTTTGAATATAGGACTGTGGTAAGATAAATCAGTTATTAAAGTGCAGGCGTGGCATTGAGGCCATAATGCATCAGTATTGAGAAGTGTAGCTGTGAATGTGTGGCGCCCCCAGGAGTATGGTCGCCACAGTGGCATTGCCTTCCTCCAGGGAGGGTGATGTCAGGCTTGGAAGCAATGAAGGGTCTCTCTAGCAGTTAACCATTACATGCAACACAGTTCCCACTCCAGGCCAGCAGTGGGAGCTCTGAACCAGAATTGGGGGAGGAGTGCTCTCTGAGGGCCAGGAAGGGAAATGAGGAGTTAGATTGAGGAGTCCGAAGTGTGTAGACATGGAGAGAGAAGCTGGGAGACTGAGCGAAGTTGAGAGCTCATTCCCAGCTGGAGCGCATGATCTGGAGCCTGGTCTCCATGGTTGTATGGATACTGAAGGTACTGCAACAGAAACCAGAGGAATAGGAAGCTGTAAATGCTCTATTCCCACCTAAGACTCAGAGGCACAACAGCAACGGGTGAGCCAAGATAAGAGATAGAAGGCTACAGCTGTCTGCCATACGAGGTAGATCTGAGAGGGAACAAGAAGGAGGAACTTCAGTGTAACACAGTACTGCATGTACCTCAAGTAAGCGCTAGGAAGGAGACTACACAACCTATCTGCATAGAGAGATTCCTGAGTTGCTTCCAGGCTAATTAGCTCCTGTGCCATCTGTAATCTGGACCCTGGACTGCATTTGCCAAGCCAAAGTAAAGGTAAAGAAACTGCAACCTGTTGTGTCCTTGCCTTCTTCCGGCAAACTCTCCAGCACTGCTATATCTCTGTGCCAAACACTACACCCTCTTCCTCAACCCCTATCCTCTTCATCTACTCTGTGCCAAACACTACACCCTTTTCCTCAACCCCTATCCTCTTCATCTACACTGCCCTGGGACTACATCCCTGCCTGTGGAGGGCTACACCATCATTGCTGCACCCCACCATCTGTCCCAGAGGATCTGTCTGCAGCGTCGGCTTAACATCTTCATTGCCGAACACCACAGGTGGCGTCACGAATCATTCACTCATAAACTTTATTCCATCACTTAATCCCTTTTACATGGGCACCCAGGGCCATGGACCGGGTCACCGTTGCTGTGACATCCCCCTCTGAGAGACTGGCCCGGTACCGAGTACCCCACAGCCCTGGGAGGGCGACACATTTTGGAGTCACGAACAGGATTTACGGAGGCCGGTGTTCCCGGGTCCTGTGTGCCAGAGACTGTGTTGTGTGCTATAGACTGTTTGTGAAAGTGCCGCCATTACCCCGCTGCTTGGCACACTTGGGAAACCAAAGAGGCGGGCCGTCATGGGCGGAGCCAGCTGAAGAGCGCGAACAAGTGAAGTCCCGCGCGGGGAGTTACAGCGCGCGAGAAGTGGGAAGTGGAGGCCTGCAGCCCCGATCATCCAGCCTGCAAAGCTGCAGCCGGTAAGCCTGCTCAACCCCGGGGCCTGGCTAATGTTAACTAGGGGGGAAGAGAATGTTGGAGGCACGTGCCGATGCAGCGGTGGACGCCCCCACCAACCCCTCAGCGCTGCAAGATGCAGGGCCCAACGTGGCTGCGGCTCCAATAGCACCCACCGCAGCGGTCCCTATAATGTCGCTGTCTATGCCTTACATACCGGGAGCAGCATGGCTACTGCAGTATTCAGAGGAGTCACATACCCTGAGTGACTTCAAAGAGAGACTGTGCAGTTTGTTTGAAGTGTATCCTCTGTCTGAAAGCCAGAAGGTGAACATCCTTATTGGGCAGCTAACAGGTGCAGCACAGAGAGAAGTAAAAGCCTGGCAGGACACTGATAAGGAGACTGTTAAAAAGATCCCGGCTAAGCTAAGAAGCACCTTTGACACCCGCACTGCCGCTGAAATCAAGATGAGATTCTTTGGGTGTAAGCAGAAAGCGCAGGACAGTATACGGGACTATGCTGCAGGAGGCACTGCGAGCCGTCAAGCAGATTGACCCAGACAGTGTGAAAGATGGAGATGGACTGTTAAAGGAGCAATTCATTGAGGGACTCCTATCCAGTACCCACAGAGCACAGCTGCGCATAACAGCCCTACAAAACCCTGACCTAGACTTTGCTGATATCAAAGACAGGGCTATCTGGGTGCTGCATGAACCAAATGTCAGCTGTCCAGCGCCCCCTAGGCGCCCAGCAATTACATACCACCAGGAAGCAACATCTTTCCCTTCCATCCCTGTGGAGGCTGATGCACAGACTCTGGACAAAGATCCATCTGCAGAACTGCGTCTTCAGGTCCAGGAGTTGACCAAGGGTATGATTGCACTTGCTAAAACCGTACAGTCCCTGCAGGTATCCTTCAAGGAGAAGATCCAGCTCTCCTCCAGTCCAGAGGATGTCCCGTGGCTAAAGAAGAAGAGGATCCCGCCACTCCAAGGAAGGAACAACGATCGCTATGACCAGGACGGACGTCCCATCTGTCGTCACTGCTACAAGGCAGGCCACCTTGCAAGATTCTGTTATTTAAACGAGCAACCCCTGGGGCAGAGGGCCAACCCCCAGGAGTAGGACCACAAGGCCCAAAGAACTGGCGAGCCAAGTATGTTGGAGGGAGACCAGTCCTCCCAGTGGTGATTGACGGTATCCCCATGAACGCTTTGCTGGACACTGGCTCCCAGGTGACAACTATGCCCTATATCCTTTATAAGCGGTATTGGGCTGATTCTGAACTTACTCATGGCCCAAGTGATGAACTCACAGAAGTGGCCAGTAATGGTCAGTCTTTACCGCAAGTGGGATGTAAAGAAATTACAAGAACGTTACTCAATGATGACTCTTGGTACCAATGTGATTGAAAATTGTCTTTCCAAGGTTATTGTCTTGTTGCAACAGGTGGCTGAGACTGCTGGTTCCAGTGAACAACGAGTCCTGCAGAAGGAGATCAAGGCCCTGTTACAAAGACAGCAGGTAGAACTCTCTGGCGGAGAAATTGTCAGCGTCAGAGTGAATGATTCTTTCCCAATTGCAATACCCCCCAGATGTGAAATGTTGATTTGGTGTCGGGCAGCCATAGGCCTCAGAGGAAAAGATTACCAGGCAATGGTAGAACCAGTGTACTCTGATAGCAGGCCCACTGTCCTGACAGCCAGAGTTGTAGTTGATGTCCATAAAGGGAGGGTACCTGTACGCCTCTTGAATTGTGGGGAGGACGAGGCCATAATACCTCGGTATGCCACAGTTGCCAAGCTGCTTACTGTCAGTAACAATGCAATGCAGGCAGCAGAGCCCTTGGTCTCATCCGACCAGGTGGAGGACAATGGCTCTGTAAAGCAGCTGGAGGAATGGTGCCAGCAACTGCAGGTGGGGACTGACTCCACCCCTTCATACCAAAAGAATGGGGTTTACCGAGTGTCTCAGGAGTATGAGCAGGTATTCAGTAAACACCCTCTAGATTTTGGGAAGGCAAAAGGGGTTCAACACCATATCCCCACTGGAGATCATCCACCCATAAAAGAAAGGTACCGGCCGATACCCCCAACACAATACCAATGTGCTAAAGGTATGTTGCGGGAAATGAAGGAGGCTGGGGTGATCAGAGACAGTTGTAGCCCGAGGGCACCCCCAATAGTCTTTGTGTAAAAGAAAGATGGTAACATGAGAATGTGTGTTGATTACAGAAAAATTAACAGCATTACACATAAAGATGCCTACCCATTACCTAGAATTGAAGAGTCATTAGCTGCACTTAAAACTGCTAACTATTTTTCCACCTTAGATCTCACTAGTGGGGATTGGCATGTTCCTGTGGCAGAGGCAGACAAGGAGAAAACAGCATTTACAACACCAATGGGTCTCTGTGAGTTCAACTACATGCCATTCGGGCTCTGCACCGCTCCAGGGACATTCCAACAGCTAATGGAATGCTGTCTTGGTCACAAGAACTTCGAGACAGTCCTATTGTACCTTGATGATGTCATTGTTTTCTCCAAGACTTATGAAGACCATCTGAAGCACCTAGCTGAGGTGTTTGAAGCCTTGTCCAACTTTGGCCTAAAAGTGAAGCCTTCCAAATGCCACCTCCTGAAGCCCAAGGTTCAGTACCTCTGTCATGTAGTGAGTGCGTAGGTGTGGCACCGGATCCTGACAAGGTCACAGTCATCCGGGACTGGCAGAAGCCCAGCAACCTCCATGAAGTACGTCAATTACTCGGACGGGTAGGCTACTACCGGAGGTTCATCAAAGGCTTCACTGAGATAGCCACTCCTATGCAAAATCTTTTGGTGGGTCAGCCCAAGAAGGCCAGAAAGCAGTGTCCTACATTCGAATGGAATGAGGAGCTGGAGAGGTCCTTCACTCGACTGAAGATGGCTCTCACAGGAGATGAAGTTCTGGCCTACCCAGATTATGGCCAACCCTTTGTGTTGCATACTGATGCCAGCAACGTGGGACTTGGAGCAGTACTGTCACAGGTACAGAATGGCAAAGAAATAGTGATCTCCTACGGCAGCAGGAAGCTTCGTCCCACTGAAAGGAACCCTGACAACTACAGTTCCTTCAAGCTGGAGTTCCTCGCCATAGTCTGGGCTGTGACTGAACGATTCAAGCATTACCTAGCTTCAGCCAAGTTTACCATCTTCACGGACAACAACCCGTTGACTCACTTGGAAACTGCCAAGCTAGGCGCACTGGAGCAGCGATGGATGGCTTAGCTGTCTAACTATGAATTCACCATCAAGTACCGAGCAGGGCACAAGAATGCCAATGCGGATGCACTGTCCAGAATGCCTAATCTGCCAGATGCAGGAGAAGACCCTGAGGCACTTGAAGAAATCGAGTTACCTGCCTTCAACCGGCCAATTGCGGCCCAACGTGCCCGAGGAGTGAGAAACAGACGGTCTGGCTTGAAAGAAGCCACCCAATCCATTGCCTCATCATGACTGGGCAGAAACGCAGGATAGCGACCCCGCAGTCCGCCTGGTGAAGGAGCTACTGTCACAAGCTGACTCACACCCAGAGTCAGATGCTCCTGAAGAAACCCAGCAGTTGTGGAAGGAGAGAGGCCGACTGTTCGTCTATGAAGGAAAGCTGTGTCGGAGGAGTATCAATGCCCGCACTCATGAGCTGGTCTGGCAGGTGATAGTCCCAAAGAAGGAGGCATCAATGGTCTTGGAAGCATACCACAATGGAGCTGGACACTTCGGATGGAAGAAGTTGGAGGCCTTGCTCCGGGAGAGATTCTACTGGGCTGGTATGAGGAAAGCCATTGAAAATTGGTGCGGGGAGTGTGGACAATGTAACCTGCGCAGGAAGGACCGTAACAGCCAGCGAGCTCCTTTGCAGCCAATAGTAACCAAACAACCACTCGAGTTGGTCGCCCTGGACCATGTGAAGCTGGTCCCAAGCCGTTCAGGCTACATTTATGCTCTAACCATTGTTGACCACTACTCAAGATTCTTGGTAGTTGTGCCTGTCAAGGATGAAACAGCCAGGACAGCAGCCAGAGCATTCCAACAGCACTTTTGTCGACCACACGGATACCCCGAACAAGTGCTTAGAGATCAAGGTCCAGCCTTTGAGGCGGAAGTGTTCCAGGAATTCTGTAACTTGTACGGTTGCAAGAAGATCAGGACAACACTGTACCATCCACAGACCAATGGCATGTGTGAAAAGATGAACCAGGTGGTGATCGACCTACTGAAGACCTTGCCTTTGGAAGAGATGAATCTGTGGCCAGAAAAGTTGCCAGATCTGGTAGACCTCTGCAACCACATTCCTGTGAATTCCACCAACTGCACTCCAGCCTACCTAATGAGAGCGAGGCCTGGTAAGCTGCCTATTGATTTGGATATGGGAGCCCTACACCTGAGGTGACGTCACCAGATGCTGACTGGGACACAGAGGGGCAGCAACAGTATCGAAGAGTACAAGAGTGTGTAGGAAAGAGTCTAGCTCAGGCAAGACAAAAACAAGAAAGGCACTACAATCACCATGCAGCTGCAGTTCCCTTGTCACCAAGAGAGGAAGAGGAGGATGCATAAATTAGATGACCAATGAGAAGCTGAACCCTACACCATCTTACCATCAAACTTCGATAACACGAAGGTGTGCCTTATCAGTAAGGATGGGGGAGAAACCTCAGCAGCAGTATCAAGGGATCATTTGAAATTGTGCCCTGACCAGTTAAAAGAAAGAATGGAGGAACAAAACAACATCCAACCCATAGAGGAAGAAGAAACGGTCAGCACTGTACTTGGAGAATTCCCTGCAAATTGGACTCGAGCAAATAATGCCATAGTGGTACCAGTTTTTACCTTTCCCCAACTGGTAGTACAAGAAGAAGTGACTCAAGAAAACTCTGAAAATCAGGAAGTTCAGGTAGCAGATGCCACACCAGCAGTGGAGCCAGAGAGTCCTCGTCTTGCCAGTGGTGAATCTGTCATGCCCATGGTGAGTCTAATTAGTTGCAGACAGCTACTACCCAGTTTACCCACAGTGAGTAGAAGTGGTCCTAGGAAATCTAGTATCCCTGTGCTACGCAGAACTACCAGTATTGTAGCCAGTACAGTACACACTACCCCAGTGGTTAGCACCCAACAACCAGTGAGATCCCCAACAGCACCAGTGCTATGTAGGTCTGTCCGTAGTACCCAAGGTATTCCACCCCTCATATATCATGTATAAATTAGTTCATGTAAATGTTAAATTGTATGTATATATGTAACGTTTAAGTTTTGTGCCTACAGAGACTCTGTAAGAAATCCCCTTTTTGAATTTTCCAGTTTGTTTTGATGGACAATTGGGCCACAGGACTAGTTCACCATTTGCCCAGGAATGGACCATGGACATTGACGCATGGACTAATCGTCACAGGACTATTTTTGGAGCTTTTGGTTTTTGTAATTTTCATTTTTTTTCTAAATCTTGTACATTTATGATTGTTCATTTGTTTATATGTTCATATGTTTTTTTATCAGTTCAGGAGTACTGAATTGCACTAGGGGGGAATGTGGCGCCCCCAGGAGTATGGTCGCCACAATGGCATTGCCTTCCTCCAGGGAGGGTGATGTCAGGCTTGGAAGCAATGAAGGGTCTCTCTAGCAGTTAATCATAACATGCAACACAGTTCCCACTCCAGGCCAGCAGAGGGAGCTCTGAACCAGAATTAGGGGAGGAGAGCTCTCTGAGGGCCAGGAAGGGAAATGAGAAGTTAGTGTGAGGAGGCCGAAGTGTGTAGACATGGAGAGAGAAGCTGGAAGACAGAGTGGAGTTGAGAGCTCGTTCCCAGCTGGAGCACATGATCTGGAGCCTGGTCTCCACGGTTGTATGGATACTGAAGGTGCTGCAACAGAAACCAGAGGAATAGGAAGCTGTAAATGCTCTATTCCCATCTAAGACTCGGAGGCACAACGGCAACGGGTGAGCCAAGAGAAGAGATAGAAGGCTACAGCTGTCTGCCATACGAGGTAGATCTGAGGGGGAACAAGAAGGAGGAACTTCAGTGTAACACAGACTGCATTTGCCAAGCCAAAGTAAAGGTAAAGAAACTGCACCTTGTTGTGTCCTTGCCTTCTTCCTACAAACTCTCCAGCACTGCTACATCTCTGTGCCAAACACTACACCCTCTGCCTCAACCCCTATCCTCTTCATCTACTCTGCCCTGGGACTACAGCCGTGCCTGTGGAGGGTTACACCGTCATTGCTGCACCACACCATCTGTCCCAGAGGATCTGTCCGCAACGTCGGCTTAACATCTTCATTGCCGAACACCACAGGTGGCGTCACGAATCATTCACTCATAAACTTTATTCCATCACTTAATACCATTTACATGGGCGCCCAGGGCCACGGACCGGGTCACCGCTGCTGTGACATCCCCCTCTGAGAGACCGGCCCGGTACCGAGTACCCCACAGCCGTGGGAGGGCGACCCAAATGCAGCCTTTCTTAAGGGAAGATGAGTTACTAGAAAAAGTATTAGCACCAAGATGAAGGGTGTAAAACAGCAGAAGTGAGCAGAGTAACTATGAATCCAGCATTGAAGATAGATAAAACACAGGAAGCAGCAGCAATATCTCTGTCTCTCGCTGCCTCTCTCTCTGCTTATCTCATCCTACATAGATTTCAATAGACAGATTCTTATTTTGAGACGGATTTTAGCAGTTTTTCCAGTGAATGATTTGAGGACTTGAGGATAAAGGGAAAAGTGGTTCATGAGTGGAGAAAGAAGCTCGTTTCTCTAACGTACATGTTTAAACTATTGATTTCTGTAGTTTATAGCAATGGCAGTGGCCATTTTGTGGATTTTATGGTTTGTTATAATTCTCTACAAGAACCCGAAATGTTATCGGGTAAAATAATACATTTTTCCTGGAGATAAATTTGTCATTATTTGATAATTATTATAATTTATGGCTTCTCCACATCTCGGGGCTATTTCAGAATTAGGATTGTCTCTTGTCGACGCTCTGAAATAATTCTCAGAACCTTATTAAAGGCTCCACATCGCTGACAGCCCTCTCACCGGGAGAAGCTGCCATGTCATGGTCAGACATCTGACGTCCCTTTTAAATGGTGCCAGCTCCCTGCCAAGACCCTCCGCTTGTCTCCTGCTTGCTCCGAGCCACTGTGCCCATCTTACTAGCCTCTGTGCTCCTCTATAAGCCGAAGATGCTTCTCTTACTTTGCCTATTCCTGCAGCTTTTCCCGGTGTCTTCTTCTACTGAGGCTTGTGAGCTGAGAGGAGACGTTATAGACGGTTATTACAGGGAAGGAGACCTGATGATCGGAGGGATAATACAAGTCAATACTTTATATATACCGAAGAAACTGACATTTACTTCAAGACCAAAGCCTCTGAGATGCGATCGGTAAGTGGCCCCCTAATCGCTGTCCCACCACCTCGGTAGACCTGCCCTTATATCATCAGCACATTATCACAGACTGGACCATTATCCCTGTAGTAATTTTTCATCTCTGTGACTTTCAGGCCGTCTCTACGATTTTATCGGTATCTTATGATTTTCTTCTTCACATTTCAAGAGATTAATAACAATTTGCAATTTCTTCCCAATATTTCCTTGGGTTACCAAATATTTGACTCTTGTGCCAATGTTCATACGTCGGTCTACAGCGTGCTCCGGATATTATCAGGTAAAAAGCAAATTATCCCAAACTACAGCTGCTGGAACAGGACTCACGTGGTGGGATTCATCGGAGACTTGACCACCACCTCCTCATACGCGGTAGCCCAGCTGGCCGGGATATACAGGTACCCGCAGGTACAAAACTATTCTTATATGTGCAATAGAATTTGCAACAACTTGGCACGCAATCCGTAGAGAGATTTTTAACAGATCCTTTTTTTTATGTGCATCCAAAAACAAAAACTTCAACTCATCAGAATAAAAAAGTGCTCGGTGTTTGGTTATCTCTCGGGTATTGCGGTGCTGGAATGTGCTTATTGCTCGGCGAGTAATGGGTGGTGCGCGAGTAAACACTCTAATCCCGCCCCGTATCTTTGACATCTTTTACACAGCCAATAAGCATGAGGGGATTGCCTGTGAGTCAGTGTAATGGCGTGGCCATCTTGGTTGTGGCATTACTGTGATTGGCTGGCTGTTTGACATCATCAGGGATTAGAAAAGGCCATGGCTCGGCACATTGATGCCATCGCACAGCTCTGTGATGCTTTGTATTGGAAGGAGAGACTGCTTGTCTAGTCCAGTGTGTCACATTATAAGAAATCAGAGGCCAGTAGTGTAGATAATGGTGCTGAAGCTGAGCCGTCATACTAACAGCCCTTCTAAGGCCTAATCATTTGTATCACATACAATCTGCATTTATCCTAGGGAGGGAGAGAGTTGCAGGAGCAGGGACAGTGACAGGATCCAGTCTGTTGACAGAGATTAGGCCTGTGCAGTCCATTGGCAAATATATGGTTGCATTTTTTTGTGGGGGCTCAAAAAGTTGAATATATTTTGATCAATCAGGTATTATGTGCTTTGAGGTCCTTTTTGTGATATATAACACACCCAAAACTCGTTTTTCCTGGGCTACATTTCTCAGCAATACACCATTTCGTAGTGTGGAGTAACTTTCTGTGATCTCTAAAACTGCTAAAAAAGATTTAAAAAAAAATGTGTAGCTCTCCATTTCTCAGATATACAGTGTTATGGGATCTGTGAACACTTCTGTGATCTGTTAAATTACAAAAAAAAACTCTTAAAATTTTTGTGGGTGTCCACTTCTTAAATATACAGTGTTACTCTGGGAATATTTCTTTTGATTTCTAAAAGTGAACAAAAGCTTTTAAAATTTGTAAAGGCTTTTATTACTCAAACTTACAGGTGGTCTGTGAACATTTCTGTGATCTGTCAAGCTGCTAAAAAGTTTTTTAAAACTGTGTAGGCCTCCATTTCTCAGACATACGGTGTTATTTTGTCTGTGAATATTTCTATGAGGCCTAAAAGTGGACAAAAGCTTTTAAAAATTGTGCACGTTTCCATTTCTCAGCCATACAGTGTTATGTGATATCTGAACATTTCCGTGATCTTTAAAACTGAGAAAAAGCTTGAAACATTTTTTTCCTTGTTTGAATTTGATTGCCATCCATACACTTTTGCACTCGTTCTGTTATTTCACGGTGGAGTAAACTCACATATAGAGCTTTGACTGATTGTAGGTGACCATTTTTTTTTCTTTTAATAAAAATTAACCTGGTTTCCAGAGACCTAGCAATTACAAAATGCGCAAGGCGTGCGTTATTGGACAGGTAAACTAGAAATCACAAATTCGCCTACCTCACACGGAATTTTTATACTGCAGAATCAATATTAAGATCCAACCAAGTCTGCCTGTATGCTTCTGACACATAACTGCTGCAGTAAAATGGTGTATAATATTTCCCTGCTCAGGACAATTTGCAGGATTGAAAGCAAAAATAATTTTATTTATAAGCTTTAAAAAGGGTTTTTGTCTACTGTAAGTTGCAGGTTGCCGCAGAATAGAACAATGTCCAATTCACCCTATTCTGTCCTTCACGATCCCTTCAGCAGAATCTCTCCCTAAATGCTGCTGACAGCAGTATTACTATTGATTATCATTAGCCCTAAGAAGGGCGGTTGTTGCACTTCATAGAAATATAAATGTGGTTGAATCCCTGGCTAATATGCAGTTACAATCCTGTCCCTCTCTCACCGGCACCTCTCCCTACGCTGCCTGTGTCAGGTGTACAGTGTGCTGAGCACGGCGTCACAGGACTTATATAGACCTGATGATGCTACGCAGCCAGCCAATCACAGTAATGCCACAACCAAGATGGCTGCGGCAATACAGTGACTGGCACGCAATCCCCACATGTTTATTGGCTGTCTAACAAGCGCCAAGCATGCGGGACGGGGACTCGAACTGCTGCTCGAGCATTCCAAAAATACTCGCAGAGTAACGAGCATTCCGAGCACACTGATGCTTGAGCGAGTCATGACTAGTGACGAGCACGCTCGCTCCTCACTAGCGTGACACCATTGTTGCCAGCAGCGATCTGGTGGTCAGAGATGCTTACAGAGGTCTTCACCATGCTGTTCTCCCTCCATTCAACAGTTTTACTGCTCCCCAGACCTCATTGTAAGGTCTGCTGGAAAAATGCTCGGATTTCCTATTGACTCCAATTATACTCGTTACTCGAAATGAGCATCCGAGTATTAGGAATTGCTTGGTTCAAGCAACGAGTAACCAAGCATTTTACCGCTCGCTCATCTCTAGTTTTTAACTTTTAAGAAGGCCCCCTAAGCAAAATAGATGTTTCATAGTACTGGTCTTAAATGTGACAAAAGGAATTTTTGGGACTACTATATTCCAAGGCACCACTCCACTAGGAGGTGCTCCACCTAGACTGGTGTGTTGGGGTGTTTTAGCTCTTTTTCATTTAATCCTCAGGTAGAGGATGCTGTCCATAGGAGCTGACATGCTACAGGTGAGAGGACCCTGCCCACAAGAGCTGACAATCTACAGGAAAGAGAGGATCCTGCACATAACAGCAGACACTCTGCAGGAGAGAGGAGGCTGCACAAAAGAGCTGATAATCAACAGGAGAGAGGACCCCACTGACCATAAGCGCTTACACTCTAACGGAGAGAGGACCCTGCCCATAAGAGCTGACACTCTACAGGAGAGAGGACCCTGCCTATAAGATCTGACACTCTACAGGAGAGAGGACCCTGCACATAAGAGCTGGCAATCAACAGGACAGAGGACCCTGGCCATAAAAGCTTACACTCCAACGGAGAGAGGACCCTAGCCATAAGAGCTTACACTGTAACAGAGAGAAGACCATAGCCATAAAAGCTGACACTCTACAGGAGAGAGGACTTTTTGTCTTTTTGTTCATAAGAAAGGACACTCTACAGGAGAGAGGACCATGCCCATAAGAGCTGACACTCTACAGGAGCGAGGACCCTGCACATAAAAGGTGACACGCTAGAGGAGAGATGACCCTTCCCATAAGAGCTTACACTCTACAGGAGAGAGGACCCTGCCCATAAGAGCTGACATTCTAAAGGAGAAAGGAACCTGTACATAAGAGCTGACACTCTACAGGAGAGAGGACCCTGCCCATAAGAGCTGACACTCTACAGGAGAGAGGACCCTGGCCATAAGAGCTGACAATCAACAGGAAAGAGGACCCTGGCTATAAAAGCTTACACTCTACAGGAGTGAGGACCCTGCCCATAACAGCTGACACTCAACAGGATATAGGACCCTGCCCATAAGAGCTGACACTCAACAGGAGAGAGGACCCTGCCCATAAGAGTTGACACTCCACAGGAGAGAGGACCCTGGCCATAAAGCTTACACTCTAATGGAGAGAGGACCCTAGCTATAAGAGCTTACACTGTAGCGGAGAGAAGACCATAGCCATTAGAGCTGACACTATACAGGAGAGAGGACTTTGCTCATAAGAAAGGACACTCTACAGGATAGAGGACCATGTCCATAAGAGCTGACACTCTACAGGACAGAGGACCCTAGCCCATATGAGATGACACTACAGGAGAGAGGACCCTGCACATAAGAGGTGACACTCTACACGACAGAGGACCCTGCACATAGAGATCGTCCCACCACACTCCTGGTCTCATTTTAATGTGGGCATAGTGCTACTCAGACAACACAGGGTGAGGGTAACACAGTATGGAAATACTTTATTGAACCAAAAAACAGGCAGATAACATGTAGAACAGTCTCCGCACAATACCCAAGATGGTGCACATGACAGAGTCTCACCCTTCCGCTGACTCGCCGGGATAATAGCAGCTGCTACTTCAGGTCTTTCAGGGTCAATTACCCCACCTGCGGCACGCCCCCAGACATAAGGCATCGACAAGCATAGGAAGATGACAATCCTTTCAGGTACAAGGCCAGTTGACCAGAGGGTCACAACCTGGCTTCTCCGAACATTTCTATGGAGCGAGGACACCATTGGGTATCAATCCTGGCTTTCTCCAAATGTATTCATAGGTTCCAGGTGACTGGTAGGTCCCAACCTGGTTTTCACAAATGTGATTTAGCGATGGTCAATGGAGCAGATCTCTATTCTTCCAGCCGAGGTCCCCTAAGCTGGTAACCTGGGGAATGATAAATGATGGAGCAGTGATGTATTGGCAGCTGTCCTGTAGAGACTCTCTGGATGTCTTGGCTGAATCTCTGCCTCTCTATAAAGAGGCATGTAACATCTTTTTATAGTAACAAGTGTCCTTCATCCAGTATTCACAAATAAAAGGGGAAGAATGGAGATCTATTTGCCTAGTTTTTCCTAATCTAAAAAGTTAACAAACTATCTGGCCTAGACAATGTATAATTAGCATATCAGCAAACATCACTAGTCATCAAGGATAAGAGCACATAATGTTACATCAAATGTCAACTTACATCTCAATGTTACAAGCTTACACAAGCAAAAGTTTGTTTTCTTGTCCAACCTGAAAGAAACACAAAAATTCAAAAGTCAACATATAGATAACAGTCTGTGCTTTCTGGCTTGCTAAAAATAAACGTTTGGCTAATTAAGAAACAATGCTGCATCACTGTACAGGTGTCATGGGTGTATCAGATTCTGTAGACTATCCCTCTGAATATGACTGCAGAAGGTTTCAGCAGTGTGCTTTACTGACTTCTTATTGGTCCTTCTGACTCTAGGACCCAGTGGCAACCTTCCCCTTGCTCTAGTTGACACATCTGGTGTTTATAACTTCCAGCTTGCTGCTGGAAGTTGAGGGTGATATTGCTGTCTCCATTTGCCTGTTGAGGCTTGGAGCTATAGCAGTGAGATATCTTTGTCTCAGATGTTTAGAGGACATCTGTTTTTCTCTCTGAGTCTACACAAGCTATGTGTTTCCCTTGTTTGTTTATCCCATCTGTCTTTAGCAGTAGTGGGGATTGACTGGTGCTCATCCTGTCCTTTCCACTGCAGGGCTTATCGCCAGGGTCAGGCAGGGATTAGGAATACTGCTCGATGATAAGTGCAGAACCTATAAAGGTACGATAGAGCAGCCAGGGTGATATTAGATCTGCCTAGGGGTCTCCACTACCCCTTCCCTAGTATTTGGCTCCCTTTCCCTTATCCCTTTGTGTTGCACTTAACCTTTCCTACCCATTGCGTGACGTTATCACCCACCGTTCAAGTTTGCAAAAGAAAAAAACAAAACAAAAAAACACCTGACACTTGTTTTTTTTGTTGTTTGTTTTTTCTGTGTGCTTTTTTTTCTTTTGCTGGGTTCATGGATCCCATTGCTGTGCTAGCAGAGCAGCAGCAGATGTTGTCGCTGGAGGTGACTGACCTTCGTTATGAGATCCAGCAGCAACGGCAGATGCTGCAGGCTCCTATTGTGGGGGACACTGCGGGTTGGCTGGTCCAGCTTGAACCCCAAATTGCCCTTTTGGACAGGTTTTCTTGGGGTAGGGACAAGTTTTTTGTATTTCTTTGGCTGAATCCAAGCTGCATCGCATTCAGAAAGGGAATCATGCAGTGGAGACTTATAGCTCTGAATTCCGCTGGTGGTCAACTGATACCAAATGGAATGACCAGGCTCTCAGAAGCCATTTGCTTCAGGGCCTCACTGAAAGGTTAAAGGATGCATTAGCAGTGTATGAAACTCCTGTGTCACTGGAGGCTGCCATGCCCTTGGCTATTCGGGTGGATAGATGCCTGCGGGACAGATGGTAAAGACACCTGCTTCTGATCCTTCTTTCTTGGATATGGTCCCAGTGTTGGAGGGAAGGTCCGAGGGCAAACCTATACTTGTGGAGTTAGAGTAACCCACTCAGTTGAGTTGCCCCTTGGGGATGTTGTTTGTGCTGTATAAATTGCGCCGCAAAGTAGCTAGAGAATATCATGACTCTGTACTTGATGGCCACCCAGGTGGTAAGGCAACCGCGGACCTCCTTTTTCGCCATTTTTGGTGGTTGAGGTTGCATCGGGATGTGGTTGAACAAGTGTCTGCCTGCAATGTTTGCACACATTGTAAAGTACCGCATACCTGTCCATCTGGTCCTATTTTGCCACTACCTGTTCCTAAAAGGGTCATGAAAGACAGGTATAAATGTATGACTGTCAGTAAACGCGTACCCAGTCCGGAACTGAATGTGAATGATTTTGATTTTGTGTGGTTGTCTATCAGAAATTTCAGCTTAAGGGTTCCTTCCTGGAAGTTGGGACCAAGATTCTTTGGTCTCTATAAGATAACCGCCGTCATTGGTCCAGCAGCGTTTTGTCTTGAGCTACAGCAAACTCTTGAGATTTACAATGTTTTTCACAGCTCAAGAGATAGGTGGAACCCCTTGAGCCTTCACCCCTACCGCCTGCTCCAATAATGGTTGATGGAAACCTAGAGTTTTAAATTGCGAGTATTGTAGATTCTCGCCTCCAACGTTGTTCCCTACAGTACATGGTGCACTGAAAGGGTTAGGGTCCGCAGGAAAGAATGTGAGTTTCTGCATTAGAGGTGAACGCCTCCAGGATGGTTCGTTTGTTCCATACCTCTTGTCCTGAGAAACCTGGTCCTGAGTGTCCAGAAGCCACTCGTAGAAAGGGGGTACTGACACGGGTGTATCAGAGGCTGCGGACCGTCGCTCTGCATGTGACTGTAGAAGGACTCAGCAGTTTTCTTTAGTGACTTCTTACTGGTTCTTCTGACTCTAGTACCTAGTGGCAACGTTTCCCTGGCTCTAGTTGACATACCTGGACCAGGGTGTTTATAACTTCCAACTTGCTGCTTGAAGTTTTGGGTGATATTCCTATTTCCATTTCCCTTTCCCTGTTGAGGCTTGGAGCTATAGCAGTCATCTATCTTCCTCTCTGGTGTTTGGAGGATGTCCGTGTCTCTGAGTCTACTCCCTTGTTTGTTTATTCAATGTCTTTAGTGGTAGTGGGGATTGACTATTGCGCACCCTGTCCTCCCGAATGCAGGGCTTATTGTCAGGGCCAGGCATGGATTAGGTATCCTGTTCAGTGATAGGTGCGGAAATTATATAGGGCAGACTGTTATGAATGAGTCACCGGAGGAGGAGAAAACAAAAATACAAGCTAAGTCCAGAAAACCAGAGAGGTTGGTAGCTATCGGATTGCAGACCCCTGATCCTATACACCACAACTAACAGTAGCCGTGGGGGGTTCCTACAGTGCCCTAGACCCCTCGTAACAGCCGGAGAACTACATAAGCCTAAAGTAGGAAAGGGGAAATCTAAACTGCCCCAGAGCAGACCCCAAAGCAATAGACAGACCCCAACATGTATTGTCAGTGAAAAACAGATGAAAACACAAACACAGACAGAAAGACAGGCTGAGCAAACGATGGGGCCCAACTAACTAGATAGGACAGAAAAGATGCTGGCTGCAATCCGCAAAAAAAACCCTACCAAAAATGTCCCAAGCATCTGATGGGGAAAAAGGCCCTGAAGTCGCTAGACTTCAATATCACTATATCAGCACTCAGGTATATTCTGAAAACAGAGCAAAGAGATCAACTGATCAGAGACAAAAATGGAATTCAGCCAGTCCCAACCAGGACTGGCTGAATACAAACACTAAGGAAACCAGACAAAATCTCATGGAATATTAGCAGGGCAAAAACTTAGCTTTTAGTAGACAGGAACAAAACTGGATGCAAGAGCTCAGAGCAGAAAGGATCACCAGCAGCCCTGCAGGGCGTCGGCTGCCTTATATCCACTCAGAAATTCCAGATGTCCAATCACACTCCGCCTGTTCAGATGACAGGTTCTTCCCATCCCAATCAATTTCACTACCCCTCTTCACCAGCAGAGGGAGTTCATCAGACATCAAAAGTGAAGGGGAGAATGAACTCACAACAGCAGACAGGGTGACGTTAGATGTGCATAGGGGTCTCCACTCCCCCCTTTCGTAGTGTTGGGTTCCCTTTCCCTTCATGTTGCACTTAGCCTTTCCCACACATTGCGTGAAAATAGGAGAGAGGTCCTCGCTCGAAAAAATTATCCTCACTGGTGGTTTTATAGTCTTTGTCATAATATTTTACTTCCATTTCACAGAAACATAAAACATGAGTAGGCCAATTATCTAAATCTTTAGCAGTGACCCAAAAATCTTCCACCTAAAGTAGGGAGTCCCACGAGAGCCTCAGGTGTCTGTCAAACTTGAATTACTTACCAAGGAGAGCCACCTTACAGCCATCATTATGGATAGAGTCATGGAGGTCCGATAAAGGATAGCTGTGGCTCGGATCCACCATGGAGGGTAATAAATCCTTTTCAGAATGAAATTAGACCACCAAATATGTCGTATTTGTTCCAGATTTCACGTGTCTTGGTTTGTATAAGGTATTGTTCTCTTATCCTGACAGATAAGTTACGGCAGCATGACCTCTTTATTTAGAACAAGCGATCAGTTCCCAACGTTCTACCAGGCGGCAGCCAATGAGTTATCTGAAATTGATGCTATTGTACAACTGGTAAAATATTTTCATTGGAAATGGGTTGGAATTCTTGTATCCGATGATGACACGGGACGAATCGCCGGTGAGACATTTAAAATGGAAATTTTACGATCCGGTGGTTGTGTGGCTTTCTTCATTGAATTTAAGGAGAATCTCTCCGGCTCATTAAAATCTGCTACAGAAATGATTGAGACAATCGATAAAAGCTCAGCGAACGTGACCATTGCGTTCTTAAGTATAAACTATGCAGACACATTTGTCCATATGTTTGCGATGCCAAAGCTGAGACCTAAAATGTGGATTATGTCTTCCTTCTTCTCCCGGGTGTCAGAATTACAACGTCTCGGAATAAGAACAACATTTAATGGAAGTTTGTCGCTTGCTGGTCATCAAGGAGATATCCCGGGGTTCAGGGATTATTTGTACAGCGTAAAGCCCATAAAATACCCAGATGACGACCTTCTGAGGAAAATCTGGGAATTACTTATTATGTGCACCTACTCCAACACTACAAGTGACGTAATCCCCAAATGCATGGGCAATGAATCTCTGAATGATGAGTTATTATCACTATTTAATGTTTTTGTGTTCCGGACATCTTACGTAGTTTATACTTCTATATATATCATGGCAAATTCCCTGCAAAACATGTATGGCACCGGCAAATCCAGAAATCCAAAGACCTATTTCCAACATTGGCGGGTATGTTGACTCAGGGGTTTTATTGCATCGTTAGAGGGGTGTTCCCATCTGTAACATTAATGGTGTATAATATATGAGGGTGGTGGGGCAGGCATCTGTCTCAGAATGAGACATCAGTGTGGCTGTTGTCAGAGCTGGAAGCACAAGTGCCGCTGTCTTCATTAATTTATACAGAAGCTGTCATGATTGACAATGGCAATTACTTCATAAGTTTCAGAGCTCTCCTAGAAATTAATGGCGGGAGCCCTGAATATTGGCCCACCTCCCCTGACAAAACATCATCTTCATCCTGAAATAAAATTTGTCAACATAGCAGACCTCTTGCCTTTCTGCACGTTGAACGTATGAAATATATATCTCATGGGAATCAAAAATAGTGCGAACATATAAATCCCCTAAAACGAATTATTTATTTAGTACATTAAAAAACACCTATCCCAGTGAAAAAATGGCCAATGCCAAAAAATAACCAGACCTACACTGGGATGCTACATAGCCCTACTATAAGGCTCACTGATACCTTCCTAGCCGTGGAGGTTGGCACCCTACAAACGAGAATTGGCGCCCCCACTCAACGTGGACTATCCCTCACTCCCCTACCAGTCCCTATTCAGACAGGAGGGAAAACAATAATCCGATAGTGCAGAAATGAAACTTCAGAATGCCCTAAGCTCGAGCAAAACCTCAAACAATTGATATTATCCTGATAAAACCCCCACACAGGGGTATATTAACCAATAAATTGCTTGTCATATGTGGGTATGCCCTTATGATATTATAGCAGTGAACATTCAAATTGCCTTAGGCTAAAATAGGACCCCAGGATAATATTAAAGATAAAAAATCTAATACCTGCATATCATGATCATATGTGACAGACTAATATGTCCGACAGACAGATAATACAAACTAACCCCTCTCAAGGGTATATTATGAATCATAGTAGAATAAACAAGGTCACTTATCATGTGCAGGTCAACCCCGACGCGTTTCCCCGCCTATAGCGGTTCATCAGGAGGATCAATCAATAAATGTCATATCCATATATGATACCCAGATGATGCATGATGGGATAGGTGTTTTTTAATTTACTAAATAAATAATTCGTTTTAGGGGATTTATATGTTTGCACTTTCTGTACGTTGCCACTGCTCCCTTTCCTCACTCTTTAGCCACTTCTCTTTTGTCATAAAAAATGAATATCCATAACATCTCCAGAGAGGGGCATTCACCTCCCCACGCCTTTCACACACTAATTAAGATAGGAACAGCCAGGTACGGACTGGGCCTGAAATTCAGCCCTGGCATTTGAAATCACACAGGCCCATGTTCTCCCCGTCCCCAAGCACCAGATGAAATATATTACTAATATTACCTTGGATGAAGGAAAGCAATTACCAATAGTATTAATGATTCCCATGACCTGCTGGGATAAGTGATGGATTTTTGGTGACTTTGTGCTCCGTCACATCTCTTAGCAGCATGGGTGTCTTGAGAACACCGATTCTGTTAACAAGGTAGCAGCCAAAGCAGCCTATGAGCAGACAGGCCCTTCTGGCATTTGCCAGAATTGCCAAATGGCCAGTCCGGCCCTGGGAACAGCTAACCATTCAAGGTCCTTTTAAAGCCAGAGACTCCCTTCAGTGCTCAGGTGATTGAAGCAGGATATCTATTGTGGTGAACAGGATGGCTGCTGGAGAAAAGACAGCCAGTTTGAGATTAGTGTACATAGGGGGAAGAGAAGTGGAGAGACTTTGTCCAAGGGATGAAGCATCTTGACTTGAAAGCGCTTGTTTGAATCTGCAGCCAGAGGGTTCGTAGACATGCCATCTCCAATATTGGGGTTTGTGTGTGTCGCGGTCATGGGGGCCGGGGTACTCAGTAGCCAGGCAGGCAGTCTACCAGGGATATCACTGTGGCGATTGCCCAGCATCGTAGCCCTGACCGGACAAGTGAAAGGGCAGTATATACAAGGGATAATAGGTTATGGTTTAACGTGATGCCAGCTGAGGTGTCGGGCCAGGGATGGCCAGCGCTGCATGTGGGGTCCCAAGGGGATAGTGCAGCAAGGTGGATCACTCCCCCCCAGCAGGAGCGGGCCCCTGGGGTGATGATGTGGGTTGTAGTGAGCAGTGCAGCAGAAAGAAGCAAGGAGGTGAATGAATTCAGTCTTTGCCTTTACTGATGGATGGCAAGTAGAATCCAGGGGTACTGGTCACCAGGTCCAGGGCCCAGCCAGTCTGGAAGCAGCTGGGGTCCTCTCCACTATGTGGGTAGAATAAGCCTTCCTTTCTATGCCCATCTGTTTGGAGATTCAACAGCTTCTGAGCTGATCTGTGCTCCCTGCTTGTCTGCTCTCCAGCCGCTCCAGCCAGCATGCAATGTGAGCTCTTTGCAAGCTATTCTCTCAGTCCCAGCTCTGAGCCCTCTGTAATGGGGTACTCTTGGTGTTGAAAGAGTGGCCGTAGGACCTGCAGTCCCTCGGTCTCCAGATTTTGCTCTCAGGATTTGCAATCCCTGGTAGCCCAGGACTCAGGTGTCCTTCTCTCGGGGTAATCCTACGGTGAACCTTCAAAAGCTCCAACCCTGGAAACTCCTGTTTCCTTGTGTATCTTCTTCCCTTTCATTCCTGACACTACATTACACTGCTCTCTCTCCCCCCCAAGCCAGAAGAGGCAGTCACCCTCTAAACTAGGTGCTTGTGTTACCCCCTTCTGGTGAGGGATCAGGCTTGTGTGTGGATGCGTGGTTTACCTAGTGTAGGGAGCTCCATTTACTTCCAGACATGATACCACCGCTGGTTAGGGAGGCGATACCATTGTGGCGGCCGTACCGCAGGGGCGCCACATGTGGATTTAAAATTTATGAGCTATACAGTAGATTTTTGTCATTGTAGCAGAGGGATGGACATCATGCATTCACCTCAGTGTAGGGCCACTAGGGTCCCTACAATTGAATAATTGCCTGATGATGCTTCACCTGTCATATCTGGGAGGGATTTCATAAAACCCTGAAGAGCTGAGAACATCCCACAAATCCACCTCACGTGAGGTCATCAAGAGGAGCTGTGCGGGTGTAGGGTCGGTTGCGAGTGAGGAATGGCAATTGGGTGTTGGTGCTGCTGGTGTTAGTGCAGATAGGTGGCGGAGTTGTGCTGTACTCACAGGAATGGGGGGTGACCCGCTTCTTGACGTCGACAGGCACGAGACAGAGGCAGGAATTGTATTCAACAGGTTTCCTTTTATTGGCCGCCCTCACGACGACCAGAACAAAACACGACAGATGTTTCACACTGTTATCCTCCTGTAGACAGGCCTGGGTACCTTCACTTGTACACTTTCTCTGTCAGTCGTACTTCGTGGCTCTATCCGCCGTGGCTGCCCTAGGCCAATCCACCACGGCGTTTCACCTTACAAAGTCCACCAATAATCCAGGTCCTCACAGGCCGTCTCTGCCTGTGACCAATGTCCTATAGGGTCACCCCCCGTGACCGTTTCCACTGTCCAAAGTCTCTGAGGGGTCTCCTTTGTGTGACAGACTCTCCTAACCTGTGAGCTCCCCTGTCTGACTGAAGCTTCTGGAAGCTTACCTCAGTATTTATTCAGACAGACCAGGTAGCCCCACCCTCTGTCACCTGACAGTCACCTCTGCCCAATCAGAGTCACCTTGACCTCTGGCAGTTATGTATCACTCAAATGACTGTTACATAATCACTGCCATCGGCGCTCTCCAGTGACCTCTGATGGGCAGTCTGCCACATGACACCCTCTGTCAATCTCTCTGTCTCCATTACAGGCAGAACCGTACCCAGCTCAACCTCCCCACACGGGCATAGCTTAGAAGCTACTAGAAGGCAGATGCCAATTATGAGCTGCGCTCAGAGACGAAAGATGCATCGCCGTGTAGGCTTGACCCAAGCTGCACCGGACATTAATCGAAGAGCTTCCCTTTGCTAAGCTATGAGCCATTCTTGTGACCAGGGTTTGGTACTTTTTCTTCTTTATCTTATGTAATTGTAGAAGCTGTATTGCTTTGTCCCCTTAGTAAAATCTTTTGTCTACTTTATAAACACTGCCTATATTTCTGGATTAAATATAAAATGTAATAGACCTGTTTCTTTTGTCATGCAAATTGCACCCAGACGCCATATACGCTTCCCTGAAACCGGTGTCCAGTTGGTCTGTATAAATGATTGGTGGTGGTAGCAAATGATCTTTCTGGGGTTACTGTGTAGTTGGCAGTGACCGGAACAAGGAACAGATACTGTGTATTCCATGAATTGGAGTCAGTTGTATTTCTGCCATTTGATAACTGTGAGTTCCCAAATAATCATCCAAAAGCCGGTTTCACACGTCCTGATTTTTACAGCACCTGAAAAAATGGCAGCAGAGATGTCAATGTCTATGTGTGTAATCAGGGGCGTAGCTACCACGGTCGCAGCGGTCATCACGCCCCCCCATGCACCCCATTATCGCCCTCCCAGAGAGACCCACCGCAGCCCCCCACAGCCTGCAATGACGTCCTTTCCTGTGCGCACAGGACCTGTGATGAGGTCACAGGAGGGGAGGAGTCAGGGGTCACATGATCAGGGGCCTCAGTGTCTGCAGGACTCTGCTGTGCTGGTTGTCATGGTGCTGGATGAGGGGAAGTTTCTGTGTGGGGTCAGGAGGGGTTTACAGGGTGGATGTAGCAGAGCCGCGTGTGTACGAGGTGTACGTAGCGAAGATGTGTGTGTACGAGGTGTGTGGAGCCGCGAGTGTGCGAGGTGTACGTAGCGAAGATGTGTGTGTGGAGCAGAGCCGTGTGTGTATGGAGCGGAGCTGCGTGTGTACAAGGTGAGTAGAGCCATATGTTCGAGGTGTACGGAGACGAGCTGTGTGTGTACAAGGTGTGCGGAGCAGAGCCGCGTGTGCACAAGGTGAGTAGAGCCATATGTTCGAGGTGTACGGAGAGGAGCCGTGTGTGTACGAGGTGTACGGAGCAGAGCTGCGTGTGTACAAGGTGAGTAGAGCCATATGTTCGAGGTGTACGGAGAGGAGCCGTGTGTGTACGAGGTGTACGGAGCGGAGCCGTTTGTGTTCGAGGTGTACGGAGCGGAGCCGAGTGTGTACGAGGTGTAGGGAGCGGAGCCGCGTGTGTACGAGGTGTACGGAGCGGAGCCGTGTGTACGAGGTGTACGGAGCGGAGCCGAGTGTGTACGAGGTGTACGGAGCGGAGCCGCGTGTGTACGAGGTGTACGGAGCGGAGCCGCGTGTGTACGAGGTGAGTAGAGTCGTATGTTCGAGGTGTACGGAGAGGAGCTGTGTGTGTACAAGGTGTACGGAGCGGAGCCGCGTTTGTACAAGGTGAATAGAGTCGTATGTTCGAGGTGTAAGGAGAGGAGCCGTGTGTGTACGAGGTGTACAGAGCGGAGCCGTTTGTGTTCGAGGTGTATGGAGCGGAGCCGAGTGTGTACGAGGTGTACGAAGCGGAGCCGCGTGTGTACGAGGTGTACGGAGCGGAGCCGCGTGTGTACGAGGTGTACGGAGCGGAGCCGCGTGTGTACGAGGTGTACGGAGCGGAGCCGCGTGTGTACGAGGTGTACGGAGCGGAGCCGCGTGTGTACGAGGTGTACGGAGCGGAGCCGCGTGTGTACGAGGTGTACGGAGCGGAGCCGCGTGTGTACGAGGTGTACGGAGCGGAGCCGCGTGTGTACGAGGTGTATGGAGCGGAGATGGGCATGTATTTTGGCATGGGGGGTCCCATTTGAAAGTTTGCACCGGGGCCCATAACTTTGTAGTTACGCCACTGTGTGTAATACTTTTTGCACGTATGTGGCAACCGTTTGACCCCTGTGTGCTGCATCAGTACCAGATGGATGGGCGCCAGGGAAGAAGAATTACAGTTAGTGCTGTTACCTGGTGCTGGGTGCTGAAGACGGATCTCATCATTCTCCCCTGCTCTGCCGGCGATCAGTGCAAGCAGGGGAGAATGAAGAGAGTTATATTCAAATGATAACAATGAAAGCAGGCGGCAGCTGATGGAACTATTATTCCCATTAGCCAATGCCTGCTGCTGCTAATACCATCACCGGCCGCCTGCACGGTTCCCCTGTATTTTCTATAACCAGCCAGGTAAAACACACAGCAAGGGGCTGCAACCCTCAGTAGTCAGCTTCAGTAAGGCTGGTTATCAAGAATAGAGCAGTCACCACGCTGTTTTTATTAAATTATTTAAATAGTTTAAAAAATGGCATGGGGTTCCCCTCATTTTTGAGAACCAGCCTTGCTAAAGCATACTGAAGGGGGCTGGTATTCTCAGTATAGTGACCCTCCAGCCAAAAAATAGCAGCCCGCAGTCGCCCAGAAAAGGGACATCTATTCAACAGGGCTCAACAGAGAATTGTTCATGACAAAAAAGGTGACAGTGGGAGGATCTGCGAGACCGCTCAGGCTGTGATCTTTGACAATTGGTGGCAGCAGTGGGATATTACAGAACATCAGTGATCTGGTTTTAGAAATCATCTCTGTCACTGAAAACTTGTACGTTTCTTGTAAGGATTCTGTGCAGAGTTATGAGGATCAGACTCAGCATTATGTTTTTTACCTGGGACAATACTGTACATGTGACAGTTACACTCCTCCGCCCTCTCTTGTTTTTCTGTTCTATCTTTTGTTTAGCAATTATGGCTGCAGTTGGGGAGGCCTGGTAAAAACAACTGACCAAGGAGGTTTTTATTGCTCTCTGCACGATGAGACAGATTGACAAAACCAGGCAGCAAATGATTACTGATCTGCTGCAGGTTGATTCAGAGCAAGCTCGCCACTGAGCCCTGATGAAGGGAAGGCCAGCAAAGGTGCAGCTGCAGAGGTCCTACCTGTAGATACCAGCCATAGCAGCAATGATAGTAACTTGGACCCCCACCTGCAGATCGCCTCACTGCAATTTAGTGCAGATGATCGTTATGGATAGCTGAGGCTCATTCAGCAATACCAAGAGCGAGATGCTGCAGCACAAGAGCGTCAGGGCCAAGCTGACTGAGAGGCTGCTGAGCGACAAGCCGAGCTTCAGTATCAGCTGGAGTTAGCGCCACTCCAGATGGAGCCATCTACCCCACTGAAGAGTGAGTCCAGTAATATCTCCACCTTTAAACCCCTTCCTGAGCATTTTCCTATCATGTACAAGGTTGCGGATCTGGACACATTTTTAGATGGTTTGAAAAGGCCTGCTAGCAGTACTTGTTGCCTGAGGACTAGTGGGACAGATATTTAACCCTTGAACTATGAGGCAAAGCTCTGGAGCTGTTTGACCCTCTCCATCAAGATCAAAATCAAGACTGTGAAGCCATCAAAAAGGCCCAGGAAATATCAGCTTACTCCTGAGGTATATCACAAAAAGTTCCTGGCCCTCTAGCCAGGGATCACCCACCCCCAGGATCTGTCTGCATAGGGATCACCCACATCCAGGATCTGTTTGCCCAGGGATCACCCACATCCAGGATCCATTTGCCCAGGGATCACCCACATCAAATGCTTTGCTGAAGTCAAGATATACTATATCTACTGCATTTCCATGATCCACCCAATCAGTGATTCCATCATAGAAGGAAATTAAGTTAGTCTGACATGACTTATTAGTTACAAACCCATGCTGACTCTGTTTAATTACTTCATTCTTATCCAGGTACTGACATACATGTTGTTTAATAATTTGTTCAAAGATCTTTCCTGGTATAGAAGTCAGACTCACCGGCCTATAGTTGCCTGGGTCCACCTTCTTCCCTTTTTGAAGATAGGAACAACATTTGCTCTTCTCCTGTCTTCTGGGACTTCTCCTGTTCTCCAAGAATTTTCAAAGATTATGGAGAGGGGTTCAAAAATTTCTTCTGCTATCTCCTTCAGTACTCTGGGGTGTAATTCATCTGGACCTGGAGACTTGAATTCATTTAGGTTAGCTAAGTGTTTCCTCACTATCTTTCAGTTTATAGATATCCTGGATTCTTCTATTCCCTTAATAGGACAGTGAAGAACAGTTGATGTTACATTTTCTTTCTGAGAGAAAACAGATGCAAAATAGGAACTTAAAAGTTCGGCCTTCTCAACATCCTGTCTTACCATTTCATCATTTTCATCCTGTAAAAATCCTATAGCATCTTTGACTTTTCTTATACTTTTGACATATCCCCAATATCCTTTATTATTGCTTTTGACATCTCTTGCAAGCCTCAATTCATTGTCAGCTTTAGTAATCTGATTTGTGCCCTGCAGGTTCTGCAGACAGCATTATATTCTTCTTTAGATATGCCTCCCACTTTCCATTTTATAAACATTTTTTTCTTTCTTTTTAGCATGTGCTTAAGTTCTGTGTTCATCCATCCTGGCTTCCTTAAATGCTTCCTATTCTTGTTTGTACCTGTACTTATGCATCTTAAAATTTTGGAGGCACATCATAACTCGGCTCTGGATTGTCATCTACAGTAGGTAGTAAGAAGACCTTGGACTTCCTTTCTTGTCGGTTTTCTTTTTGTTTTGGCCATGGTTGTGTAAGGATGTAGTTCTTTGTATCTCTGCACATTCCAAGACCCTGCATACTCGTTCGTCTGGGGCTTTTTTTTTAACAATAAATATTCCTGATTGCCCATGGACTATGGACTCATTTATCCATGGATTTCATTACAGATCTTCCTTCATCCTCTGGTAATTAGGTTATCTTAGTTGTAGTGGATAGGTTTAGTAAAATGGTACACTTTATTGCTTTACCTGCTTTCCCTAACGCCAAGACACTTTGTCACGAGGTTCCGTAGGTTCCTCGTAGAAGAAGGGGTACTGTCACGGGGTTACCGCAACAGTGTGGAGCCAGAAGACTACAGCATCTGATTGCTCCTACTCCGGAGCTGAGAAGAAGCACTTCTTCATTTTAAATATGGTTATTTCTTCTGGCAGAACAGGTGTTAATCGGCCATTTTGGAAATCCTTGTGCTCGCAGCTGCTCTTGGTTAGCCACTCCTTTCCCCTTTATAATCTGGGCTCTGTTACAAATCCTTGTCAGAGCTAGCATTTGCTGCATGGCTAATGGAGGGAGATGAGATCATATGGTTTGTATGTGTGACAATCCCTTCTCTATTTTGATTTATTTACCTACCTTCACGCCCCGGTGTATTCTTCTGTTATATGTGAGTGAATATTTTGTATGCCTGGAGTTTTCGGTCAACCCTTGTTTGTGTTGCCTTGTTTGTCTGGTTGGTGTACTATGGTGCACAGTAGCTCCCCTCCTCCCTGGGTGGAGGAAGGGAACAGATGGAGGGCTAGTTCAGGAGATAAGGCAAGGGTGGAGGTGACATCTTCACATTCAGAAGTATCCCGTGGAGTATGGCAAGCTAGGGTGTCCCCTAGTGTTAGGGACAGGGAAGGAGCCCCTGGTCCTGGGTCACCCCACAGCTGTGTCATGACACACTGGCTCAGGTGTTTGTCACTGAGATTGAGAAGTTTTATGGGGTTCCTTCTAATATGGTGTTAGATCGGGGGACCCAATTTGCTTCCAAATTTTGGAGGATGTTTTGTTCCCAATTAGGGATGAATCTCTCATTTTCTTCGGTGTTCTATCCTCAAACTAATGGTCAGACTAAATGCCTAAACCGAAGTTTGGAGACATACCTCAGATGTTTTGTGTCAGATAACCAGGAGCATCGGTCTTCTTTTCTACCACTGGTTGAGTTTGCGTTAAACAATCGTTGTAGTGAGTCCACTGGTAAGTCGCCATTTTTTGGTGCATATGGCGTCCATCCATATTTTGTACCTTCAGTAAAGATGGGTTTCCTGTGGAGGAACAATTTTATTCTTCACTGTCATCGGTATGAGAAGGGGTTCAGAATAATTTAAAGATCATGGAGGACAAATACAAATGTATGGCTAATAAGAAACAATTGTCAGGTCCGGACCTGGGGGTGAATGATTTAGTATGGCTGCCTGCCAAAAATTTTAAACTGAAAGTTCCTTCTAGGAAATTAGGTCCTAGGCTTATTGGTCCTTATATGGTGGTCGCAAAAATTAAACCTGTAGCTTTTCGTTTCAAGCTTCCCTCTACTCTCAAGATCCATAATGTTTTCCACAGGTCTTTACTCAAAAAATTTGTTGTGCCTGTGGAATTGTCACCTTTAGTTATTGATGGCAATTTAGAATTTCAGGTAGTGAAAATCGTTGATTCCTGTATGGTTCAGCACTCTGTGACAAACGTCAGCTTACGCTGAGTCGTTCTTCTTGAGAGAGTGGACCCTCTTGGCCGTGGCACCCACCCACCGAGGGCGAGCTGACCTTGTGAGAACCCACCCCTGTACAGGGAGTGTCAGGGGCAAGACCAAGGGGGTGAGCCACCACGGCAGCTGGACCAGACGGCCGGCTCAGGGGACACTATTGAGTGTCTGGCAACAGGACGAGCAAGAAGCAAGACAAGACTAGACGTAGGTGCAAGGTATCTTCATTAGGATAACTTCAGAATCACATTCAGTGTAAAAACGTGAGAACATGCAAAACGTGCAAAGTGCGTGCATGGGCACGCCAAGGTCCATAGCATGGTACGTGCCAGGTGGCACGCCTAGGTACAGGTAAAGGCACAATGGCATCGAACTCCGGACCGCTGGCAACGATCGACATGATCAAGGCATCAGGCTACGGACATCAGCTCCGGACATTGGGCCACAGTCATCCAGCTTACGATCTCTGGCAGCGATCGGCAGGTTCCGGGCATCCGGCAGGCAAACCAGGTTTCAGGCAAGGAGGCACGACAGATATCCAGGCATGGTGCGTGTTAGTAGCACGCCAAGGTCCAAGGCTAGGTGCAAGGCAAGGTGCGTGTGTAGGGGACACGCCAGGGTTCAAGGCTAGGTGCAAGGCCAGGTGCGTGTGTAGGGGACACGCCAGGGTTCACAAAACGAGACAGGGTGCATGTGTAGAGACACGCCAAGGCACAAGGTACAAGAAAGAGTGCGTGTGTAGAGACACGCCAAGGCACAAGATACTAGACAGAGTCCTGCGCGTGCAAAGGGGCACTCCAGGGTCAGGCGAGGCAGAGTCCTGCGCGTGCAGAGAGGCATGCCAGGGTCAGGGTTCAAGGACCGGGTTAGGACCTGTGCGTGCAAGAGGGCACGACAGGGGACCATGGCAAAGCCTGCGCGTACTTTTCCAGAAGCACGGGGAGGTATGCCATGGGCAGGCGAGGGCCTGCACATGCTTTAGAGAGCACACAGAGCGCAGTGCGGAAACAGGGTGAAGTGCAAGGGAGCACAGAGGGCACGGCTGGGGCACTGGCTAGCTGATCGGGCTGTGGCACTGACAACCGGGCAAGACTCTAGCGAACCCGGCTGAGGCATGGCAGGCGACACAGCTGTCACTGACCGATGAGCATGGCTGAGGCACAAGCAGGCGGGCACGGCTAGGGCAGGCACGGCTGAGGCACAAACAGGAGGCTAGGAAGGCCAGGCGCATGCAAACAGCATACGAAGCAGCAAGGGAAGACAAGACAAGAAACCAGGCAGGGCTTAAGCAGAGTACAGAGCCAGGAACGGAAGCATAGGCAGAAACACGGAACAGGAACAGAGGAAGAACAGAGCTAGCAGCGGAGCGCAGGCCGAAGCCCAGAGCTGGGCCAAGGGAGAGCCTTGGGACTAGCCTAGAAATGTGCAAGAGAGCACAATAGGAAAGAGTCTAGCAGCGGAGCGTAGGCCGAAGCCCAGAGCCAGGCCAAGGCAGAGCCTTGGGACTAGACATGGAAAAGAGCACAAACGGAAAGAGAGGAGGAATGGTGCATGTGCCAGGGAGCACTACAGAGCACCATAGGAGAGAGCGAGGCAGAGCAAGCAAAGACAGAGACCATAGGGGGGAACAAGGCAGAGCATAGCGAAGGCAAGACATGGCAGAAACAGGCAAGGCAGAGAATAACAGAAGGACTACAATTCCAAGCAGGACAAGGATGAACATGGCACAACGGACAAACATACGACAAGACACGGGACAAGAGACGAGTACAAGCACGGAGCGTGTGCAGAGACGCACGACAGAGCAAGTGCAAGGGCACAGAATAGAGGGAGCGCCCCACAGACCAAGCAGCCATGCAGGGACACAACACAATACTCAGGCCCTGAGCAAAGGAAGGGGTGGTCTGATATAGGGCACAGCACCTCCTCTTCCGGGTCAGGACCAGGCGAGAACTTCCTAGTTCAGATGCTCCAGGATCACAGAGCGCAGTCACATGATCAGGGTTTAAGACATGACGAGATGATCACCGAACCAGACAGTGCAGGATCCTAGGAAGGACACATGATCAGAGTTTCAGACATGACGAGATGATTGCAGAACCAGACAGTGCAGGATCTTAGGAAACGTCACATGATAAAGGTTTCAGACATGACGAGATGATTGCAGAACCAGACAGTGCAGGATCCTAGGAAGGACACATGATCAGGGACTCTAGACATGACGAGAAGATCACAGAAGGCAAAGCAGAAACGCAGGCATCTTGCAGCTCAGCAGACATGAGGTGAGTGTGCACATTGCTCTAGGGAACAAGCAGGATAGCAGACAAGATATGCGCATGCACATCGCTCCAGGAGTTCTTGAGACAAAACAGACATGGCAGACATGACAGACATGGCGGGCATGACACACTCTATACAGTACATGAGAAGGGGTACCGTCCGGAGGAGAGAATGTGGGTTCCAGCATCTGAGGTTAGTGCTGGTAGGTTGATATGGTTCTTTCAATTGGCCCATCTGGATAAACCCAGTCCCGAGGGTCCTGTGGCCCTCATAGAAGGGTGGTACTGTCATGAGTGGGTCACGTCCCCCTGGGAGATCTGGGGTTAGAAGATTACTACATATTGTAAATCGCAGTTTGTGAATCGCATTTTTGGAAATGTTTGGACTCCAAGTTGGGTTTCCTTCATGTGTGTTGCCTGAAATTAGCAGGGCTCCCAGAGCACTAGGCCTACAGCTGTCATTCAGCAACCTATTACTGATCAATGTTTAAGTTAGAAATGCTGATCCAAGCCCTGTCCCAGGCCTTGTCCCATGCATCCATGCTGCACAAATATACTGTCATGATCCAGACCGTGTTTTGAGCCCTGTCTACCCCTTTCCCGCTCTGGCCATGTCAGGGGTTAACTTTGCTTTGCCTCGTTCTGGTTTCAGGTTGGCTATTTCTCCCAGCTGCACCCTGCAGGCTGTGTCAAGTATACTTTCTGCCTACAGTGTGAGTAGTTGACTCTGGTGATACCCTGATTTTTCCTGCTGTGTTTTGCTGACTTTGCCCGTGTCAGTTCATCCCCTCTCCTTGTCCCGACTCAGTGTTTTCTTCTTTGTGTTTGGACTCCTTGGTATTTGACTCGACTTTGACTCTGACCTGACTTCGTCACTCACTAGCTACTGGTACTTCTGCTTTTGTCTGGTTTTGACCCTATGGCATCGGCTGACTCTGAGCTTGGTGCTACCCTTTGTACTGCGTGATTGTATATTTTTTGACCCGACTTGATTGACTATACTGCTGCCACCTGGTGGTAGCCTCACTGCAGTGCTGCAGGTCTGCACTTGCAGACTTGCTGTCCTCTCTCCACTCTTTTGCCATCTAGTGGAACTTGCAGCTCCCTGCATAGCTGTAGTGTGACATTATAACTGACCGCTGATAGTTTTTTTTCTTTGCTCCTCTTTGTATGGATTCGTTTCACACTCTTGCCGGTCAGATGTCAAATATGACCCAATTGATGCAGGATTTGTCAGTGGAACATAGGGCTCCTGCCACTTCTCATAACTAACTCCAGCAAGAGCTTACTGAAACTGTTAAATCTTTTCAGGGTCCCATGGCAAAATCAGCAGCTAGGCAATCTGATCTCATTGATATTTCATTACTAGTGTTGAGCGATACCTTCCGATATCGGGAAATATCGGATCGGATTGGATCGGACCGATACCCCAAAAATATCGGATATCGGCGATTCCGATACCGGAAACCAATGCAAGTCAATGGGACACAAATATTGGAATGAAAATAAACCCTTACTTTCCTTGTAGGTTAATTCTACATGAAGGAAAATAACTAAGAATAATGTAGAATGTGTTGGGGGAGGTGGAGGAGACATTAAAGGCATAGAGGTTTAGCACAATCAAAGGGAATAGCAGGAATTAATTTTTTTTTTAAGACGTTCGGAGTTACAAAGATATTGACTATGTTAAGCTTTTTTATATTTTGCCAGATATTTATGTTTCTCTACTTCCATGCTCTTCACCTTCTTTTTTACTTCTCCCACACTTTCTCCATCATCCTCAGCAGCATCAGCATCTTTTTCATCAACTTCTTCTTCACCTTATTCATCTTCTTCTTCACCTTCTTCCTATTATTCTTTTTTTTTACATTCTTCATACTTCTTATTCAACTATTATTCTTCTTCATATTCTTCTTCTTCATCATATTCTTATTTGTGACAGGCATTCCTGTAGTTGCTTCTTATTCAACTAATATTCTTCTTCATATTCTTCTTCTTCATCATATTCTTATTTGTGACAGGCATTCCTGTTGTTGCTATCTATAAAAGTTTGAAGATTACACCTGCCGTTCTGCCTGTCACAAAAGATTTACAACAGGATTTGTCCGCGTTCACTTTTGCCTGCAGCAACAGGTATTTTCCAGGGGCACCACGAGGAGGAACGGACTCACCCCCATACACTTCTTAGTCTTCTTCTGCTTATAATTTAGATAATATCTTGTGCTCTGATTTTTAGTCTTATGCTTAATGTTCTTCTGCTTTTTGTTCTGCAGCTTCTTGTTCTTCTGCTTCTTGATCTTCTGTCTTTTGTTCTTCTGTATCTTTGTGATTGTCTTCTTGTTCTTTGTCCTCTTGGTCATCTTCTTCATGGTCATCTTCTTGGTCTTCTTCAGGGTCGTCGTCTTCGGGGTCGTCGTCTTCTTCGGGGTGGTCTTCAGGGTCGTCGTCTCCAGGGTCGTCGTTTTCGGGGTCGTCGTCTTCTTTGGGGTGGTCTTCAGGGTCGTCGTCTTTAGGGTCGTCATCAGGGAGATCCAGAGTGATTACCAAAAACCATTTCAAAAAGCTTGCGCTTGGAAATGTAGCAGAAGGTACAAGAAGGCTGAGGAACTGCTGAGAACCAGCTGAAGGTACTGGAACCTGGATGGGTAGCCGAAGGTACAAGAGCCAATGGAACTACCGAGGACCAGCTAATGGTACTGGAACCCGGTTACTAAGCAGGAGGTACCTGTGCCAGAAAGCACTACCAAGGACCAGCAGACGGTGGAAATCGGATACAGAGAAGGAGGCACCTAAGCCAAAGGCTCTGCCTGGAACCAGCTGACATTACTGGAACCCAGGGGGACATATTCAAGATTGACTTCCAAAGAACCAGCTAATGGTACTGGAACTCAGATAGGCAGCAGAAGGTACACATGAAAAAAAAAGTTGCAAGGCCGCGAGCCGGCCAGAGTTACCGAAACCCACAGCCCTACAGGGGGAGCTTGTCCTATTGGCACTACGGAACCAGCCTTCATTGCCAGATCCCGCAGCCCACATAGGAAGCACCTAAACTGCAGGCACCATAGACTCGGCTAACCCGACCTCAACACGACAGGACAACGTATTGGAGGCAAAGTGACGTTGACACTACCCAGAAACAGCTGGTGTGCTGGAACCAGGCTGGGCAGGAGGGAGTGTCCATGCCAAAGACACTTCTGAGCAGCAACTGGCGGTGTTGGAGCCCAGGGATTACAGTAGAAACAGAGTGTAGCCAGAGGTCTAATTGGAGCAAGTTTAATATCTGTAGTAGTGTGAATGTGGACAGAGCAGGCGAAATTGCTGAACCCACAGCAGGGGATCAGCTTACGATACTGAACCCCAATAACACAGGAGCAAGTGTTGACTGTGCAGACGGCACTTCTGAGCAGCAACTGGCGGTGTTGGAGCCCAGGGATTACAGTTCAGGGGGTAGAAACATGAACACAACAGGAGACCTGGATACTGTTGCCAACCAATTATTTAATCTGGAAGAGGACTGGCAAAATTCCTGCAAGATCCAGTCCTTGTTCATTTTCTGAAAAGTAAGCCGGTCAACGTTATCGGAGGATAGTCGCATGCGACGTTCTGTTAGTGTGGCGCCCCTGAGGCTTGGTCGCCACAGAGGTACTGCACCTTCTCCTAAGGTGTAGTGCCCCACCATCCAGGTAAGGTGGGAACTCCCTGCCACACTCCAACACCTGCATCCCACACACAGGATAGTTCAGCGGGGACACCTAGCAGCTTCAGGCTGGGGGTAGCAGAGCACCCTTCGTGGAACCCTGCTTCATAACACGAGATGTGCTGGGAGGTGGGTGGAGTTAGTATAAAAGAAGGGGAAAGATAGAATTACAGAGAGTGCAGTCTGGGGTGAGTCCCAGAGGAGAGCAGGCTGGCAGGAGGTCAGCCTGTCGGGAGCTCAGGCGGAGGGAAGACAGTCAGTCAGGAGAGGCGGAGGACTGGTCTTAGTGGAGAGCTTCCGAGGAAAGGAATAGAAGAAGGAGTGCTGCAGCTGCCTCAGTGACCTGTGCCAGCTGGCATGGGAAGGAGAGAGAGAGAGAGACATAGAACTGTAACCTACATTTCCATAAGAGAGAGAAAGACAAGTACGGAACGAAGTGGAAGGAGAACAGAGAGGAGGAGTGGGTTGGATAGGAAGCCTGCCTATAGATTCTCAGCGCTAGGCCGGGCCAGCAGACACTGGTGGAGTAGTTGACTGTAAATGCACTGCTCCCAACCAAGACTTGGGACACAACAGTGAAACGGATAGAGAGACGGGATTCAGGAGAAGGGAGTCCCCGAAGCAGGCTACAGCTGTCTGTCATACAAGTGAGAGAGTTGTTACGAACATCTGACAGGAGGAACTTCAGAGAACCACGGTACTGGAGCTCTTCACACCCATAGGCGCAATAGAGGAGTCGTTCAGCAAAGACACATGTTGGAAGGGTGCTGGCGGGGAGAGCCCTATCTTGCCTGGAGGTTGGCTGGGCCTCTGTCCCGGAGGACACAGTACCGAAGCGGGCACCTGTGTGCACTACGAACTGTGAGTAAAGCTTTGAGACTGCAAGCCCTGGTGTCCTCCATTCATTCCCGCATCAGCACCGCTACATCTGGGTATCAACATCTACACCATTCTGTGCCCCTACTCCTCCATCGCACTTATACACGGCCCTGGGACTACAGCTCCACCTGTGGGGAGCTATACCATCTTAGCTGCATCACACCATCAGTCGCAGTGGATCTGCAAGCAGCGTTGGCTTACCATCCTACTTGCCAAATGCCACGGGTGGCGTCACAAACTTTACATTACAAACAAACACTGCCGCCATTGATATTGGGGCCCTGGGCCACGGACCGGGTTACTGCTGCTGTGACACATCGTCCCCCTGATGCCGGCCCGGTACCGAGTACCCCACAGCCCTGTGTGAAGCCAGCGAAGGCGACCCATTAGTACACCACCTGCGGCACTAAAGACGCTTTCCGATAATACACTAGCAGCAGGGCAAGCCAGCACCTCCAATGCATACTGGCTAAGCTCTGGCCACGTATCCAGCTTAGAGACCCAAAACTTGAAAGGGGAAGAGCCGTGTGGGAGAACACTGAGAGGGCAAGACATGTAGTCTGTCACCATCTGACGGAAATGTTGCCTCCTGCTGACTGGAGCCATCTGTGATGGTGTAGACATTTGTGGCGGGGACACAAAACTTTGCCACATTTGGGCCATACTGGTCTTGCCTTGTGCTGAGGCGCTGCCTCTGCTCCCACTTTGTGCAGAGCTTCCTCCACTGCCTCGACGCACTGAGCTGCTTTATAAAGCAATAGCAGCACTGCTCTCGGGTGGAATGGAGAACATGATGGAATGCACCAGTGTGTCTTGGTACTCCCGCATTTTACGCTCCCGGTTCAACGGTGTTATGAGGCTTTGTAAGTTGTCCCGGTAGCGAGGATCTAGGAGCGTGTACACCCAATAATCAACCTTGTTGAGAAAGTGGGCGATGCGGCGGTCGTTTCTCAGGCACTGCAGCATGAAATCAACCATGTGCTGCAGACTGCCAACTTGCCAAGAAACGCTGTCCCCTGCTTGAGGTGTCATCTCTGCCTGCTCTACATCACCCCACCCTTGCTCTACATACTGACTACTAGAGCATTGTGTACCTCCCTCCTCTGGACAGATGTCTTCCTCCTCCATTGACTCCTCCTCATCCTCCTCACAAAGTGTCCCCTGCCTAGGCCTTTGTGAGGAACCACGTTGCCAGACTGTCCAGAAGCAGATGGCATTTGTGACTCCTCATCCTCCACCTCTTCCACAACCTCCTCCCTTAGTGCTTGCAGTGTTTTTTCAAGCAGGCAGATAAGGGGGATAGTCATGCTGACTAGTGCATCATCTGCACTCGCCATCCACATGGAATCATTGAAGGCACGCAAAACGTGGCAGATCTCCTTCATAGAGGCCCACTCAGTGGTGGTGAAGTGGAAGTGTGAACAGCGCGCAGTGCGATTTGTTTGCACCTGATGCAGCTGGTACTCCATGACTGCTGCCTGCTGCTCACACAACCTCTCCAACATATGTAACGTTGAATTCCACCTGATGGGTAGGTCACATATGATGCGATGTTCCTGAAGGTGGAATCGGCGCTGCAGAGCTGCAATGCGCGATCTTGCCATGCTGGAACGCCGCAAGTGAGCGCACTCTATGCAGACCTTGTGCAGCAGTGCATCAAGATCCGGATAGTCCCTCAGAAAGCTCTGCATGACCAAGTTGAGCACATGTGCCAGACATGGGATGTGAGTGAGGTTGCCTAGGCCCAGAGCTGCCACCAGATTTTGGCCATTGTCACACACTGCGAAAAGAGAAATAGCTCCAGCTGCATAAAAAATTTCTTCTTTATTTTGAAATGCTTAAAATAGCAATAAATACATGATGAAAGCTCTCCAAATGACTACACCAGAACAGGGTCGTGTGAAGGCTACGCGTTTCGACCTACATATCAAAGACCATGTAGGTCGAAACACGTAGCCTTCACACGACCCTGTTCTGGTGTAGTCATTTGGAGAGCTTTCATCATGTATTTATTGCTATTTTAAGCATTTCAAAATAAAGAAGAAATTTTTTTATGCAGCTGGAGCTATTTCTCTTTTCCTCAACGTTTGTCTGGATGGAGCTCCGTGTTTCTGCAGGCGTTTACTGGTGAGCTGGCTCTCCTCCTTTTTCTTTCTTATTGTCACACACTACCATGCCTGGCTGGAGATTCGCTGGCACAAACCACACGTCGCTCTCCTGCTTGATGGCATTCCAGAGCTCCTGCGCTGTGTGGCTCCGATTCCCCAAAGAAGTTAATTTCAATACGGCCTGTTGACGTTTGGCCACGGCTGTGCTCTTATCGGTCGTAACAGGTAAGCGTTCACGGGTCCATGTGGAGGTAGACTGTGACGGCTCCTGCAGCGCTGATTCAGAGGAACTGGAGTATGAGGAAGAGTCAATGTGTACAGACTGGATTCCTGCAATCCTTGGAGTTGGCAGAACACGTACAGCGCCACTCTCAAGATCTGTACCGGGCTCCACAACATTTACCCAATGGGCAGTGAGGGAAAGATATCGTCCCTGTCCATGGTTACTGGTCCACGCATCGGTGGTCAGGTGGACCTTGCTACTGACGGCGTTTAGTAGCGCATGTTTAATTTTTCCCTCCACATGCTTTTACAGGGCAGGGATGGCTTGCCTGCTGAAATAAAAGTGGCTGGGCACGTTGAATTGTGGGACCGCCAATGCCATGAAGTTACGGAAGGTGTCAGTCTCCACCAGCCTGAATGAGAGCATTTTAAGGGACAGTAGTTTTGCAATGCCAGCATTCAGCGCCTGTGCTCGGGGGTGGTGTGCCGAGTATGGGCACCTTTTCTCCCATGCCTGTGCTACCGATGGCTGTAGACTGGCCTGGGAGTGTGAGGATGACAGGGAACATGGTGCTGTGGGTGGAATGACACTGTGTCTCTGTACAACAGTGCCAGAGGTTCTTCCATGGCGATCCTGTGAGGAAGCTGAACCAGCTGTGTGTGAGCTGGAGGAAGAGGCTACAACATGAGCTGAAGAGATGGTAGGTGGCGCTGTAGGTTGGCCTAGGTCTTCGGTGTGTCTTTGTAACTCCACCACGTGCTTGGTCCGCACATGTTTCCACATATTTGTGGTATTGAGGTTGCTGACACTTTTCCCTCTTTTCACTTTCTGATTACACAGCTTGCATTTGACAAAGCAAATGTCATCTGCAAGTGTTTCAAAAAAGGACCAGGCACTGCAAGTCTTGGGAGCGCCCGTTTTGGGTTTTGGAAGAGGCATGCTCCTAATGGGTGCCGAAGTGGAGGCTACAGGCAACCAAGTCTGCCCCCTCCCTCTCCCTCCTTTTTTGGCCGTTCGGGGAATCTCTTCCTACCACCTTCCAGTACCTCACGCCATGATGGGTCAAGAACCTCATCATCTACACTACCCTCTTCAAATGACTGCTTCTCCTGGGTAGTCTCGACAGCACAGTACGCACCAGAAAGTGGCACCTGAGTCTCATCATCTGATGCGTACTGAGGTGTGCTGACCATAGGCACTGGCCCACCCGCCTCTTCAGATTAAGAGAGACAAAGCTGTTGCGCATCACTGCATACACCTCTTCTTCAAATTCTCGAATGCTGCTTGGCTGGCCCCCTCTTTCCAAGCCAACAGATTCAGAGAACAGAAGTATTGATGGCTCCTGTCCAGGGCTCTCTGACTGCCTGGGCAGTTTGGCAGGTGGTGAAGAGACAGATGGGTGCTCTTCAGTGCTCTGGACCTGAGAGGATCTCGAACTAATTGAAGTCGATGTGTTAGCTGCCATCCATCTGACAACGGCTTCAATTTGTTCGTCCCGCAGCAGTGGGGTACGGCGATCTCCTACAAAGCTGCACATAAAGGACTGTTCCCTGGTAAAACTGGGGGATGCTGAGTCACTGGTGCCGGCAGCAGGCACAGAATCCCCACGTCCTCTCCCTGCAGAAACTCGATGCTCACGACCACGTGCCTTACTCCCTGCCTTCTTCATCTTGGTAGACTGATAAAGATAGGCAGAAAAGTACTAAGGGCTTAGTGTGCTTATTCCTGAACAGCTGCTAACAGGTATAAGAAACACTAATTTTATAAAGTGTGGACTAGACTTTAATATGAATTAATGTGGCCTACACAACTGTAAAGTGGAGTGTTTGGTGAACTTTATTAACTTTTTTTTCACAAAAAGACACTGGATGTGCCCAAAGATGTAAAAGCGATAGTATCACAAACTTTTTGTAGCTATTACAATGCAGGAAGGTAACCTACAATGCAAAAGATGAGGCTCCAAAAAATAGGCTAATACTAATCTGGCTGGGGCTGCAGGGCACAAGCCAGCAAAAAGGCTCCTCTATCTACTCCTATATAGTGTTTGCAACCAATCTAGCTGGATACGGATGGAAGCACACTAATATAGGAGTAAAATCAGGAAAAATAAGCAGCACTACAGCAAAATAGGACAATGTATGAGGCAGTGACGCACGCTGAGCGGACTACAACCAGAGGTGGCTGCAGAACACACTACAGCATGAGCTGCACTCACACACAGAGACCTCACAGACAGCCGTGACCACTACAGTGCAGAGAACTGTGCACTAGCACTGAAAGGCTGCAGAAAGACTCCGCTATCTACTCCTATATAGTGTTTGCAACCAATGTAGATGGATACGGATGGAACCACACTAATAGGAGAAATCTGGAAAAATGAGCAGCACTAATGCAAAAAAGGACAATGTATTAGGCAGTGACGCACGCTGAGCGGACTACAACTGGACGTGGCTGCAGGACACACTACAGCGTGAGCTGCACTCACACACAGAGACCTCGCAGACAGCCGTGAACAGCACTGCAAGGCAAAAGAAAGCTTCTCACACGGCGGTTGCTAAAGTAGCCTGGGTAAAGCACAATAAAGAAAATCGCTAGCTCAAACTGTCCCTCAGAGTCAGAACAGCAGCGTCCTGTCCCTAAGTAAATTCACAGCAGAGTGAACCCAAAATGGTGGCGGCTTTTATAGTGCATCATGACATCATTTCAGCAGCCAATCACAGCCATGCCATTAGTTAACATGTCTAACATGCATAACAGGATGTGCCCACACTTCTTAGGATTCCTCATTGGCTGAATAAAATCAAACTGGCTCATTGCATTATGGGAACTTCCGATTCCGGTATTCGATATTCTAAAAGTATCGGAACTCAGTATCGGAACTCCAATACCGCGAATATTGGCCGATACCCGATATTGCAGTATCGGAATGCTCAACACTATTCATTACACTCTCCTGAACCTACGGTCCGGCTCCCAGATACGTTCTCCAGAGAGAAGAAGTTTCAGACATTCAGAAAGAGTTGTAAGCTACTTTTTTCCCTTAGACCCAGATCCTCAGGTGATGAGAGTCAATGGGTCGGGATAATTATTTCATTACTCCGGGAGGGTCCTCAAACTTGGGCTTTTTCTTTACCTGCTATTGCCCCTGAACGTATGTCTGTAGATAGGTTCTTTGAGGCTTTAGGACTGATTTATTATGAACCAGACTGGGTCAGGGTGGCAGAGGAGAAGATCATGGGTCTCTCCCAGGGTAAACTCAGTCGCAAGGGGGCTGATCTCAAAGTCTGGTCATCCCTGGCGGTTGAAGAATTTCCAACATTAAAGAAGTGTTTTATGTCTGCTCCTGTATTGGTTCAGCCCAATCCGTCAGAACGATTCATTGTAGAGGTGGATGCATCAGAGGTGGGAGTGGGGTCAGTATTGTCTCAGGGACCTGTCAATTTGACTAATTTAAGACCATGTGCATTTTTCCCCAGGAAATTTTCTTCTGTAGAGAGGAATTACGATGTTGGTAATTGGGAGTTATTAGCCATAAAATTGAAGAATGGTGGCACTTTTTGGAGGAGGCATTTCATCGGCTCATGGTGATTACAGGACCACAAGAACCTGTCCTACATCGAGTCTGCCAAGCAGTTAACTCCTAGACAGGCGAGGTGGTCGCTTTTTTTCACGTTTTCATTTTTCTATCACCTTTCGGCCTGGTTCCAAGAATGTCAAGGTGGGTGCTTTATCTTGCAGCTTGGATTCGATATCACCTCCTGAACCTCCTTCCTCCATTTTTCAGCGCGGGATGGTTTTTGTTGGGGTATCCTCTGAATTGGAGCTTGAAATTCGGGAGGCTCGGTCTCTTGCTCCTCCGTCTTTGATTGAGAACAAGCTCTTTGTCCCGGTTCAGTATCGGGACAAACTTCTCCAGTTCTCCAGGAGTTCCACAACTCAGCTCTCAGTCGGCATCCTGGAGTCTTGGCCAACCGGAAAGCTATTGCTAGACTGTTCTGGTAGTCCTCCATGTCTTTGGACATCACCGTGTTTGTGTCTATTTGTGAAACATGTGCCCATGCTAAATTCTCCCATAACCGGCCAGCCGGCGAATTGGTGCCATTGCCAATTCCGGATATACTTTGGACTCATTTGTCCATGGATTTTATTACTGATCTCCCTCCTTCCCATGGTAAAACTGTGGTCTGGGTAGTGGTTGATAGATTTAGTAAACAGGTGCATTTTGTACCTTTAGCAGAACTACCTAACACGGAAACACTATCCAAGTTGTTTGTTGAACACATTGTGCGGTTGCATGGTGTGCCAATGAATTTGGTGTCAGATAGAGGGGTTCAATTTGTGCCCAAATTCTGGAGGGCATTTGATAAGAGATTGGGTATTAGCTTGACCTTCTCCTCGGCCTACCGTCACGAAACCAACGGTCAGACAGAGAGGACCAATCAGTCACTTGAACAGATTTTGCGGTGTCTTGCCATGTCCCAGCGGGATGATTGGTGTTCCTCATTGCCTGTGGCTGAGTTTGCATTGAATAATCGAGTTAATCAGTCCACTGGCACCTCTCTGTTTTTCTGTAACTAGGGTTTTCACCCCCATTTTGGTGAATTTTCCAGGAAGGACTCGGGGTGTCCAGGGGCGAATTCGGCGGTTCAACGGTTGGGGGAGGTGTGGAGGGAGGTCCAGAGGAACATTGGGGTAGCTCAGGGCAAACAGAACCTTTTAGCAGATAAGCGACGATCTGTGGGACCTACATTTCTGGTAGGAGATAAAGTGTGGTTGTCTACCAGGAACATACGTTTGAAAGTTCCTCCTGTTAAGCTGGGTCCCAAGTTTACTGGTGGTTACGAGATCATTGAGGTTGCCAATCCAGCTGCCTTTCACTTATGCCTACCTCCGTCGCTTCGGATCCCCAATGTGTTTCATAAGTCCCTTCTTAAGTCATTTGTACCGTTCTCTGCTGAGTCTTCATCCCCTCCGCCTTCTGTCTCTGTGGATGGTCAAACGGAGTATGAAGTTGAATGGATTGTGGATTCATGGATGGTTCGCAGTTCACTTCAGTACTTAGTACATTGGAGGTGTTATGGTCCTGAGGATCATTCTTGGGCTTTTCATGCTTGTTATCCTGGGAAACCTGGGGGTCCAGTGGCCCCCCTTAAGAGGAGGGTACTGTCTTGATCCAGACCGGGTTTTGAGTCCTGTCTATCCCTTTCCCGGTCTGGTCAACCTTGCTTTGCCTCGTTCTGGTTTCAGTTCAGCTATTTCTCCCAGCTGCACCCTGCAGGCAGTGTCAGTTATACTTTCTGTCTACGGCGTGAGTAGTTGACTGTGGTGATACCCTGATTTGTCCTGCTGAGTTTTGCTTACTTTGCCCGTGCCTGTTCATCCCCTCTCCTTGTCCCGACTCAGTGTTTTTCCCTTCGTGTTTGGACTCCCTGGTATTTGACTTGGCTTTGACTCTGACCTGACTTCATCACTGGCTACTGGTACTTCTGTTTTTGTCTGGTTTTAACCCTATGGCGCTCCGCTGACTCTGAGCTTGGTGTTTCCATTTGTACTCAGTGACTGTATAGGTTTTTACCCAGCTTGACTATTCTGCTGCTACCTGGTGGTAGCCTAACTGCAGACTTGCTGTCCTCCCTCCACTCTTTTGCCATCTAGTGGAGCTTGCAGCTCCCTGCATAGCTGCAGTGTGACATATACTATTTGTACTCTCGGTCAATTGACGCCACTTTTCCTGGTGTCTGCTGCTAATTTGAGCTGTTTTGGCAGATTTTTGGCAACGCTGAATGTGTTGTCTATGTGTTTGGTTTTGTTTCCCATTGAAGTCAGTGGGGTTCGGGCATGTTCTGCGAACATTGGGACTTTTGCTGAACTGAACCGAACCTTGAAATGTTCTCTAGCTATAACAGGCAAAATCTTGTAGCAGCTTTGGGACTAGGTGGTTTGACGTACATCTCTTGCCTGGCATATGTGCTAAATTTGGTGTTGGAGAGCTTCTTTAAAGAATACACAGATACTGTATGTCAGTGTTGCTACTGAAAGTGTGGTCCATCTCTGAGCTCTTCTGGCATTCTCACTCTGCTGCTTGCTTGTCTGCACTATAGCGTCACTTCAGCCTTTATGCCTCATATGCGACGTACCCACAAGTGCAACTCCACTTTGCATATACGTGAGAGCCTGTGTGATCAGCTGCAGTTAATAGTGGAGATTAAGCTGCAGCACGCAAGAGTGAATTGCTGTGTGGGAGAACACTACTTGACGACGAATGATTGTGTCTCAATGCGGGATGTGTGTGCCACGTTGCGCTGGTTCGAGTGCTCCACCAACATCACCAGCTCTGATGACACCATCATGAGTGTTACTATCCCACTTCTATGCCTAATAGAAAAAATGATTCAGGTGATGATGGATGAGGTGGTGGCACAGGAGAAAGAGGAGGAGGAACAGGCACCAGTCACACCATTATCAGGCATTCACACAAAGGTTCCAGTACCAACTGCGGAAAGGTATAGAATTGTCAAGCCAGGGGACATTTTTGAAGATGAAGAGTAGGCACCATGTTCACAGTAGGGTGGCACTATAAGCAGCTCACGAGCATCACTGGAACGTGACTTGAGGGATATACAGGATACAGAGGTCTCAGACGATACCCCTCACACCGAGAACAGTTTGTCGTTTTCTCTGGGCAGCCTGGAACATGTCAACCAATACATGCTGCTGTTTCTGCCGAGTTGCCCATATTGTTACCAGTGCTGATTACATTGTGGCCACCCTTCTGAATTCCTGCTACAAACACAACGTGCCATCCTTCAATCACTCGACCAGGATCGGAAAGTGCAGGAATAGAAGCGCATGCTGGTAGATGCACTACTGATGATGTTCTCACCTTGGCTGACTAGAGAAGTAGATCAGCCGCACCCAGCCATTTTTATACTCAACTACAGTTTGTTCCTTCTATTTGCCATTTCCAATGTTTTAGGGCCTCCCCAAATTAAAATAAAACTACCCCAAAACCAGCAAGGGTGTTTTACAGAATACACCCCCACAGGCTGTTTTCAGAGTACCCTAACAAGGCAGCTTTGCATAGTAACCCCACAGAGGCTTTTTTGCAGAGTACCCCCACAGAGGCCTTTCTTCAGTGTACTCCCATAGAGATGCATGCAGAGTACACACATGGGGTTTTTGGCACTGTACTCCCGCAGACATTGTTACAGAGTAAAAAAAAGTTGTTTTACACACATTAATCCCACAGACTTAGGTGCAGATTAGAAACATTTTTTTTTACTCACACTAATGACAGACACATGTTCAGAGCGGCAAAATTAGTTTTTAGGCACATTACATCCACAATCACAGGTTCAGAGTAGAAAAATGTCTTTTTACGCTCATTACTCCCATAGACACACGTGCAGAGTAGCAAAATTTATTTTTCGGCACATTACTCCTAAAGATTTGAATGCAGTGTAGAAAAAATTGTTTTTACATACATTACTCCCACAGAAGTGAATGTAGAGTAGAAAAATTAGTTTTTTAGGCACATTACTCCCATAGACACAGGTGCAGAGTAGAAAAGTTAGTTTTTATTCACAATACTCTCACAGACATGGGTGCTGCAGAGTATCAAAATTAGTTTTATGCACATTACTCTCTCAGACAGTGGCACAGAGTAGAAAAATTGGTTAGGCACACTACTCCCACAGACATGCATGCAGAGTACACATAGAAAAGCTGCGCACACATAAAGCCTTATACTGTCTCTTATGCCAGCTGCATCCTGTACCACTAAGCAGTCATGAACCGGCATTTATACAATCTGGGCCAGCTGTCAAGCCAATCAATACTTGGCATAACTGTGATGGCACCGTAGTGCCACAGCCTCAAAGTATATTGATTGGCTGCAGCCTTTCAACAATCTTTATTACCCGAAAAGTAAACCGGACTTCTGGTAAAAATTCATTGTTTGTGGTGTCCAGTAGATATTTGTAGACAGCTATTAAGTCTCCTCTCAGTCTTCTCTTTTGCAAACTAAACATTCCCAAATCCTGCAACCTTTCCTCATAAGACAGGGTTTGCAGACCGGTCACAATTCTGGTCGCTCTTTTCTGAACTTGCTCCAGTTTGTTGATGTCTTTTTTAAAATGTGGTGCCCAAAACTGGACACAATATTCCAGATGAGGTCTGACCAAAGAGGAGTAGAGGGAAATAATGACTTCACGTGATCTAGACTGTATGCTTCTGTTAATACATCCTAGAATTGCATTTGCCTTTTTTGCTGCTGCATCACACTGTTGACTCATATTCAGTCTGTGATCTATTAGTATACCCAAGTCTTTTTCACATGTGCTGTCACTTAGCCCTATTCCTCCCATTCTGTATATGCTTTTTTCATTTTTATTGCCCAGATGTAGTACTTTGCATTTCTCCCTGTTAAAAACCATTCTGTTAGTTGCTGCCCACTTCTCCAGTTTATTTAAATCTTTTTGAATCCTCTCTCTCTCTTCTCTAGTATTAGCTATCCCTCCTAGCTTTGTGTCATCAGCAAATTTAATCAGTTTACCCTCAATTCCTTCATCTAAATCGTTGATAAAGATGTTGAACAATACAGGGGAGGGGAGGGGAGGGGGGTGGAGAGAGAGACATGGGGGGTTAACACTTAGTGTCCAGGCAAGAGAATCTCTCTCTCTTGCCGGGCACTTGTGGGGTTAACCCCACAGAGAGATCTCTCTCTCTCACCCAGACACTGTGAGTGTTAACCCCACAAGTGCCCGGCGAGAGAGATCTCTCACAAGTGTCCGGGTGACAGAGAGAGATCTCTCTCTCTCTCGCCGGGCACTTGTGGGGTTAACATTCACAGAGTCCGGGCATGCGCTGTGGAAAAAGCCGGTCCAGCTCTGCAAAAAAACGTTACATGGAACGTTTTTTCCAGACGCCGGATAGGCTGTTTTTGCCGGATCAGGCAAAAACCGGATACGCCGCATAGGTATCCAGCGCGATGCGGCAATAATGAAACTGAATGGGGGAAAAACCGGATCCGGTGGCAACCGGCGCCGGATCCGGTTTTTACACTTTTCGCCGCATCGCGCCTGATGCTGAAAACCGGATGTGTGAAAGAGGCCATACCTGCCTTCATTGCCATCCTGCCCTGCACTGTGATGGCCTAGGAGAATGGAGGCGTGAGGTCAATAGAGCACCTTTAGCTGGATATGTGGTTTGTAGCCCAATGTTGTGAAAATGGTTTCTGATGGTTTGTGTAGATGCTGTGTGATGCCTCATTTCTCCAAAGGAACTTTTTTTTAAAACAACAAATCCTGGACACTTTTTACTGGTACTGCTATGAGCCATCAGGGTGGTCTATATGTGCTCCCATGATTGCAGCATCTCTGGTCTTGTTTTCCATTGAGAACATTTGGGACTTTGGTCGGTAATCATACAGGAGCTACCATCAGCAGACCTTGATGATTTGCCCAACTGCATTCAGTGGCAGAACCTTCTTCAGATGACCGTTAATAACCTCAGTGATCACAGCCGAGGCTGCAAGTGCCGGGATTTCTCCCTGAGGCTCAGACTCCAGACTGAAGAGATACAGAAGTTTGATAATGTTGTTTCAATCTGTTGTCATTTCAATATGAGTAATGTTTCCTTCTTGGGATTTCCATCATTCCATGAATTCTCCTTATTTCTTTTACAATCTCACTGTTGTGATTAAAAATGACAGATTCCTAACATAAACATAGGTCAGGCACATGGAAAACCTGGGGCGGATGTGAAGTCCCTCTAGACTAGGAAGGTCTATATCAATCTCCAAGATTAGGACAGACTACAGTTCATCAATGACCAGGGGCCCACACAAACAATCATAAGCCAGGTCGGTATGGCACAAACTATAATTTGTGGGAGGTCAAGTATTATTATATATTGTATTCATCTGTGATGACTTTTTTGAACTTTCTTCTCTTTCCATATCTTCACCAGCTGAACTCCTTCCTACGGAGAATACTTTTTACCACTTCTTCTGGGGACACAATCTACTTCAAACCCAACAAACAAGTCCCAACACGATTGGATTTCCTAAAATATTTCTTCATATCTATAGTAAAAAAAACTATGGTGAAGGTCGGCAGTTACGACGAATCATCTATGTTAGGGTACTCATTCAAAAGCCTTGAAAAGTCGGATGTCTGGGCTCCATATTTCCAACAGGTGTGATTATAATAAAAGCTTCATATGTTCATTAATACAATCTCTATTACACGTCAGTACTCAGATCGGGACCAGAAAAAGATGAAAATGATAAAGTATTCACACCTTATATACTTTATGTAGTCTTTTATGTAGATTTATGTTGATTTGATCTGTACTCATTGGACTGTGATTTGTGACTATGTATTGTGAATGACAGATATTCCATTTAGTTGGTGCATTTTTGTTTCATTTTAAATGGATTTTGTTTCCTTTGATGTTGAAGATGTTAATGACTCTTTCTATTCTGATTAGAAACTTGCAACTCCATCTCATAGCTGTCCCTGATCTGGTCATTTCTTCTCACTATAAAATCTGGCCAGACCTTCTCTTCATTGCCAGTGAAAGTTTTACTTCCTTTGAGTCGCTATGCTGAGTTGGAGATCATTCTTGTATCATGCTCTGCTGAGTTTCTGGGATTAGGTGGTTTTAGGGTTAACCTGGATGATTTTTCTGGTAAGATATTTTCCATTCCTAGGTGCCTCCGTCAATATGCAACGAAGCTTGTAAACCTGGACACAGAAAGGCAAAGCGAGAAGGGGAACCTCCATGCTGCTACGATTGCGTCCGATGCGCGAAGGGTGAAATGTCCAATACAACAGGTCGGTGACACTGAGTATGTGCGAAGGATAAAAAGTTTGTGTGAAAAATATTTAAGATGGCGCTTGAATGTTTATGTATTATTGGCGCATGCACCGACAGATGCACAATGTGATGTCATCATTATGTTATGGCGCTTACATATACTCTACTTCCTCCTTATTCAAGATGATGTTATGTAATTCAGAGCACGACTGCACATGTGCGGCATGACCAGCTTCCCCTCTATTTTTTTATTATGTGGTTTTATTTCCTGACATGCATAATTATGAAAGTGGGAAACCGAAATGGGCACAAAATATGAGTGGGGTGAGTCATGATTATAAATTCTCCACAGCTGTGAACCATTGATCAATTGAGATATTAAACAATGTTGTATGTCAGGGATCCAATATTTGTCAGGACTTTCTTAATCCCACAAATCCCTGATATCACAGGCCAGGAAGGTCACAAGTAGCACCTGCTGTGATCTTTGGAGCACCCAGCTCTCTGCTGCCCCCTATCATCCAGACAATGAAACGATTGACTGATGAAGAACGGATGTTTGCCGAACAATTCGCCTAACATACCCGAACCCCATTGAATTCAATGGGAGGCAAAATCAATCGCATGACAACTGTCATGATCCCAGTGCAGGCTTTGAACTGCACACCAGGGGTTAAGGTCTTCATGCCAGTGCAGGCTCTGACCTGCTTACCTGGGGTTAATTATTGTGGCCTCTCTTTGGTTCAGGGAGAGCTTCTTATAGCCCTGGGAAGCTCCAATCCCCATCAGTTATACTTTTGCCCTCGGCTGAGTGTCTTGACCCCTGTGTGCCTCTGCCTTGTGCCTGTGTTCTAGCTTGCTAGTATGGTTCTGACCCATTTCTGTCCCCCGTTGTGAGTTTGCCTTTTGATTCTGTACTGTGTATCTGCTTCTCTGGTTTCTGACTCCTGCTACGTCCCTGACTATTCCTGATTAGCCTGCTCCTTGTGTACCGCGTTGCCTCTCTCGTTTATTGACCATGGCTTCTCTTGGATTTTGACTCCCTCTGGTGCCCCATCCTTTCCCTGGTGTCCAGTGGCCCCCTTTCCCCTCTCCTCTGCTCCAGGGTCCCGGTAGCATCTTGCACTCATCTCCAGCAGCAGGATGCTAAGCCCCGCCCCCTGTGGTCAGGTGACTGCAGGTCCTATCAGTACACTCACCACCCGGCTTTCTGCTCACTCTAGCCCTGCTGTATCGCTGTCATCTTGCCCAGCTCCCGGACACCGTGAGTACAGCTGTCACAGGCCGTCAGAGGCTGCGGGCTCTTAATGTCAGGGCTGCTGAAACTGCTGGTAAGTGCCTTCCTGGCGGTTTCTCCTGATAACAACATCTTCAGGAAGGTGAAAAAGCTGCCAAAACAGCTCAAATTAGGGGCAGACACCAGGAAAGGGGGCATCAAATAACCCAGAGTACAAATAATATAAGTGTGCAGCATTTTGACAATATCGGTTACTGGATGGGCTACTTGGGTCCCTTTCTTTGGCAGCCGCATCGTAGTATTATTATCTATGGTTATAATGACTTTTATTCCATGGCACATTGCATGGAAAAAGGGGTTACATGATACAATAATCTTAAGCAATGCAAGTCACCAAGTGGTACTGTAGGAGAGAAGACCCACCGATGGAGCCCACCTCAAAGCAGGGGAGTCTGACTGCTGACGTACTATCCTGTCAGCAGTCAGAAAGGGGTTAATCCTATGTTTTTAACTTGGTTTGACATGCCAAAATAAAGTTTTTTTCTTCTATTCGTGGGTTGGAGTGCTTTCACTTCCTCCTTTCCAATTTCTGCTGCGCTCACCTGCGGATAGCGCACCCACCCAGTTTTTGAATTGGACTCTACGTAGTCAATCATTGCCTGGATAGCGTCTGCAGCTCCACACCTCTCTCTCCTACCCACCAAGTGGCCTCTTCTCCTCTTCCTCCACCTCAACATCATACACAGTACAGTCATCAGAGTTGGCACCCAATTGCCCTTGTTTACCCCTGCGTCATCACTCTACAACCGCCCAACTGGCAGTGGGGAACTACAGATGGAGGAGTCTGCAGAGCTGTTCGCACATTCCATTCCATCAGAGTCTGCTCCAAAGTTTCACAGACTCAAGAGGAGGAAAGCATCTGCACCGATGCCCCAAATATTTCTTCAGCTAGATCCGGGGGTGGACAAAGTAGGGTCCGAGAAGAATCCAGACCCTCGTCACCAGATGTTAACCCCCGGGGTGGAGGTGATGTTGATAAGACTTAGATACCTGAGGCGTACGCCGACTGTACTGTGGTGTCAAGATAGAGGAGGAGTGGGAGAACAGAGAGGATTACGATGAGGTTGTACTACACTTGGTGTGAACCCAGAGGCACACAGCTATGTAGCTCAGCAGAGGAGGTGGAGGAGGAGGAAGATGAGGAGGTCTGCAGTTCGCAGGGGCAGCAGGGGTTTCTTAGCCTGGGCCTTTTTTGAGATAGAAAAGGATGACCCAACTTACCTCATCTGTTCATCTTGTAAAAAAAGGCTCAGTCCAGACAAAAATTCCAACATTCTGACTGAGGCAGAGATATATTACCACAACCCCACCCCACTCACTCTATCTGGGACTGGGAGCAAACATTGCCAGTGCTGCTGCTGCCGCTACCATTCACTCTATCTGGGACCGTCTGGGAGCAAACATTGCCAGTGCTGCTGCTGCCGCTACCATTCACTCTATCTGGGACCGTCTGGGAGCAAACATTGCCAGTGCTGCTGCCGCTACCATTCACTCTATCTAGGACCGTCTGAGAGCAAACATTGCCAGTGCTGCTACTGCCGCTACCATTCACTCTATCTAGGACCGTCTGGGAGCAAACATTGCCAGTGCTGCTGCTGCCGCTACCATTCACTCTATCTGGGACCGTCTGGGAGCAAACATTGCCAGTGCTGCTGCTACCATTCACTATCTGGGACCGTCTTGGAGCAAACATTGCCAGTGCTGCTGCTGCCGCTACCATTCACTCTATCTGGGACCGTCTGGGAGCAAACATTGCCAGTGCTGCTGCTGCTGCTACCATTCACTCTATCTGGGACCGTCTGGGAGCAAACATTGCCAGTGCTGCTGCCGCTACCATTCACTCTATCTGGGACCGTCTGGGAGCAAACATTGCCAGTGCTGCTGCTACCATTCACTATCTGGGACCGTCTTGGAGCAAACATTGCCAGTGCTGCTGCTGCCGCTACCATTCACTCTATCTGGGACCGTCTGGGAGCAAACATTGCCAGTGCTGCTGCTGCTGCTACCATTCACTCTATCTGGGACCGTCTGGGAGCAAACATTGCCAGTGCTGCTGCTGCCGCTACCATTCACTCTATGTAGGACCGTCTGAGAGCAAACATTGCCAGTGCTGCTGCTGCTACCATTCACTCTATCTAGGACCGTCTGAGAGCAAACATTGCCAGTGCTGCTACTGCCGCTACCATTCACTCTATCTGGGACTGTCTGGGAGCAAACATTGCCAGTGCTGCTGCTGCCGCTACCATTCACTCTATCTGGGGCCGTCTGGGAGCAAACATTGCCAGTGCTGCTGCTGCCGCTACCATTCACTCTATCTGGGACCGTCTGGGAGCAAACATTGCCAGTGCTGCTGCTGCTGCTACCATTCACTCTATCTGGGACCGTCTGGGAGAAAACATTGCCAGTGCTGCTGCTGCCGCTACCATTCACTCTATCTAGGACCGTCTGGGAGCAAACATTGCCAGTGCTGCTGCTGCCATTCACTCTATCTGGGACCGTCTGGGAGCAAACATTGCCAGTACTGCTGCTGCCGCTACCATTCACTCTATCTGGGACCGTCTGAGAGCAAACATTGCCAGTACTGCTGCTACCATTCACTCTATCTGGGACCGTCTGAGAGCAAACATTGCCAGTGCTGCTGCTGCCGCTACCATTCACTCTATCTGGGGCCGTCTGGGAGCAAACATTGCCAGTGCTGCTGCTGCCGCTACCATTCACTCTATCTGGGACCGTCTGGGAGCAAACATTGCCAGTGCTGCTGCTGCCGCTACCATTCACTCTATGTAGGACCGTCTGGGAGCAAACATTGCCAGTGCTGCTGCTGCCGCTACCATTCACTCTATCTGGGACTGTCTGGGAGCAAACATTGCCAGTGCTGCTACTGCCGCTACCATTCACTCTATCTGGGACTGTCTGGGAGCAAACATTGCCAGTGCTGCTACTGCCGCTACCATTCACTCTATCTGGGACTGTCTGGGAGCAAACATTGCCAGTGCTGCTGCTGCCGCTACCATTCACTCTATCTGGGGCCGTCTGGGAGCAAACATTGCCAGTGCTGCTGCTGCCGCTACCATTCACTCTATCTGGGACCGTCTGGGAACAAACATTGCCAGTACTGCTGCTACCATTCACTCTATCTGGGACCGTCTGGGAGCAAACATTGCCAGTGCTGCTGCTGCCGCTACCATTCACTCTATCTGGGACCGTCTGGGAGCAAACATTGCCAGTACTGCTGCTACCATTCACTCTATCTGGGACCGTCTGGGAGCAAACATTGCCAGTGCTGCTGCTGCCGCTACCATTCACTCTATCTAGGACCGTCTGGGAGCAAACATTGCCAGTACTGCTGCTACCATTCACTCTATCTGGGACCGTCTGGGAGCAAACATTGCCAGTGCTGCTGCTGCCGCTACCATTCACTCTATCTGGGACCGTCTGGGAGCAAACATTGCCAGTGCTGCTGCTGCCATTCACTCTATCTGGGACCGTCTGGGAGCAAACATTGCCAGTACTGCTGCTACCATTCACTCTATCTGGGACCGTCTGAGAGCAAACATTGCCAGTACTGCTGCTGCCGCTACCATTCACTCTATCTGGGGTCGTCTGGGAGCAAACATTGCCAGTGCTGCTGCTGCCGCTACCATTCACTCTATCTGGGGTCGTCTGGGAGCAAACATTGCCAGTGCTGCTGCTGCCGCTACCATTCACTCTATCTGGGGCCGTCTGGGAGCAAACATTGCCAGTACTGCTGCTACCATTCACTCTATCTGGGACCGTCTGAGAGCAAACATTGCCAGTGCTGCTGCTGCCGCTACCATTCACTCTATCTGGGGCCGTCTGGGAGCAAACATTGCCAGTGCTGCTGCTGCCGCTACCATTCACTCTATCTGGGACCGTCTGGGAGCAAACATTGCCAGTGCTGCTGCTGCCGCTACCATTCACTCTATGTAGGACCGTCTGGGAGCAAATATTGCCAGTGCTGCTGCTGCCGCTACCATTCACTCTATCTGGGGTCGTCTGGGAGCAAACATTGCCAGTGCTGCTGCTGCCGCTACCATTCACTCTATCTGGGGCCGTCTGGGAGCAAACATTGCCAGTACTGCTGCTGCCGCTACCATTCACTCTATCTGGGGCCGTCTGGGAGAAAACATTGCCAGTGCTGCTGCTGCCGCTACCATTCACTCTATCTGGGACCGTCTGGGAGCAAACATTGCCAGTGCTGCTGCTGCCGCTACCATTCACTCTATCTGGGGCCGTCTGAGAGCAAACATTGCCAGTGCTGCTGCTGCCGCTACCATTCACTCTATCTGGGGCCGTCTGGGAGCAAACATTGCCAGTGCTGCTGCTGCCGCTACCATTCACTCTATCTGGGACCGTCTGGGAGCAAACATTGCCAGTGCTGCTGCTGCCGCTACCATTCACTCTATGTAGGACCGTCTGGGAGCAAATATTGCCAGTGCTGCTGCTGCTGCTGCTACCATTCACTCTATCTGGGACTGTCTGGGAGCAAACATTGCCAGTGCTGCTGCTGCCGCTACCATTCTCTCTATCTAGGACCGTCTGGGAGCAAACATTGCCAGTGCTGCTGCTGCCGCTACCATTCACTCTATCTGGGACTGTCTGGGAGCAAACATTGCCAGTGCTGCTGCTGCTGTGTGTGCTCCAGCTCCAGCCTTCAGGCAGAAACGAGGCTGAGGAGTCTGAGGGAAGTGGTGAGTCACTGACAGAGCCGTGCAGCAGGCAGCGTGCGGGAGGGAGATCATGTTTACTTACTGACGACGTGTACTGCTCTGCCGCTGTGAGTCCCAGGCCAGACATATGCGACAGTGTCCCAGCCAGGTTGAGAGACAGCCAGGCGCCGCCGATTCACTTCAGCCCCACACACTCCCGGTAAGTGGACTGGTAGTCGTAGCAGGGTAACTTAGGTAACACAGTCACCTTCCGGCCGGGCATGAAGGTAGGCCGTGACTGGGCAAGGATGCATGCACAAATCATGTGTCACGATTAGTGTTGAGCATTCTGATACTGAGTTCCGATACTTTTTGCATATCGAATACCGGAATCGGAAGTTCCCATAATGCTATGAGCCAGTTTGATTTGATTCAGCCAATGGGGATCCTCAGAAGTGTGGGCATATCCTGTTAGGCATGTAGGCATGTTATCTAATGGCATGGCTGTGATTGGCTGCTGAAATGATGTCATGATGCACTATAAAAACCGCTGCAGCCGCCATTTCTGGTCACTCTGCTGTGAATTCAGTTAGGGACAGGCTGCTGTTGAAGACTGTGAGGGACAGTTAGAGGTAGCGATTTGCCATATAATATTGTGCTTTACCCAGGCTACATTATCAATCACTGTAGCTTTCTTTTGCCTTGCAGCGCTGTTCACAGTGTCTGCAAGGTCTGTGTGAGTGCAGCTCATGCTGTAGTGTGTCCTGCAGCCACCTCTGGTTGTAGGCCGTTCAGTGTGTGGGTCGCCCTCCCAGGGCTGTGGGGTACTCGGTACCGGGCCGGTGTCAGGGGGGATGTGTCACAGCAGCGGTGACCCGGTCCGTGGCCCTGGGCACCCAAATCAATGGTGGTTTGTGGTTAATGTAATAGTTCGTGACACCACCTGTGGTGTTCGGCAAGGGAGGTGTGAAGCCGACGCTGCATGCAGATCTGCTGGGACTGATGGTGTGGTGCAGCAAAGATGGTGTAGCTCCCCACAGGTGGAGCTGTAGTCCCAGGGCAGTGTACGTTCAATGGATGAGGAGAGACGCAGAATGGTATGGATGCTGGTACCCAGATGTATCGGTGCTGAAGGTGTTAGTGCACAAATGAATGGAGGACACCAGGACTTGCAGTTTCAAACCTTTACTTACCTTTACTTTACAGTCCATGGTACACACTGGTGCCTGCCTCCGTGCCGTGTCCTCTGGGGCAGAGACTCAATCAACCTCCCGGACAAGTCAGGACTCCCCTCTCCAACACTCCGCCAACATGTACCTTTCTGAACGACTCCGCCAATGTGCCTTGTGGTGTGAAGCACTCCAGTACTTAGTGACCCTGGAATGCCTCCTGACAGATGTTCCTAGAACTCTACTTGCACGGCAGACAGCTGTTTCCTGCTTCGGCTATATCAGACATTCCTAATTCTTATATAAAAGCCATTTCTCAGTTACTAATACTCTTAATAAAACACATTATCAAATACTTTACTATAAAACAGTTCAAAGATTCTTGTAAGTGCTGGACACCGCTCCCAGCCGGGATTTCTTGCAGTGTCTTTTGAGGTAAACATCATCTTCGAAAAGTGTCTATGCAAAACATCATGTTCGCAAAGTGTCTCTTATGTAAAACATCATCTTCGCAAAGTATCTTTTATGTAAAACCAAGAGAGAGCACCTAAAGAGGTGCAAACTATTTACAAAAGAGTTTGTGATACACTCCAAGTTCATGATCACTGTAGTTCAAATGAAGGAACGCTGCCAATCAAAAACTAGGCAACAAAAGTGCTACCAGAAACAACAAAACATGATAACCGAAAATGGGGCACAACTGGTGCAACTAAACCCTCCTGGGTAATGAGATTTGTATAAAATTTTCTAGTTATCCCCTCCTGGGGTTCTGGAAGCTGAACTGGAACTGCTACCAGAGGTCATGTCTTCATCTTGATTCTGGTTTCTTGCTAAAGGACCTTGCAGCTGTGGCAAAGGGAACCCATAATGCATCTCAATGCCCATCAACTGTTCTTCAGCAATAGGTGGTTCCACTATTCTAGTATGAGGCCTAGTACCGAGAGACTCCGCAGCTTGTCGGCGCTGATAGGCGGCTAGGCGGGGGCTTTCCGGCAAGGGGATGTCAATGCCACTATTCCAAAGTGACCTAGATTCCTCCAAGCCATAGAGATGTCGGATTGTGCATGCCTGTTCCAGCCGTACCCTTCTTAGTAAAGCTCGCCTCCACATCCCCATCTCCGTCTGGCTAGGGCCCCCAGCTGACTCTTCCAACTGCCCCATCTCGAGTTGCAGCAGTCCCGCCTCTGACAACGTGAATTCAGAGGGTAACACAATAGGAGGGCCGGTGTATATACCTGGTACTTCCCGGCGGTGCGGCCTCTGCTCCGGTGCAGGCGCGGTGGCGTTGGGCGCAGCCCGTTGGGACACCGGGGACGGCGGTGGAGCTAATGGTGGCTCCGGATCTGCGGGGGCCTCCGGTGGGACCTGCGCTGCTGCGTCTGGCCCAGGCAAGAGCACGGCCTCTGCTCCCGGGGTCTCCGGTGACTTCTCCGGTGAGGTGATGGCGGCGGCAGGCTCCACAGAGTCTGCTGGGATAGAATCCATTGCAGCAGCGGCGATTACCGGTGTAGCGGGTACTGCAGGTGTAGGCCCCTCCCGAGTGCACTGCCAGTTTAGTGTCCATAGCGCTTCCTGCCTCAGTCGCAGGCCGCGCGTCAGCTGGATAATCTCATCCTCCAGCCGCTGGCGGTACATCTCAGAGATCGGGTTGAAGCCTTCAGCCATGGCGCCAGGGAGATCTGCTTCCACCTCCGGGCGCTCTCGAGGCCTCCTTCCCTCTCTCTCCAAAATGGCGTTCTGGCGTTGCTCTTCCTGCCTCGGCCCCTTTCCCGCCACTGGCTTCTCCTGCCCCTCCTTCCGGGGGCAGCGTCTTCTTCCAGCGCCTCCATACCAAGCCAGTATATGAACCCCTCGGGGGGTGGGCCATGTAGCTGTCACATAGTAATTCATGCAGGGGAGGCCCAAGACTCTTAGCGGTCTTTTCCTAGGACCTCCCATCTCTTCATCTCTGCGCCAGCGGCCATTTCCAATGTCCATTTCACAGTCCATCAAATCAGGTCTTCTGAACATCCTCAAAAGTGCAAAGTCCAATAAATCTCAGGCGCACAGAACCCGATGGTATTGGGTCTCGTCATCCTGTTCGTGACGCCAAAATTGGGTCGCCCTCCCAGGGCTGTGGGGTACTTGGTACCGGGCCGGTGTCAGGGGGATGCGTGTCACAGCAGCGTTGACCCGGTCCGTGGCCCTGGGCACCCAATTCAATGGTAGTTTGTGGTTAATGTAATAGTTCATGACGCCACCTGTGGTGTTCGGCAAGGGAGGTGTGAAGCCGACGCTGCATGCAGATCTGCTGGGACTGATGGTGTGGTGCAGCAAAGATGATGTAGCTCCCCACAGGTGGAGCTGTAGTTCCAGGGCAGTGTAGGTGCAATGGATGAGGAGAGGCGCAGAATGGTATGGATGCTGGTACCCAGATGTATCGGTGCTGAAGGTGTTAGTGCACAAATGAATGGAGGACACAAGGGCTTGCAGTTTCAGAGCTTTACTCACAGTCCATAGTACACACTGGTGCCTGCCTCCGTGCCGTGTCCTCCGGGGCAGAGACTCAATCAACTGCCCGGGCAAGTCAGGACTCTCCTCTCCAACACTCCGCCAACATGTACCTTTCTGAACGACTCCGCCAATGCGCCTTGTGGTGTGAAGCACTCCAGTACTTAGTGACCCTGGAATGCCTCCTGACAGATGTTCCTAGAACTCTACTTGCATGGCAGACAGCTGTAGCCTGCTTCGGGGACACCTCACTCCCGGCTCTCTATCTGTGTTGCTGTTGTGCCTCAAGTCTTAGATGGGAGTAGTGCATTTACAGCCAACTACTCCCATCGGTGTCTGCTGCAGAACCATAAGTGTCCATACAACCTCGGGGACCGGGCCCCGGCATTGCGCTGAGAACCTATAGGCAGGGTTCCTCTTCCAACCCACGTCTCCTCTCTGTTCTCTCTACTCGTTCGTTCTGTACTTGTCTCTCTCTCTTATGGAAGCTTAGGTTGCAGTTCTACGTCTTTCTCCTTCTGTTCTCTTTCCCGTGCCAGCTGGCTCAGGTCACTGAGGCAGCTGCAGCACTCCTTCCTCCATCCCTTCTTCCAGGTATCCCCACTCCTCTCCGAGTGGCTTCCTTCCCGACTGACTTCCTGTCAGACTGACCTCTCAGACTGATCTGATCTGTAATTCTAAACCTTCCCAATCTTTTATATGGATCTGAACTCCACCCACCTCCCAGCACATCCAGTGTTCCATGCAGGGAACCACCAAAGGTGCTCTGCTACTCTCTAAGCACTGAGCTGCTATGTGGTTGTGCAGAACTACCCTGTTGTGTGGGGTGCGAGTGTTGGAGCTTGGAAAGGAGTTCCCAACTTACCAGGATGGTGGGGTACCACATGTTAGGAGAAGGTGCAGTACCTCTGTGGCGACTGAGCCTCAGGTGCGCCACACGTGCGTCACTGCCTCATACATATTTTTGTTTTATTGCTGCTCATTTTTCATTAATTCTCCTATTAGGGTGCATCCATCCATATCCATCTACATTGGTTGCAAACACTATAGGAGTAGACAGCGGAGCCTTTCTGCAGCCTTTCAGTGCTAGTGCCCAGTTCTCTGCACTGTTCATGGCTGTCTGTGAGGTCTCTGTGTGTGAGTGCAGCTCATGTTGTAGTGTGTTCTGCAGTCACCTCTGGTTGTAGTCCGCTCAGCGTGCGTCACTGCCTCATACATAGTCCTTTTTTTGTTTTATTGCAGCTCATTTTTCCTGATTTTTTTCTCCTATTAGTGTGCTTCCATCCATATCCATCTACATTGGTTGGTTGCAAACACTATTTAGGAGTAGATAGAGGAGCCTTTTTGCTGGCTTGTGCCCTGCAGCCGCAGCCAGATTAGTATTAGCCTATTTTTTGGAGCCTCATCTATTGCATTGTAGGTTACCTTTCTGCATTGTAATAGCTCCAAAAAGTTTGTGATACTATCGCTTTCACATCTTTGGTCACATCCTTTTTGTTTTTTTGAAAAAAACACGTAAATAAAGTTCACCAAACACTCCACTTGACAGTTGTGTAGGCCACATTAGCTCATATTAAAGTGTAGTCCACACACTTTATAAAATTAGTGTTTCTTATACCTGTTAGCAGCTATTCAGGAATAAGCACACTAAGCCCCCCCTTTGTACTTTTCTGCCTATCTTTATCAGTCTACCAAGATGAAGAAGGCAGGGAGTAAGGCATGTTGTCGTGGGCGTGGAGTTTCAGCAGGGAGAGGTCGTGGGGATTCTGTGCCTGCTGCGGGCACCAGTGACTCAGCATCCCCCAGTTTTACCAGGCAACAGTCCTTTATGCGCAGCTTTGTAGGACCTCGCCGTACCCCACTGCTGCGGGCCGAACAAATTGAAGCCGTTGTCGGATGGATGGCAGCTAACGCATCGACTTCAATTACTTCCACATCCTCTCAGGGGCAGAGCATTGAAGAGCAACCATCTGTCTCTTCACCAACTGCCAAATTGCCCAAGCAGTCAGACAGCCCTGGACATGAGCCATGTCTACTTCTGTTCTCTGAATCGCTTGGCTTGGAAACAGGGGGCCAGCCAAGCAGCCTTCTAGAATGTGAAGAAGAGGGAGTATGCAGTGATGCGCAACTGCTTTGCCCCTCTGAATCTGAAGAGGCGGGTGGGCCAGTGCCTATGGTCAGCACACCTCAGTACGCATCAGACGATGAGACTCAGGTGCCACTTTCTGGTGCGTACTGTGCTGGCGAGACTACCCAGGAGAAGCAGGTGTTTGAAGAGGGGAGTGTAGATGATGAGGTCCTTGACCCATCATGGCGTGATGAACAGGAAGGTGGTGGGAGCAGCTCTGAGGAAGAGATTCCCCAAACGGCCAAAACAGGAGGGAGAGGGAGGGGGCAGACTTGGTTGCCTCTAGCCTCCACTTTGGCACCCGTTAGGAGCATTCCTCTACCAAAACACAAAACGGGTGCTCCCAGGACTTGCAGTGCCTGGTCCTTTTTTGACACAGTTGCAGATGACATTTGCTTTGTCAAATGCAAGCTGTGTAATCAGAAAGTTAAAAGAGGGAAAAGTGTCAGCAACCTAAATACCACAAATATGTGGAAACATGTGCGGACCAAGCACGTGGTGGAGTTACAAAGACACACTGAAGATATAGGCCAACCTACAGCACCACCTACCACCTCTTCAGCTCGTGTTGTAGGCTCTTCCACCCACAGCACCACGTTCCCTGTCATCCTGACACTCCCATGCCACTCTACAGCCATCGGTAGCACAGGCATGGGAGTAAAGGCGGCCATACTCGGCAAACCATCCCTGAGCAAAGGCTCTGAATGCTGGCATTGCAAAACTACTGGCCCTTGAAATGCTCTCATTCAGACTGGTGGAGACTGACACCTTCCGTAACTTCATGGCATTGACAGTCCCACTATACACTGTGCCCAGCCGGTTTTATTTCAGCAGGCAAGCCATCCCTGCCCTGCAAAAGCATGTGGAGGGAAAAATTAAACATGCGCTACTAAACGCCATCAGTAGCAAGGTCCACCTGACCACCGATGCGTGGACCAGTAACCATGGACAGGAACGATACCTTTCCCTCACTGCCCATTGGGTCAATGTTGTGGAGCCGGGTACAGATCTTGAGAGTGGCGCTGTACGTGTTCTGCCAACTCCAAGGATTGCAGGAATCCAGTCTGTACACATTGACTCCTCCTCATACTCCAGTTCCTCTGAATCAGCGCTGCAGGAGCCTGTTACCACCTATATGAGCACAGCCGTGGCCAAACGTCAACAGGCCGTACTGAAATTAATTTATTTGGGGAATCGAAGCCACACAGTGCAGGAGCTCTGGAATGCCATCAAGCAGGAGAGCGACTTGTGGTTTGTGCCAGCGAATCTCCAGCCAGGTTTGGTAGTGTGTGACAATGGCCGAAATCTGGTGGCAGCTCTGGGCCTGGGCAACAACACTCACATCCAATGTCTGGCACATGTGCTCAACTTGGTCATGTAAAGCTTTCTGAGGGACTATCCGGATCTTGATGCACTGCTGCACAAGGTCCGCATAGAGTGCGCTCACTCGCGGCGTTCCAGCATGGCAAGATTGCGCATTGCAGCTCTGCAGCACCGATTCCGCCTTCCGGAACATCGCATCATATGTGACCTACCCACCAGGTGGATTTCAACATTACATATGTTGGAGCGGTTGTGTGAGCAGCAGGCAGCAGTAATGGAGTACCAGCTGCATCAGGCGCTAACAAGTCGCACTGTGCGCCGGTCACACTTCAGCTCCACTGAATGGGCCTCTATGAAGGACATCTGCCACGTTTTGCGTGCCTTCGATGATTCCACGCGGATGGCGAGTGCAGATGATACACTAGTCAGCATGACTGTCACCCTTATCTGCCTGCTTCAAAAAACACTGCAAGCACTAAGGGAGGAGGTTTTGAAGAGGTGGAGGATGAGGAGTCACAAATGCCATATGCTTCTGGACAGTCTACGCAACATGGTTCCTCACAAAGGCCTAGGCAGGGGACACTTTGTGAGGAGGATGAGGAGGAGTCAATGGAGGAGGAAGACATCTCTCTAGAGGAGGGAAGTACACAATGATCTAGTAGTCAGTATGTAGAGCGAGGGTGGGGTGATGCAGAGCAGGCAGAGATGACGCTTCAAGCAGGGGACAGCGTTTCTTGGGCAGTTGGGAGTCTGCAGCACATGGTTGGTTTCATGCTGCAGTGCCTGAGAAGCGACCGCCGCATCACCCACATTCTCAACACGGCTGATTATTGGGTGTACACCCTCCTAGATCCTCGCTACCGGGACAACTTACAAATCCTCATAACACCATTCAACCGGGAGCGTAAAATGCGGGAGTACCAAGACACACTGGTGCATTCTATCATGTTCTCCATTCCATCCGAGAGCAGTGCTGCTAGTGCTTTACAAAGCAACTCTGTGCCTCGAGGCAGTGGAGGAAGCTCTACACAAAGAGGGAGCAGAGGCAGCGCCTCAGCACAAGGCAAGACCAGTATGGCCCAAATGTGGCAAAGTTTTGTGTGCCCGCCACAAATGTCTACACCATCACAGATGGCTCCAGTCAACAGGAGGCAACGTTTCCATCACATGGTGACAGACTACATGTCTTGCCCTGTCAGTGTACTCCAAGATGGCTCTTCCCCCTTCAAGCTTTGGGTCTCTAAGCTGGATACATGGACAGAGCTTAGCCAGTATGCATTGCAGGTGCTGGCTTGCCCTGCTGCTAGTGTATTATCGGAACGCGTCTTTAGTGCCGCAGTTGGTGTACTAACAGACCGTCGCACACGACTATCCTCCGATAGCGTTGACCGGCTTACTTTTCTGAAAATGAACAAGGCCTGGATCTCGCCGGAATTTGCCAGTCCTCTTCCAGAATAAATAATTGGTTGGCAACAGTAGCCAGATCTCCTGTTGTGTTCATGTTTCTACCACCTGAACTGTAATCCCTGGGCTCCAACACCGCCAGTTGTTGCTCAGAAGTGCCATCTGCACAGAGAAAAACACTAGCTCCTGTGTTAGTGGGGTTCAGTAACGCCAGCTGCTCCCCTGCTGTGTGGACGGCAAAGTCTCCTGCTGCCTCCACATTCAAACTACATCAGATATAAAACTTGCTCCAATTAGGCCTCAGCCTAAACCCTGATTGAACCTGGGCTCCAACACCGCCAGTTGCTGCTCAGACATGCCGTCTGCACAGAGAAAAACACATGCTCCAGTGTTAGTGGGGTTCAGTAACGCCAGCTGCTCCCCTGCTGTGTGTCCGGCAATGTCTACTGCTGCCTCCAGAGTAACACTACTACTGATTTCAAACTTGCTCCAATTAGGCCTCTGGCTCCACTCTATCTCTAGTATTTACCCTGGCCTCCAACACCGCCAGAAGTGCCGTCTGCACAATCAACACTTGTTCCTGTGTTACTGGGGTTCAGTAACGTCAGCTGATCCCCTGATGTGTGTCCGGCAATGTCTCCTGCTCTGTCCACATTCCCACTTCTGACGGCACTTCTGAGCAGTAACTGGCGGTGTTGGAGGCCAGGGTAAATACTAGAGACAGAGTGGAGTCAGAGGCCTAATTGGAGCACGTTTATAATCAGTAGTAGTCTACAACACATATTAAACTTGATGAAATTAGGCCTCAGCCTACACCCTGATTGACCCTGTGCTCCAACATCGCCAGTTGCTGCTCAGAAGTGCCGTCTGCACAGTCAACATATGCTCCAGTGTTGTTGGGGTTCAGAAATGTCATCTGATCCCAAGCTGTGTGTCCGGCAATTTCTCCTGCTCTGTCCACACTCACACAACTAGAGATTTTAAACTTGCTCCAATTAGGCCTCTGTCTCCTCTGTTTGTAGTATTTTCCCTGGGTTCCAGCACCGCCAGCTGTTTCCTGGCATTGTCTTTGGCACAGGTACTCCCTCCTGCCCAGCCTGGTTCCAGCACGCCTGCTTTTTCCGGATAGTGTCAATGTCACTTTGCCACCAATACGTTGTCCTGTCGTGTTGCGGTCGGGTTAGCCGAGTCTATGGTGCCTGCAGTTTATGGGCTTCCTATGTGGGCTGCGGGATCTGGCAACAAAGGCTGGTTCCGTAGTGCCAATAGGACAAGCACCCCCTGTAGGACTGTGGGTTTCGGTAACTGCGGCCGGCTTGCGGCCTTGCAACTTTGTTTTTCATGGGTACCTTCTGCTACCCATCCGGGTTCCAGTACCGTCAGCTGGTTCTCGGCAGTGCCTTTGGCTTAGGTGCCTTCTTCTTGGTATCCGAGTTCCAGCAACGTCTGCTGGTCCTTGGTAGTGCCATTGGCTCTTGTTCCTTCTGCTGCCCCTCCGGGTTCCAGCACTGTCAGCTGGTCCTCGCTAGTTCCATTGGCTCTTGCAGCTTCTGCTACCCCTCCGGGTTCCAGCACCGTCAGCTGGTTATCGGCAGTGTCTTTGGCTTAGGTGCCTCCTTCTCGGTATCTGAGTTCCAGCAGCGTCTGCTGGTCCTTGGTAGTGCTTTCTAGTACAGGTACCTCCTGCTTAGTAACCAGGTTCCAGCACCGTCAGGTGGTCCTTGGTAGTGCCATTGGCTCTTGTTCCTTCTGCTGCCCCTCCGGGTTGCAGCACCGTTACCTGGTCCTCGCTAGTTCCATTGGCTCTTGCAGCTTCTGCTACCCATCCAGGTTCCAGCACCGTCAGCTGGTTATCGGCAGTGTCTTTGGCATGGGTACTCCCTCCTGCCCAGCCTGGTTCCAGCACGCCTGCTGTTTCCGGGTAGTGTCAATGTCACTTTGCCACCAATACGCTTTCCTGTTGTATTGCGGTCAGGTTAGCCGAGTCTATGGTGCCTGCAGTTTATGGGCTTCCTATGTGGGCTGCGGGATCTGGCAACAAAGGCTGGTTCCGTAGTGCCAATAGGACAAGCACCCCCTGTAGGACTGTGGGTTTCGGTGACTGCGGCCGGCTCACGGCCTTGCAATTTTGTTTTTCATGGGTACCTTCTGCTACCCATCCGGGTTCCAGTACCGTCAGCTGGTTCTCGGCAGTGCCTTTGGCTTAGGTGCCTCCTTCTTGGTATCCGAGTTCCAGCAACGTCTGCTGGTCCTTGGTAGTGCTTTCTAGCACAGGTACCTCCTGCTTAGTAACCAGGTTCCAGCACTGTCAGCTGGTCCTTGGTAGTGCCATTGGCTCTTGTTCCTTCTGCTGCCCCTCTGGGTTCCAGCACCGTCAGCTGGTCCTCGGTAGTGCTATTGGCTCTTGTTCCTTCTGCTAGCCAATCGAGTTCCAGTACCGTCAGCTGGTTCTCGGCAGTTCCTCAGGCTTCTTGTACCTTCTGCTACATTTCCAAGTTCAAGCTTTTGGAAATGGTTTTTGGTTATCACTCTGGATCTCCCTGACGGCGATCCTGAAGACGACGACCCTGAAGACCACCCCGAAGAAGACGACGACCACGAAAACGATGACCCTGAAGACGACGACCCGGAAGACCACCCCAAAGAAGATCAAAAAGATGACCCTGAAGAAGATGACCAAGAGGACAAAGAACATGAAGACAACCACCAAGATACAGAACAACAAGAGACAGAAGACCAAGAAGCAGAAGAACAAAAAGCAGAAGAACATTAACCATAAGACTAAAAATCAGAGCAAAACATATTTTCTAAATTATAAGCAGAAGAAGACTAAGCAGTGTATGGGGGTGAGTCCGTTCCTCCTCGTGGTGCCCCTGGAAAATGCCTGCTACTGCAGGCCAAACTGAATGCGGACAAATCCTGTTGTAAATCTTTTGTGACAGGCAGAACGGAAGGTGTAATCTTCAAACTTTTATAGATAACAACTCCAGGAATGACTGTCACAAATAAGAATATGATGAAGAAGAAGAATAGGAAGAAAATGAAGAAGTAGAATATGAAGAAGAAGAATAGTTGAATAAGGAGAATATGAAGAATGAAAAAAAAAGAATAATAGGAAGAAGGTGAAGAAGAAGAAGATGAATAAGGTGAAGAAGAAGTTGATGAAAAAGATGCTGCTGCTGCTGCTGAGGATCATGAAGGAGAAAGTGTGGCAGAAGTAAAAAAGAAGGTGAAGAGCATGAAAGTAGTGAAACATACATATCTGACAAAATATAAAAAAGGTTAACATAGTCAATATCTTTGTAACTCCGAACGTCTTTAAAAAAAAAAATATTCCTGCTATTCCATTTGATTGGGCTAAACCTCTATGCCTTTAATGTCTCCTCCACCTCCCCAATACGTTCTACATTATTATTAATTGTTTTTCTTTATGTAGAATTAACCAACAAGGAAAGAAAGGGTTTTTTTAATTCCGGTATTTCTGTCCCATTGACTTGCATTGGTTTCCGGTATCGGAATCGGCGATATCCGATACTTTTTGGGTATCGGTCCGATCCAATCCGATCCGATGTTTCATGATATCGGATGGTATCGCTCAACACTAGTCACGATCCATTTTTGGATCTGTCAGTTTGGGCTGCTCACATATAAACTTTTTTCCCTTCTGGCCATCGGGGATTAATATTAGTTTTTCCCCCCGGTGGCCACTGCTGTTACTACATGTTTAGTTAGTCTGCGTGTTCTGGTAATGACCACTCCCACCTTCCTATATAAGGTCACCTGGTGCATCAGCTGACTGTTGGTTATGACAGGTCCTTTTTGGATACCAACCGTGGTGAACACTGGAGCAACCTGGTGCAGTGGTGGTTCAGCTTGTCAGGAGCAGTGGTGGTTCTGCTGAAAGCTGAGTTCAGGAGGCTTACTTTGCTGCACGGTGCATTGGCAGCAGAGAAAGCTAATTGTTGTTTTGTTTAACCTTGTCTGTTGTATCTCCCCTTGGTGTTTTATTAGTGCAGCGGTGGGACCAGTGTCTGCAGTTACCAATTCCCGAGTGAGGGATAGGTGCAGGGTAAGTGAGGGACAAGGTATCCTGCTCGGCGACAATTTGAAAGAATCCGTATAGGGACGTCAGGTTTGTCTAGGACTCAGCCGCAGCAGAGTGCAGGAGGTGTCCCTTTCCCTATACCAGGGCCCACCGTTGTAATTGTGTCCCCGGTGTCCCCTTGTTTGTCCAGTTGTTTTGGTGACTGACCGATTGTCGGGTCACGTCACGCAGGGCCAGTCGCATTTCGTGACATCATGTCACTGTTTGTCAGAAGGGAGTAGGGAGAGTTGACACCGCACCAGCAGCACATGTACTGACCGCCACTCTGCCGCCCCTATCTTCAGAAAAAAAAAACAACTACATGCTCAGGCCCCCCCATCCTCCCACCCTAGGCACCTGCCCTCAAGTGCCTAGTGGCAAATATGGCCCTGGTTATTGTGCTAAGTACTAGGTTGCAAGGTTGTTAGATCCATAGTACAAGAGTAAATTTTGCCGAATGCTTCCCCCTCTGGAAAGGAGCATGCGCATGTTGGAGTATCAAAACACGCTTGTAGACAATCTTAAGAGTGGTTCCCCCCAGGATTCTAGTGATGCAACCAGTGTGCATTGCAGTAATAGACTTTCAACCCCAGGAACGTTGAGTTGTCAATGCAAAAACATTAGTAGCAGCAGTGTGACTTGCAACCCCAAGTCACGTGCTGAGAATCGGGTTTGTGACAAGCACGTGCCTTGGGGTTGCACCTGCAAGGGTTACTCTATCTCCTCTCACTCAGTTCAGCATTCAACCTCAGTCCTATGCTGCAATGGGACAATAAATCACACCCTGACACAGACCACACACCCCGGTTCATACACACTGCCACCACTCACCGAATACACGGGCGATGAGTCCCAGAAATACTACTACTATTGTCTGCCAATCACCAGGATAACACACTATAAGGCTATGGGATCTTTAGAGCAACAAGGTTCAAACTTATTAAAGTTTTAAGCTTTAATAGAAAAGGTACAGTGCGGAGAGAGTAAAAAATCCAGGTCATACACAGAAAGCAGTCAAACAAATGCAGTATGCACACGCACACCAGGGGGTCAGACACACAGGCAGAACGAAAGTATAACTGACAGAGAATCCTGGTTCAGAGTGGGTATAAATATCCCTCCCAGATCCAAAAGGAGGCCACATACAATTAATCCAGAGAGGGCAGGGCAAGAACCCTGTCCAAAAAATGACAACTTGTGCACTGTGCGATTGTCCTGATCTTACACCCATTTGGTTTCCCTTTGCAGTCCCCTGGCCCTTACTATGACCATTTTATAGCCGTTTTAAAGCACTGAAGTTCGGGTCGCCATTGACTTCTATTGGGTTTGGATTCAGGGTCAAGTTCAAATACGTAAACAAACTTTTAACTGTAGTTCGGCCGAACCCAAACATGCCATCATCCCTACTTTCGACATCAGTAGTAAGGGGGCTGTATTACTTGTCAAAAAGAAATCTGACAGGTACCACGCCCCTATCAAAGTGTATCAAACACGCCCCTTTTATACAATTTGATATCAAATTGTATATAAAAAGGTATTATAGGATAAAATATTTATATGTCCAATTATTTTCTCTTTTATAGGCCTTTTTAATAAAGTAGAATAAAAGTAGAATAAAAGGATCGTGATTGAATCACTTTTATATCAATCGCTATTGTTTGATATAAAAGATTGTGTTTGATACGCTTTTATATGACCAATAAAGGACCCTTTTATATCTTTTTTTTTACTTTAATTAGTATCGGTTCATTGGGCATATTATGTATATGGCCAATATTTTAATAAAGGAATCAAATGTTTGCCTTTTATAGACATTTTATACTTTAATTAGTATCGATTCAATGGGTATATTATTTATATGGTGAATATTTTAATAAAGGAAACATTTTATTCGAATTGTAAATAAAAATGAGAGACGCCATTTTTATGAAAAATATAATAGTGTTTATTGAACAACAATCAAATACATTTTATAAAGCATTACATTTGACATTTACACTGTCATTTTAGAAGTACATTCAATTACATTTTATTTATCACACTGCACTGCAGTTAATCAAATCAAAATATATATAATACAGGACAGTATAAAGTGTTACAAAAAGCGTTACATTCATATATAACAATTTGTATATTTAATATTATAAATATATACATCACATTTCTTATATAATAATTTAATGCATTACAATTGGACAGAACCAATGTTACATAGTGAGCCACATGGACTGTAGTAATGGAACAGTACTTTTTTTAGGCATCAGTGGACCTTGTGTGATACCTAATGGTGAGAAGTGTAAAGGATGGATCGCCCGACTGGGGGTGGATAGGGCTCGAGGATTATACACGCCATCAGTTTCATTCATGGGCATTTTTAATTTATCTAAATGGACTCTAGTAGCGGAATTGCCCACAACTGTGGATGGCATATTTAACTCGGCCATAGCGTGCATAAATGTATTCCAGCCCCTTGGTAAATTCCGGCCAGTTAGGGCATGGCTCTGAGTTGTGTTACGCACCAAATCCAGCATATTAGAGCCGGGTATTATAGTTCCTTTGAAAATAAACTCACTTTTATCATTCCACGATGTAATATTTGTGTTTTGCAACATCTTGTTTAGTAGAAGTTCTGCATTCTTTTTATATCGTGGATTTACATGACTTACAATTTCATTGACAGCGGGGCTTTTATCAACGGGTGAATTTGACAATTGTTGGTGATCAGATTCTGGAGTGTTAATGATCTTTAAAGTTGATAGTTCGTTAGCATCTTGTTTAGCATGAACGAAGTATCTCTGCAGTACATCACTATATTTTTTAATTTTCACGTCATCCGGCATGTCACGACGCTGTAAAATCTCACTAATTTCACCATCAAGACGTTGGATAACGCTTTGGCGAATGTCTGTGATAGGGGGCCGAAGTTTGATTAGCTCCTGCTTGGGAACAAGATACATTTTCTCGGTATGTTCCATTATTTGCCGGCAAGCAGGCTTGTTATTATTGGGATTGCAAAGCCTAAAAGAGGACCTATAAAGCCGCCAGTCTGCTTTAGTAGCTGCTTCTTTTTCTTTATGCTGTGAGATTTATTACTCATGGTTTTTATAGCTTTTCGCCACTTTTTTAGTATTTTTTTGGCGCTCTTTCAGAGGGATTCGACCTTTTAAGATGTTTAATGCAATCTCCCCTACAGCTGTAATTAAATCATGACTCGCATTGCACAAAATAGATTTTCTGATAGAAGGTGGGGCCTTCACCAGTGTTTTTAAGAGCTTCCAGTTACGCCGTATTCTCTCCGACATCTTTACAACACTATGGTCGCAGTGTAGAATGTCTGATTTTGTTTAAAATTCACTTTTTAGAAGTATTTTTCTTTTGAACATACACAGCTGGTAACGCTGGAGGAAACAGGCCCGTCCTCAAGCGAAGGTCCTCAGGGGTATCCGCTCTTAAGTCTAGCAACAAATACCCATAAGGCACCCGCGTGGCATCCTCAAAAGCTTCTAAGAAATGGCGTGTTTTCCTGGATACATTTGTCGCGCTAGTGTCACAATTTGCAATTGATCCCGAGGGTTATTAAAAAGGACCATGTACTTTGTGTTTAAATTTATCGTGCGGCTTTTCTTTCCTTGACAAAATATGTTTTGTGCCAGGTAGAAAATGCTGAGGTTTCTGTGGTGGACATACTTGGTAAATGCTTGTTCTATTTCGCAGTTATCACTAGCACTCTCCATGAGATCGTCAACAATAGTCAAATTTACCTTTTCAGGAGGGAATAATTCATCATCTACGAATGTATGCGGCAGACCCTCCACAAATCTGATGAAGGGAAAAGAAAGAGAGATTTCATCATATAGTTTCTGCCAGCAGGAATAAAACCAAACAATATTATCAGGTTTATGAGAAAAATGAGCGTCAATATTATGTAACAATTGTTTTACAAAGTAACTTTTTCCAGAATTAGACGGGCCTGCTAGAATACACGAGAATGGATGTTGCAAACGTGGGTCCATCACGAGTCACAATTAATATCCAAATGGTACGGTGGTAAAATCGTCTAATAGTCTGCGCTTTGTGTAAACACACTTTTGGGTTTTTTGAAGAAGTCTTGTTTCAACGGACCAGAACTTTTTATTTTTCACAATGCCGGGCTGCTCTACGACAATATGTTTTTGCGTTTCAGAATCGGAATTACGCGGGTAGTCCAGAACAAGATCTTTTCGACTGCTGAAATTAATAGATTGAGCATTACCAACATTTAATGTTATTCCCTTCACTTTTAAGACAGTTTTACCGGTGTTGAGTTTGTATCCGTAGGTCTTTGGGCCGGCAGATACAAACTCAGTGATGTGTCATCAGGTATCTCACTGGTCAATTCCCCCAGGTAATCACCTAAAGGAGGACTCCACTCACCTTCTCTCTGCACAAAGATAACAGAATCAGTATCGTGATAAAGGCACCTTTCCTGCAGCCGGTCCAGCAGAGAGTAAAGCTCTAGTCTGGCATACGCTGTTGTAAAACAGGCTATAAAATGTTTGTGTTCTTGTTGATGGTGTGGTGCCCTTCTGTATATTTCCAATCTATTGTTGCAGTTTCATCATCAATAAAATGCAACATCGAAACGTCGTAATACGGTAACAAAACTTGTTGAAACAGTTCATCAGGATCGCTAATAATGCTGGTACATGGTAAATTAGATTTCTGGGTAAACTTTCCCCATAAAGAATTTGAGAAAAGTTTGGAGATCTGTCTCTTAGCAGGGTTCTCTCCTATATATTCAGAGCGTAACTGCACCCCTTCTTTGTCAAGAAAGGAATCGATGTACTGTTGTTTCTTACTGTCATCAGTGCACCAGCTGGGATAGCCTGAGGCCTCCTGCTTATCCCTAAGATGTAATTTAATGTACCGAGAAAACAGTCGATCACTGGTTTTAGGAAAATCCCAAATTTCATAGATGTGGGCTATCCTATAGCCTTTCTCTATGGCCATCTCAAGCTCTATAGTGCACCATGTACCTGTCAGAGCCCGCTCTTCATCACTATGTGTACATTCCTCTCTCTGCGAATTTACAGAGCATGTGTAGCATAGAGGAAACAATAATTTTTTGTTGAGTTTTACCGGTAGAACAGGAAAAAATAAATCCCTCGGAGGGTAGACTTTGACTTTGGCAATACCAAAGTAATTTTTAATGAACCCAAATCCCTCATAGATAATGTGTGGATGAGCAACGGGATATGTTTTAGTCTTGTTTACAAATGGATACAGGCTGGTGAAATCATAGAAATGTAGTGTCTCCCCAGGTTTCAGTTGGTGATAAAGTTTAATGGCATTAGTACGGCCCCCATAAAGAGCATCGCGGGGGTCTGAAGGGGTAGGGAATTCCATTTGGAGAAGAAATGATTGAAGATTAGAATCTTTTTGAATCCTTTCATTCCATTCATGTTCCCACAGGACTCTCACTGTGTAGCCACACCACTGCAGAAAACGTTTTTTAGCTAAAAAGGCATAATATAATTATAATATAATTGCCCATAGGAGGTGTTTGTGACCTTATTTGAATCGTATTCATTATAGCAGATTGGACACCCATGATAAAAACACCCCTGAAATTCGAATGCGATATGTCTGTCATTAACATAGGCATAACCGTCTAAAAAATATTTTCCTACTCGTTTTTCACCACCTCTTAAAGCATGTTGGATTGCTATGTTCTCTCTGTGGGATACTTACATGAGCCACTGTATAGCGGGTGATGAAAAGCGTTTTTGTGTCTTGTGATAATTATCACCCGGTAAAATGGCAATGGTCTTTTTTGGAAGAAATTTAAACCTGTACATTGACCTACATACAGATGCAAGGGTTACGAGTTGAAAAGGATCAACACATCTGGACACTTCAATTTTTTTCTTTTCTCGCTTACAGTATATTTTAACATTTTTCTGCGTCATTTCCATGACACGCTCCCGGTAAAGTTCACATGAGTGTCTCAGAATCTCAACATCTTGTTTACAGTAAGACTTTAGTTCAGACTTAAAGTGAAAAGTTGTAGTTTCCTGCGTCTCATACCACTCCATGAATTCCCCTTTCTCACTAGGCGACATGTACTCTACCCCATAATATTTTACAGCTGGTAGGGGGCCCACATAGTTTTGATTTTCTTCAGTGTTAAAAAAGTGGGGGAAATGTCCTTTTGAACCTGAGAATCCCATAGCCTGCGGCATCTTACTAAGTTTCATCGGTATGAAATTTAGGGAGTCAATAAACCTCAGTTCCAAATCAGGCAGTGTTACACACAAGAGGCGGCCGCCTCGGGATATCAATTTCACACAGAGTTTTTCAGAAATTAGTTCCTTAACAATAAAGTATGCATCGTATCTTCCAGCATTGTGGGCTATAAACGTATATCCAGAAAATTTACCGGATGTAAAGAATTGCACAAAATCATGAGTTGCTGATTTACCTTCAAACTCCCGAGAGGGGCTACCATACAGCGTCGTAGCATAAATATAATTTGGGATGTGAGTACCTGTCTCCTGCATACATTCAAAGTCATAAAATATATATTGATCTGTCGCCTCCTTTGGTACATACCGGCGCATGTAACAAAGGTGCTCATCAAATTTATTTAAACGTCTGGGACAGACAGGACAACGCAATCCTTTACATTTATGTTCGGAATCACTTTCTCTGGGGACAAAATGATGACATTTATCACAAAATATTTTAAGTCTGCAGAATGTTGGATTATCTGCAGATAAACGAGTGTGGTGATCTAAGCACTCACTGGACCGACAAAACACACGACAAATTGGACAGCGAGGCGGCTGATCCATGTCGGTTCTCTCCACACATCTCTCTCTTTGACAAGCCTTGCAAAAATATTGACACGAATGATTAAATTTGTGATGAAACAACGAATTGCATCTTTCACAAAAGTAATCCGCGCCGATAAAACCCTTCATATTTTTGATACCGTAGTAGTGATTATCATGATGCAATATGAAAATAGTTCTAGCACTAGGGGTATTACCTGTTTGAAAATATCGCCAGTCGCCCTGACTGTAGTATAATACTTTAATGTTGATACCCAGATGTTTCTCAAAAGCTTCAATATCACTAAAACTTATAAGTTGGTCCTCAGGGATAGCCAGGGCCACGTGTATGGATTTAGCATGATTCAGTAAAACTGTATCACCAACATCAGTGTCAGTGATCAGGGCGCACACGCTAGCTGCAAAGCACAGGTTTGTGCTGTAATTTTTATAGTCATATAACCAGCGTCTCTTTTGCTTAATGATTTGACTACTCGCTATAGATTTCAGACGTCTTTTTATGCCTCCGCGTCTGTTTTTAATAATTGTTACGACTAATTTCAGGGAGCTGTTTGCTAAGCATTCAGCATTGCTTTGCAATGTGCGAGCTACGGCATTTAAGAATGCTTCAGAACTAAAATCCTCCCTTGTCTGTTTTGTAGTGAAAATGGGATCTAACGTGTCACCGCCTTCAAGCCTTAACTGAACAAAGTCTCCAGGGTCAATGTATCTGATAACTCTGTCCAGTAAAGACTGAATGGCTCCATGTACAATGTTTAGGGCCTCTACGAATGATTGAATGCGGTCTAAATTCACAAATCTGAAATGATCAATATACATGCGAGCATTGAAATTGCGGACATCTCTTTGATGGTGATAAAAATGTTGTAAAAATACTGAATGATCTACGTCCTGTACATTATCATCAACATAACCATCAGATGCATCATCATGTCCATTTTCATCTACGTCCCATACATTTTCATCAACATGACCGTCAGCTGCAACATCATATACATTTTCAGCCTGTGTTTCAAGAGGCTCAAAGCTTTGAGCGATTGGAGACACATCGGGGCTAACACCCCTAGGGGGATCATGGCTGTGAAACGAGGGACTCTGTGCATGTATCAACAGCTGAGGGTTTTGTGTAGTTATCGGTCTGTGAGTTGGCTCTCGCAGGCTTCTAGCTTCTAGTGAACGTCTTGCGCTAATCAACAACTTTTGAGCGCGTTTAATTGTTCTCGATCTATAACCCCTTTGTGGAGATATTTTAGACAGTTTCTGCAGACCATAACCAACCAAGCCTAGTCACATTGAATTATTTTTATTTGATTTCACAAAGACTGATGGACCATCTGCACAGTCTCTTTGGAACGCATATAGCTCATCAACAATGTCAGGTGTTGGGGCCGCAGTTTGTAACCTTTCATAAGTGTCACAGAAATATTTAAGATGAGTAATAACGTTTTTGTAATTTAGGTACTGAGTTCCCATATCATGAAACACCTTATACTGTTCTTCAGGCCACCCAGGGGTAATTGGGGTATTATGTACTTTTTGTTTTTTACTTGCCCTCCGGGTCTGGGTTGATACTGTTCGTCTCTTTAAAGGATGTACAATTGCAAATTCATTAGACGTTCCTGCAAAAGTAATATCTGCAGGGTGTATAGTATGACACACACGTATATTGTCCAGATTAGAGGTCTTCTTACCCTCAGCAAGCTGATCAATTTCTCTGTTGATGGCTTCACGTTCAGCTTGTGGCACACCGTCCACGGAAATGATTGAATGTGTAATATTGGATGCAGCTGAGTCGGCGTTATATTTTCGGGCTGAAGACTTCGGCACCGCCTTCCTAGGTTGCTTGGGTTTCACAGGAATTTCTTCATCCGACAGAACAATGATTGGTGAAAGCGGAGTTGATCTCACTGCCGGATTAACTCTTTGTGGGGGGATCTGCGTTGGCCCGTAAGTACGCTCCTGCAGTACTTGAGGCTGCAGCAACGGCTGTGCATCTTTTTTTAGCGCATTCTTTGTATCTAAAAGAAAAAAGTTACATGTGTCAGATGTCCATGACGCTTGAGCAACAATGGAAATGTTACATGTACCAGATAGTGAAGAAACACATATAAGTGTTTGTATAAAGATAGTATTTTAGGTTGTACCCCTTATGAGCAGGGGCCTCACTAATTTTGCTTTAATTATTGTTTTGATAACTGTTACTTATGACTGGATGTCTAGGAATAGCTGAATTATAAATCTCTGCAGAATATGTAAGCTCTAAATAAATAAAGATTATTATCATTATTACAGAAAAATGAAATATATACTTACAAGATTGTTCTGGGTATTGGTCTTCTGCCGGCTCTGGGTTCATAGCCGTCTCACTATTCACCGTCAGTGGGATGTATGTATTTTCATTTGAATATAGCCTTTTTCTTGCCGCTTGTTTATCTGCCGTAAATAAAATAAAACTATTAGACATGCCTGAAATGATTTTCTTCACGATACTGATTATCTATTGTTTTCAAGCTCACAGTACCTTTTCGAAACAGCAGCGCCATATTTTTTGGTTTCCCGCTAGGCCTGATAGAAACCCTGGGAGCCCTAATCTTGAGCGATGTGTTTTGTGGTTTCCGCGGCTTTTTAGGATTGTTAGAAACCATGGGCCCATCAACATTATAGAATTCTTTCAAGTGTTGGTCACCTGTATAAGAAATTAGGGGAAATTTCATCCCTGCATACATACGGACTCTTTTTTCAAAGAGATGTTACTTTTTCCATATGTTCTTACCTTTTTCATATGTTTGTTGCCTCCGCAGCGGATTCGCCAGATTTACAGGTTCAGTAACATGGCCGTTTTCTTGCTTATCGGCCGCTTGCAGCATCTCAGCATCTGTATGAGAAATTGTATTTAGTTTCACGTCTACATATGATTAAAGCAGTTATTATACAAATATACAACTTACCAGTGATAGGATAATGTGAAATTGCAGTACTTGATTCTCCGCCAGCATTGAAAGGCCCTAAAGGGTATGCATCTATGGAAGCCAAAGTCTGAAGTATCTGAGGATAGGCGCTGTTTAGTGACTCTTCTGAAAAAGAGCAAAATATTATATAATTAATATACAAAACAAAACTTTAATCAGATTGTCTAACACTCCGTTCATTATATTCAATATAAGACCTACCTAGTTGTTGGCATTGTGTGCTCGTAAGAAGAGGCTCGGCTTGTTCAAAGTCGTAGTCTTCCATCTTAACTAAAATGATTTAAATTGTGAATACTATTATACTTTTAAAATTATTAACTATAACTATGCGGTGGGAAGTACTATCATATAAAATTATAATCTAAGTCTATGCCGTAGAAATACATTTTATATACTATATGATAAATGATACAAAAGGCAAATAAAATTATAGACGAACATCAATGAAATAATTATACATCAAATAAATATTGTATTAAATATCTAAATTTCTTCTAAATGAGTTAATTTATTTTAAGAAAAATACAATTTTTAACATTATTAACTATAACTATGCAGTGGAAAGCAATTGACAATAATATTAATTAAATAATGTGTTAATACTTACTATTTTAAAGAGTAGAAGTAGCTGCCCAGTATAACAGGAAACTGTTTCTAATGCTGAATGTGTGTAAGGACATCACCTAATGACCTGTTTTAAAGCCAAACTGCAAGGATCGCTCCGCCTTCATTCACATCCCTGTTACGCCTCACCAAAAGTCCTCAAGCAATCAGCAGAAAGTCTACACCTCCAGTTAACACCCACACGAGCCTCCCAGTTACAGCCCATCATGCTGGCCCAAACAATCACGGTATACTCATATTATACTGATATCAAGCATGATATATTTGTATTACATTCCACATTTAATTTCATTTTATACATTTTGATTTTCTGATAAAGACGGCATTGGTTCATGAGACGATGTCTTCTAGACACGATGAAAAAATATTAGAGAACCAGTATTTTACCCCTCAAGCCTCCGGCTCCTATGGCGGAATTGATAAATTATATAGAGAAACTAGAGATTACGGAATTAAAAAATCAATTGTGCGTGATTGGTTAAATAACCAGGATAGCTATTTGTTGCACAAACCCGTGAGAAAGATTTCTGACAAATAAGATCATGGTCTGAAACATGGATGCGTTGTGGCAAGGAGATTTAGTGAGTTTAATTGACTATTCGAAGGAAAGTGATAATGTTAAATATATCCTTACCGTGATTGATTGCCTATCAAAATTTGCGTGGTGCGTAGCCTTATCAAACAAGACTGGGGCCGCTGTAGCCTGTTCATTCGAGCTGATATTTCAAAATGATAAGTGCATACCGAAGAAATTACAGACGGATCGGGGCAAAGAATTTATTAATTCGTCGATGAATCGTCTTTGTAAAGCGTATGATATTCTGCACTATCTTACGAATAACGCAGTTAAGGCCTCTATTGTGGAGCGGTTTAATCATACATTAAAAACTCGAATGTGGCGGTATTTTACGAAAAATAACACTAATAGGTCTATTGATATTTTACCAGATTTGGTTGATAGCTACGATCGAACCTATCATTCTACCATTCGATGTAGACCAATTGATGTTACAAGCAAAAATTCACTACAAATATGGAAAAATATTTATGGCTCGAGCATGAAAAATAAGCGTATTAAGCCTTCTTTTAAAATTGGCGACAATGTACGTTTGGTCCAATATAAACGTACATTTATGAAAGCATATGAACAATCATATACCGATGAAATATTTATCATAACCGAAATTAACACAAAATTCCATTTTCCTCTCTACAAAATCGTGGATTTTTACGGAGAACCTGTGATTGGGTCATTTTATAAGGAAGAACTACAAAAAGTCACAGCGGATGAGAATCGCATCTACAAAATAGAAAAAGTATTAAGAAAAAAGCGCGTCAGAGGGTCCACCCTGTATCTCGTTAAATGGAAGGGATATCCGGAAAAATTTAATACTTGGATTAAAGAAAACCAGCTGACGGACCTCTAATCATGGGTTCTGGATCATTTTATATTACCCTAGCGTGTAATGCATCAAGTAAGCTATTCCCAGACAACACGATTTCGACTTTTACCACTAAACTGGCAAAGCCTGTACATCTTGTAGGTCCATATGAAGTTGCCCTCACAGAATTTCAGTATCCCCATACCTGGTTTACTTTCGAAAATAGCGAAGGCACATTTTTTCTTGGAAAACGAGGGGATGTTCTAAGAGAATATTTCGTAAAAGCAGGCTATTATTTAAATATTTCGGACCTTATAAGGGCTATTAATGAATGCATTGACAGCTTGAAGATAGCGTCCGAACCTTTTAAACTTCGCTATGATGAAGTGAAGAGAAGTGTTACTCTATCGGATTCCCCCACGATACATTTTGCTCCAGGCCCAAAATTGTCTCATATTTTAGGGCTACCACCATATATTGAGGCCTATGATAATAGTGTGATTAGCCCCAATGAGAAGAGCTACGCAGATATCATGAACGGGTTTTATACCTTATTTGTTTACTCAGACATTATTAACCATCAGCTAGTCGGAGATTCTTACGTCCAGCTTCTGAGAACGGCGCAGGTGACTGGTAAAAGTGGGGAGATCATCACACTTCAATACACAAGACCTGATTATGTACCTCTATGCAAACAGCACTTTGATTCTGTGCGCATCTCTATCTTGACTGATCAGGGTACGCCTGTTAAATTCAAGTACGGAAAAACTATTTTGCAATTACATTTCAGACCGCGTCGTGATTGACACGTCAAAATGGTGTCGCAACGTGTTTACGGAGATCCGACCATTTATGCCCGCTACTATATTGCTCAGACAGGCCACGGATTAGAGGGATTTCGCGGTGATGAGTACATGTATGGGGCTGGGCTAGCAGGAATATTTAGAGGCTTATTTAGAAAAGCGGTTCCTCTATTGAGAAAAGGACTCGAATTAGTAAAACCCCATGTAAAGACAGCTGTTTCAAATATTGCTAAGGACGCCATTGCCTCTTTCTCAGCAGCCGCTATGAATAGGCTAAACACCCCTCCTCAGGAAGGCTCCGGTATTGTTTATGTTGCTAAAAAACAGAAAAAAAGAAAAAGGCGTGTTCGCTATTCGCCCCCACCAATGCTCATGAATAAAATCACACCCGCAAGACGCAAATGCCAGAAAAGAGTAAGACGCTGTGTTGAAGACATCTTTTAGGAAAAATATATAAAATAAATATATTATATATAACATGGCCTTCATACATGATGCTTCGGTGGAGTGCATGAAATCAGAACTGGATATTTTTCAAATACCTCCTACGCAGGTTTCTGTCGAGAAATCGATAGTCATTGAAGTTCAGCCTATTGCGGCTCTGGCGGACAATGCACCACTTGAATTTTTCATATCGGGAAGTGGTGAATATTATTATGATTTAAATAATACCCTACTTTACATAAGTTGCCGGGTCGTAAAACAAGATAATTCTGCCATCGCGGATGGAGCCCGTGTAGCTCTCATTAACTATCCATTAGCGACTCTTTTTAATCAAGTTGATGTCACCCTGGGTGATCGCCTCATCTCACAATCAGACATTCTATACAGCTATAGGGCCTGCATTGAAACTCTGCTAAATTACAGACTTTAGCCTCGCAATTCACATCAGGATTATTCTATAAAGATACCGCTGGACATCATGATGTACGAATCCTGGATGGCGCCAATGTGGGCTTCAACAAGCGGGCTCATGCAGTCGCACACTCCAAGCCCGTCAATTTGCTCGGTCCAATTTTTAGCGACATTTTTAATCAGCCGAAGCTTATATTGAATGGACTTGACCCTAAAATCAAGCTGACGCGAAATAAAGATGCGTTCTGTTTAGTTTCTGCTGACCCAGATCCGCTCAAAGTGCAGATTCTGAACGCGTGTCTCTATGTAAAGAGAGTCCAGGTGGCTCCCGCTGTGAGGATTGGTCACTCTCAGGCCTTACTATCTGCTACAGCAAAATATGCTATTGATAGGGCCTGTATGAAAGTGTACAGCATCCCTGGGGGCACCCGAATTTCTAATATAGAAAATCTATTTTTAGGCGCCATTCCGCGAGTAATTATATTGGGCTTTGTAGATAATGAGGCCTTTAGCGGGACGTATAATAAAAACCCACTGTACTTTCATCATTATAATGTAAACCATGCGGCTTTATATTTGGATGGTCAGCAGATCCCCTCCCAGCCATTCCAACCTAATTTCAATATTGAATTAGCTGTAAGAGAGTATATGGCTCTTGCCCATATTTCTGGAAAGCAGAAGGCTGATTGTGCACTGGCAATTGGCCGAGAAGAATTTATGGATGGCTATACATTTTTTGCATTTGATTTATCAGCCGACCAAGAACCTGGAGGTCACTTCTCTCTCATAAAAACTGGGAACCTGCGTTCTGAAGTCCGATTTGCGCTAGCCACCCCTCATACGATAAATATGGTGGTATACGGCGTGAATTCGTCTATTCTAGAAATTAATAACCGCCGTGAAGTATTGTATGATTTCTACTGATGATGGATTCCCTGCAGCTCGCTACGTTATTGAAAGCCGATCACTACACAGAGGCCATATTTTATGGGGTGTATCCGTGTGACTTGCTACCGTCACATAGAGTAACTCAGAGGCCAGCGGCGTACATCGTGAATACAGACCGGTCCAATCAGAGCGGCAAACATTGGATATTAATTTTACTTTGCAATGAAAAGAATGCGATATTCTTTGACAGTTATGGCCTCTCACCAGACAGCGAACTTTTTCCGGATGAATTTATAATCTTCCTAAAGAGAAATAGCGAATTATTCTGCTATCAAGACAGCAAATTCAGAATAATTATAGCACGGTGTGCGGCCATTATTGCGTGTATATCCTAAAGGAACTTGCAAGGGGCCTTTCATTCCGTGAGATTTTGCAACATTTTACTGATGACTTAAATCATAATGATAATTTAGTTTATAAATCTGTAAAGAAAGATTTACTTGAATCAAACTGCTCCCCCTGCAAACATTCTTTTATATTTAAGCAGCGTTGCTTATCACTGCGTAGTATGTAGGATTCCTTTATTATTAAAATGAAGTTAACACGGGAAAGTGTCTAGGATGCAGTGACATCTGTTTATCAGTTGCTTTTGTTGAGATAGTTGTGTAAATAGCGGCCTTTCTGGTCTGTTCAATTAACCCCTTAACGACCGCCGATACGCCTTTTAACGGCGGTAATTAAGGGTACTTAAACCACAGCGCCGTTAATTCACGGCGCTGTGATTTAAGTGAATAGCGCCCCCCAGTGTCGGATTTTCTCTGGGGTCTCGGCTGCCAGGGGTAGCCGAGACCCCAGAGAACATGAATCGGTCGGTTTTTACCGACCCCCGCTTTTGCGATCGCCGTTATTAACCCTATAACGGCGACCGCAAAAAAAAAAAAAAGCCGCGATTTTACATTTAATTTCTCTTTCCTCTGATGTGATCGCACATCAGAGGATAGAGAAATAGGGTCCCCGATCCCCCCGGTCCCCTCCCGGTACCTCTCCCTTGTCCTCTGTCCCCTCCCGGTAGTCCCGCACCCGCGGGCGTCATCCGATGGGCGCCGCCATCTTGGAAATGGCGGGCGCATGCGCAGTGCGCCCGCCGGGAATCTGCTGGCTCCGGCTGGCAGATTCCATTCATTATTTTGATCACTATGATAAACGATCATAGTGATCAAAATAATAAAAATAGTACATAACCCCCCCGTTTATCACCCCCTTATATAGGCACACATAATGAAATAAAAAAAATATTTTTTTTTTCAGTTTTCCATAAGGGTTAGGGTTAGGGTTAGGCTAGGGTTAGGGTTAGGCTTAGGGTTAGGCTAGGGTTAGGGTTAGGGTTAGGCTAGGGTTAGAGTTAGGGTTAGGCTAGGGTTAGGGTTAGGCTAGGGTTAGGGTTAGGCTAGGGTTAGGCTAGGGTTAGGGTTAGGCTAGGGTTAGGGTTAGGCTAGGGTTAGGGTTAGGCTAGGGTTAGGCTAGGGTTAGGGCTAGGCTAGGGTTAGGGCTAGGGTTAGGGTTGGGCTAGGGTTAAGGGTTAGGGTTGGGCTAGGGTTAGGGTTGGGCTAGGGTTAAGGGTTAGGGTTGGGCTAGGGTTAAGGGTTAGGGTTGGGCTGGGGTTAGGGCTAGGGTTGGGCTAGGGTGAACTAGGATTAGGGTTAGGATTAGGGATTAGGGTTGGGATTAGGGTTAGGGGTGTGTTGGGGTTAGGGTTGGAGCAAGAATTGAGGGGTTTCCACTATTTACCAACTTTGGGTGTCTAAAAATTGGGGTCTAAAAAATCACTTTTGTGGAAATAAAAAAGACTTTTTATTTTCACGGCTCTGCGTTTATAAACTTCTGTGACGCGCTTGGGGGTTCAAAGTGCTCACCACACATCTAGATAAGTTCCTTAGGGGGTCTAATTTCCAAAATGGGGTCACTTGTGGGGGGTTTCCACTGTTTAGGCCCATCAGGGGCTCTGCAAACGCAACTTGATGCCCGCAGACCATTCCATCAAAGTCTGCATTCCAAAATGGCACTCCTTCCCTTCCGAGCTCTCCCATGCGCCCAAACAGTGGTTCCCCCCCACATATGGGGTATCAGTGTACTCAGGACAAATCGCATAATAACTGTGGGGGTATGATTTCTCCTGTTACCCTTGTAAAAATAAAAATTTGGGGGTGAAAAGATCATTTTTGTGGAAAAAAAATGGATTTCTTATTTTCACGGCTCTACGTTATAAACTTCTGTGAAGCACTTGAAGGTTCAAAGTGCTCACCACACATCTAGATAAGTTCCTTCATGGGTCTAGTTTCCAAAATGGAGTCACTTGTTGGGGGTTTCCACTGCTTAGGCCCATCAGGGGCTCTGCAAACGCAACATGATGCCCGCAGACCATTCCATCAAAGTCTGCATTCCAAAATGGCACTCCTTCCCTTCCGAGCTCTCCCATGCACCCAAACAGTGGTTCCTCCCCACATATGGGGTATCAGCGTACTCAGGACAAATCGCATAATAACTGTGGGGGTATGATTTCTCCTGTTACCCTTGTAAAAATAAAAATTTGGGGGCAAAAAGATCATTTTTGTGGAAAAAAAATGGATTTCTTATTTTCACGGCTCTACGTTATAAACTTCTGTGAAGCACTTGAAGGTTCAAAGTGCTCACCACACATCTAGATAAGTTCCTTAATGGGTCTAGTTTCCAAAATGGGGTCACTTGTTGGAGTTTTCCACTGTTTAGGCACATTAAGGGCTCTCCGAACGCAACATGGCATCCGATCTTAATTCCAGCCAATTCTGCGTTGAAAAAGTCAAACGGTGCTCCATCCCTTGTGAGCTCTGCCGTGTGCTGAAAAAGGGGTTTACCCCCACATATGGGGTATCGGCGTATTCAGGAGAAATTGTACAACAAATTTTGTGGTTGATTTTCTCTTTTAACACTTGTGAAAATAAAAAAAATTGGTTCTGAAGTAATTCTTTTCCAAAAAAAAGTTAAATGTTAATTTTTTCCATCCACATTGCTTTCGTTCCTGTGAAGCACTTAAAGGGTTAATAAACTTCTTGAATGTGGTTTTGAGCACCTTGAGGGGTCTAGTTTTTAGAATGGTGCCACTTTTGGGTATTTTCTGTCATGTACACCCCTCAAAATGACTTTAAATATGATGTGGTCCCTAAAAAAAATGGCTTTGTAAATTTTGTTGTAAAAATGAGAAATCGCTGGTCAACTTTTAACCCTTATAACTTCCTAACAAAAAAAAATTTGCTTCCAAAATTGTGCTGATGTAAAGTAGACATGTGGGAAATGTTATTTATTAAGAAATTTATGTGACATATCTCTCTAATTTAAGGGCATAAAAATTTAAAATTTTAAAATTGCAAAATTTTAAAATTTTTTGCCATATTTCTGTTTTTTTCATAAATAAACACAAGACTTATCGAAGAAATTTTACCACTAACATGAAGTACAATATGTCACGAAAAAACAATCTCAGAATCAGCAGGATCCATTAAAGCGTTCCAGAGTTATAACCTCATAAAGGGACAGTGGTCAGAATTGTAAAAATTGGCCTGGTCATTAAGCTGCAAACTGGCTCTGTCGCTAAGGGGTTAAAATATTGTGACCCTATTGTAAGCCCACACCATAACAACTTATCATCTTGTCATGTTTACATCTGTATGTCATTTCAACTTTGACCTTTCTGGACTGTTCAGTTAAAATATCGTAACCCTATTATAAGTCCATACCTTAACAACTTATCATATTGTCATCTTTACATCTGTATCTCTTTTCATCTTTGACCTTTATGGTCTGTTCAATTAAAATACCTAGTCCCTATTGTATTGCAATGGTACATCCTGTCTGTATTCGATTTTCTGCATTCCTGAAGTCCTATGGGAAAGCTCCCAGGATGTTGTAACATCTGCCCTAGCCCCCCTTCTGCATCACTGAAATGCAAGCAGCACAGAAAATACACACAGAGCTTATATTGCCCTGTATTATATATTTATATATATATATAAATATATATATGTATATATTGATTTGATTAAGTGCAGAGCAGTGTGATAAATAAAATATAATTGAATGTGCTTCTAAAATAACAGTATAAATGCCAAATGTAATGCTTTATAAAAAAATGTATTTGATTGTTGTTCAATAAACACTATTATCTTTTTTATAAAAATAGCGTCTCTCATTTTTATTTACAATGCGAATCAAATGTTTCCTTTATTAAAATAATGGTCAAATAAATAAAATACCCAATGGCTATAAAAGTGCCCCTTTATTGGTCATATAAAAGCGTATCAAGCACAATCTTTTATATCAAACAATAGCGATTGATTTAAAAGTGATTCAATCACGATCCTTTTATTCTACTTTTATTCTACTTTATTAAAAAGGCCTATAAAAGAGAAAATAATTGGACATATAAATATTTTATCCTATAATACCTTTTTATATACAATTTGATATCAAATTGTATAAAAGGGGCGTGTTTGATACACTTTGATAGGGGCGTGGTACCTGTCAGATTTCTTTTTGATGAGTAATACAGCCCCCTTACTACTGACATCTTCTTCCTTGCCTTATTTTTTCTTCCAATTCCTCTTTTCTATTCTTTCCTTTCTTCTTCCTTCTTCTTATTGTTATTTTCCTTCTTTCTTTCATATTCTTCCTTTCTTCATCCTCTTTACTTGTTCCCCTTCACTACTCTCTCTCCTTTTTTGGAATTCTTCAATTCCTCCTCCACCTCCCAATTATCCTCCTTCTACTAGTCCCCTTTCCATTCCCATTCTGTGTAATCTACCTTTCATCCTCCTTATTGTTGTCTTTGTTACTTTTTTTCTCCTTCCTCTTCATTTTCCTTTCTTTTTCCCTTAATCTACTTTTTACTCTTCTTTTTTTCTTCTTCTTTGCCATCATCTTCCTTCTTTTCGAAGGGGATATCAAACACTAAGTATAAATGGCCGTAGTAAGCCTCCCAGCCCCCCATAGGAGGCGTGGGAGGAGGCCATCATGACGGGGGGGTTGGAGGGTTTAGTGGGGGGAGGGGTTAACAGGGAGGGGGAGCCAGGGGGTATTTAGGTGAGGCTCCACCGGGCCTCGCGTCACCACAGGAGCCCCTCCCGGGACACTCCAGGTCAGGGGGGGCCACATCGGTGACGGGCACGCGCCGCGCGGCCTGCCTCCCCAGCTCAGAGGATATCGGCCACCGGCAGAGTGGCGGCCTGCCGGGCAGCAGGGCCTGCTTCATCGTCCTCCAGTGGTGTGGGGGCGCCGCTGCGCAGGCCCTGGAGCTGAGTCTGCCTCAGACCCAGCAACCAGAACTTCCAGCTCTGGGGCTGCAGCGGGAGTGCCAGGCAGCATGGCGGGGTTGGTGCCTGCTGCAAGAAGGGTCGGAGGCAGGAGGACGATTTTGGGCTCCCAACTTTAATGGGGGGCCCAGGACGCCCGGGTGTGACAGGACGGCACACCGCCAGGACCTCCCGGTGGGGGGAGCCAGGAGGCATCAGCTTTTGGAGTACCACTGCCTGGTTCACTCCAGGGGTTCAGGCCTCCCACCCCGGTCCTCGCTGCGGGGATTTTCAGGGGCCAGCAACGTGGCAGCGAGTCCGCCACCAGGAGTCACGAGGTCCGCGAGGCTTCAGGGGATCCAGGCTTTCCAGCTGGAGGGCACACAGCCCCCTCGCAGCCCGGTGAGTATGTGTCCATGTCCCCTGTTTGTCACCCACTTTTGTCTTCCTCAGTGGTGGAAAGGGGGCCCTTGGCTGAACCTAGTGGTGTCGGGGTGGGGGCTGGGTTGAGCGGTCTAGGTTCTGCTGGGGGAGTGTGTGATATGCTTGCGGATGTGCATAGTTTGCTGTCACGTTTGGAGCAGGGCTTTGTCGGGTCGTCGCCGGTAGCAGCGTGGATCGGGTCGCAGGTTGGGGGGTCGTCTGGTCAGAGCGGTCTAGAGCCGGGCCCCCGCTCCGGCGAGCCAGTATACATGTCGGTACGAACCGAAAAAGAGGAGTGTCGTGTGCATTTTGATGATCGGGCGCATGGCGAGGTGTACGTGTGCTTTGAAGGTTCGTTGGGGGCTCGCTTAAAAAAAGAGGTGAAAGCGGATTTGGAAGGATGAGTATGTGGAAATATTTTTGTTGCTGCCTCTTGAGAAGTTTAATTTAGACAAAAGCAAGAAAGAGGATAGCAAGAAGGAAGAGGAGGAAAAGCGCAGGTGGCGTTTGATTCCTCAGACGTTTGTGAATTGGCAACAAGCTTTTGCCATTTTGGGAAGCGTTATTGGGGAAAGGGCCCCTGACAATTGCTCAGAGCTGCTTTGTTATCTGGATGCTATAGGGGAGGCTTACAGAGTGTATGGTGGTCAGGCGTGGCTGAGGTACGATGAGCAATTCCGTCAGAGGAAGGCTGTGCGTCCGGCTATTCGCTGGGACCAAAAAGATATTGGATTGTGGATGCTCGTGATAGCTCAAAATAAGTTTGGGAGCTCCTTTCATGGGGGGGCTGGAAGCACCAGCCAGAGTAGCGGCAACTCCAGCTCTACGGGTGGCGGGGGTCAAGGGCAGACAGGAACGCACAAGGCGGGGGTGTGCTGGCAGTTTAATGACGGCCAGTGTAAGTTCGGGGTGAATTGAAAATTCAAACACCTCTGCTCTAATTGTAATGGCGCCTCACATGGAGCATCAAAGTGTTTCAAGAAAGGGAAGTCCAGAGCTGGGGGTGGAAGTTCTCAAGGGGGAGACTCCAGTGAATCTGGAAAGGATGGTTCCCTATCTAAATAGGTACCCAGATAGGGAAAGAGCGGGGTTGTTGTATACGGGTTTTAAGGAGGGTTTTCGCATTCCGGGTCCTCCATTTGAAATCCCGTTAGTTTTAACAAATTTGCGCTCAGCCTTGGAGCATTCCGCAGTTGTTTCTGAGAAACTCAGAAAGGAAGTTTTGTTGGGCCGCATGGCTGGCCCTTTTGTTTCCCCTCCTTTTCCAGATTTGGTGGTTTCCCCTTTGGGGGTTGTTCCGAAGAAGGAGCCGAATAAGTTTCGGCTCATTCAACATTTGTCCTACCCATGTGGGAGGTCGGTTAACGATGGCATTGATCTGAAGATTTGTTCGGTGGTATACTCTTCGTTTGACGAGGCGGCTCGGTGGGTGCGAAAATGTGGTCGCGGTGCCCTTATGGCAAAAACTGATGTCGAATCCGCTTTTCGTCTATTACCGGTTCACCCTGAAAGCATGAAGCTGCTGGGCTGTTTTTTAGAAGGCATGTTTTTTGTGGATAGGTGTTTACCTATGGGTTGTTCGTTGTCCTGTGCATATTTTGAGGCGTTTAGTTCCTTTCTCGAGTGGGTCGTGTGCGACGTTTCCGGTTTCGACTCGGTTATTCATTATTTGGATGACTTTTTGTGTGTTGGTCCGGCGGATTCATTGCGTTGTTTCAGGATTTTTAAAGCCATTGAGTGGGTGGCTGATCATTTCGGTGTCCCGTTGGCGCCCGTAAAAACGGAGGGCCCTAGCACGTGTTTGCGTTTTCTGGGGATCGTCATCGATACAGTCGAATGGGAATTCAGGTTGCCTGAGGACAAGCTAGTGGATTTGAGGTCTGAAGTGGTCTGAGCGCGTCGTTTGAGGAAAATATCGTTGCGAAATCTTCAGTCGCTGTTGGGGAAGCTTTACTTCGCTTGTCGGGTTATGCCGATGGGTTGAGTTTTTTTGCGTAGGCTGGCTAGCGCTACTGCGGGGATTCGGGCTCCCCACCATTTTGTTAGGTTGTCGTCGGAGCTCAGGGCCGATTTGGCGGTCTGGGAGTCCTTTTTGGTGGTAGGTAATGATGCATTGGATTTGTTTACGGACGCGGCTGGCGGGATCGGTTTTGGCGCCTATTTCAGAGGGCAATGGTGTGAGGCTCAATGGCCTGACACGTGGGTTTCAACCGGTATGGTGCACAACATCATGTTGTTGGAGATTTTTCCGATACTGGTGGCGGTGCATTTGTGGGCGCAGGATTTCAGGAACTGACGTGTTCGTTTTAATTGCGACAACATGGGCATTGTGAGCACGATTAATGGTCTTACTGCGTCGTCCTATCCAGTTGTTCGAGTTTTACAGCAATTGGTGCTATTATGTTTCTCTTTGAATGCCCATGTAACCGCGACGCACGTGCCCGGCGTGAGAAACGAGATAGCTGACTCTCTCTCTCGTTCGCAGTGGGATCGTTTTCGTTCTTTGGCTCTGGAAGCAGAGATTGAGGGTCTAACTTGTCCGGAGGAGCTGTGGAGGTTGGCTTACTGGCTGCAGAGTCGCTGATTGAATCATCACTGGCACCAAAAACTTGGGAGGCTTACCGGGCAGTGTGGCTGATGTGGGAAGAGGTCCTTACGGCCGGCCAAACCCAGTTGGGCCGGGCTTGATCAGGAGAGAATGTTGTTGTCCTGGTTGGGGCGAGGTGCGAGGGAGGGTTGGTCCCGTGCAAAGGTAACGCGCTTGTTAGCGGGTTTGTCTTTTGGTTTTCGATTGCGCGGGAGCAGGGATTTGCCGAAAACATTTTTGGTCATACAGGCGGCAAAAGGTTTCCGCCGTTTCAGAAGCGGGGGTGATTTAAGACGGCCTGTATCTTTTAATCTATCGGAGCAATTGGGTCAGGTTCTGGAGTCGGTCTGTTCGGATCGATATGAGGTTTTGTTGTTTCGCCTGGCCTTCTCGTTTACATTTTTTGGGGCTTTGCAGGTGGGGGAGCTTGTGTCTCCCAATAAAGAGTCGATGGGTGGCTTGTTAGCCAGGGATGTGGTATTGATCTCACGGGGGGTTGAATTCTGGCTGCGACGGTCCAAAACGCATCAGTCCGGGAAAGGCCGCCGGGTGGAGGTGGGTGGCGTGTCTGGTTCGTTAATGTGCCCTGTTCAGTGCTTGCGGAGTTTTTGGGAGCTTTGTCCCAGTTTGAGCGGTTCCTTGTTGTGCCACGCAAACGGGGGCAGTTTGTCTCGGTATCAGTTTGGCGCGGTTTTTAAAAAATCCATTCGGTGTTTGGGATAGATGACTCCCACTTTGCCTCTCATTCATTCAAGATAGGAGCAGAGACCGAGGCGGCATCGTGTGGTTTAGGTCTCTCTTTAATACAGTGCATTGGGGGGTGGAGGTTCAATCGGTACCGCAGTTACGTTCGGCTTTAATTTGTAAAGGGAGGGGGGGGTTTGGTTGGTCGTGAACATGGGACGAACAGGAGTTTGAGTGGGTTGGCGATAAATTTATGCTGCAAGTATATTTTTCTGTTAGTGTCGTATTTTGTTTCAGGTGCTGAGCCGCTGCTGGTCTGGATTTTTGGTCACTCCTTCGTTTATTGGGGAGCATTGTGAAACAATGTCAGGAACGAAGGCAGACAGCTGGGGATTCCCAGGGCCGTGGCGGTGGTGTGGTGGCTCGGGTTCAGGGGCCTGGTGTGACGAAGGGTGTTGCCGGAGATCCATGAATGCACCCTGTTGGACCGGCACCAGATATTCTCGTTATTCACGCTGGGGGTAACGATCTGGCGGTTCGGCCCTTTCGGGAGTTGGTCAAGGACATTAAGCAGGATTGCTTAAGGTTGTGGTTGATGTACCGGGGGCCACTATTGTGTGGTCTGAGATTGTGCCACGCAGGCGTTGGCGGTCTATGAGATCGTTGGAGAAGGTTAATCGGGCCAGGATAAAAGTTAACAGAGCGGTGTCTGCTTTTATTGTTAGAAATGGGGGAGTTGCCGTGCGGCATTTCGATTTGGAAACGGGCGAGGGTGATTTTTGGTTGGCGGATGGGATCCATTTAAATGCAGTGGGTTCCGATATTTGGGCCTTCGCCCTTCAGGATGGTATAGAGAGGGCTGTCGCATGGCGGGTTGGGGGGGTCTCGGGTCATTGAGGTGTTCAGGGCTCCCTCGTTGTGGCGGTTTTGGAGGAGGGGGGAGTCCTTGAAGTCTGTGGAAATTGGTTTTGGAGACTCGGTGTGTAGGGTCTCCTCCGTTAAAAGGTATGCTGGTCGTGATCTGGTGAAAGGTGGATGGGGAGTTTTCCATCGGAAGTGGGTGGCTCTCCAAGTAGTTTGTGGACAATATCTATTGGTGTGCTGGGGCTCCTGAGCCTGTGGGGTTATGGCTGGGAGCAAATGGACGTGGTTTGTTCACAGCATTTTGGACTACTTCTCCATGATCTTGTGGCTTCAAGGACTCCTCCTTTCAGTGTTCAAATCATTGTACTTATGTTATTTATGATACAGTGTTTACTGTTGTTTTTTTTTGGTTTAATAAAAGGCTGCTGTGGCCATAAAAATTCCAAAGAAAATACTCGTGTCCGTGTCTTAGTTGGCGCCGATGAAGGGGTGGGGGTTTTCATAGTCACGCAGGGGTAACGGGCGAAAGTCAAGATGCCTGGTCTCCCCTGAGGTAAACCACTTGACAATACCAACGTCATGTTCAGAATATTTATACATGTATTTCACGTTGATTCTTTCTATGTTAATGATCACATTACTTCATCCACAGACTCACAAAGCTGCCTGAAATGTTTTGAATATGAAAACTCCAATGTTGATAGATCCGGGTGTGTCCCCAAAGATGTTGATTTTCTTTCTTACGGTGACATAGTAGGAGCCACTTTGACAAGTGTTTCAATACTTTTTTTCATCATGACAAGTGTAATTCTGGGAATTTTTTGGAGGTATCGAGAAACACCGATAGTAAAAGCCAATAATCGCATCCTCAGCTACATTCTCCTCATTTCCATTGCACTTTGCTTCATGTGCACTTTGCTATTTATTGGGCGACCATCACAGGTTTCTTGTCTTCTCCAACAAGCTGCCTTCGGAATTGTCTTCACCGTCTCCATTTCTTCTGTATTGGCCAAAACTTTGACAGTCATCATTGCCTTCAAAGCTACTCAGCCCGGAAGCAAGGTTAAGAAACTCTTAGGATCGAGGATTTCCATCACCTTTGTATTCCTCTGCTCTTTGGGTGAAATTCTGCTATCAGTCTTATGGATCATGTTCTATCCACCCTATTTAGATGTTGACACAGAGGTGGACACTGTTCTACTGTTGTGTAATCAAGGGTCAACCACCTTCTTCTTCTTGAATATTGGTTACATTGGTTTACTGGCTCTGATTTGTCTTGGGGCTGCATTTCTGGCCAAAGATTTCCCAGACAGATTTAATGAAGCCAAGAACATAAGTTTCAGTATCCTGATATTCTGTAGTGTGTGGGTGACATTTGTCCCAACCTACCTCAGTGTGAAAGGGAAGAACATGGTGGCTGCGGAGGTCTTCGCCATCTTGACATCCAGTGCAGGATTAATGAGTTTCATTTTCTTACCTAAGTGTTATTACATTTATGTCAGTAAAAACAGAATATAAGAAGATAAACTACTGCTGATGATCAAATTTGTTCATGCTGAATTGAACTTTCCTTGAAGTTTACAAAAAGTATGGATTCTCCTAAATCCAAAATTTTTGCTATTTATTTTGTGCAAAATTACAAAAATGGCTGCCATTTTGGAAAAGAGTTAATAAAAAATTAAAACTTAACTCACTGTTCAACTGTTCCATCGCCATCGCAGCTCACTGTATGGTCCTCCGTGCTGTCTGGCCTTTTCTTTTCACCTTCCCTGTCATGCAACATCCCTCTTAACTCTGCACTGGGGCTTATAGTACAAAGTAGGCCCCTAATGTTACAGCACATGTTGTGATGTTATTATGATGTGCAGCCCCTGAGGCACTGACTATATAAGGAGATGGACATACTGTCCATGTTCCCCCTTGAAACAAAAAACAAGTTTATTGTTGTACTATATTATGTGATACAATGTGAAATATGATGTGTAATATCAATTGTGATATGCGTTAAAAGTGTTATAGTATTGATAGTGCGTGAATTTTGACAGTAGAGATAGTGAGAGTTAATTTTTGGGACTAATCCAGAGTGGGAGGAACTGAGTTGAAGCTAAAGTGACAATTTCCTGTTAGAATGTTAGATAGGGATTGGAGTGGATAGAAAAAGGATCCAAGGTCCATTTTGGGCAGTGACACATTTTGGGATGTCCCAAAAGTGAGATAAGACCAAAAGGAAGAGATAGGAAGATCCAAAGCAGATGTTACTAAGGGACAGAGTAATCTACTGGAGAGGGGTCCTAGGAGAAGATGCCAGCAGCAAGACCTAGAGTTTTTAACTCACAAGTTAACTGGCCTAGACAAGACAGAATATGTGAAATAAATGCATTGTTCCAGCTGGGAGTTCCTGAGCATCAGCAAAAGAGATGATAAGTACTGGCCATACTAACACTCTAAAGAGTAAAGGAAGTAGAGGAGGATGCAGAAAGAATAACAATATCTTTAATTTACAGACTGTCATCGCAGAAGTGGATGCCATGGGAGGGTGTATTGCAGCAATTGAGGGGGCTCCTGGCACCAGACAAAATGTTAGTGAAGGTGCAGGAGCCAAGGAACAAATTGTGAAGGACGTGGAGGAAGAGGTGATTGGTGCACAACAGTCAAAAGATGAAGAGGATAATAATCCCCTCTCTGTTGTGCATTTTTGGTGGGGGGGATGGAGAAAGCAAGCTTGAATGCTACGCTGCCACCAACACACCATGGACTTGGACCTCATGGAAGCACCAAATACATGAGTGTCTTCTTGGAACACTATCTGCAACATGATACTTGTATCCTTAGGGCTAGATATTGTGTTAATTAGTGGCTTGCAAGGCTGTTATATCCATAGGACAAGAGTAAATTTTGCCGGATGGTTCCCCCTCTGGAAAGGAACACGTGCATGCTCAAGTATCAAAACATGCTCGTAGACAATCTTAAGAGTGGTTTTCCCTAAGATTCTTGTGATGCACCCAGTGTGCATTGCAGTAATAGAATTCCAACCCCAGGAGCGTTGAGTCGTGAATGCAAAAACATTAGAAGCAGCAGTGTGATTTGCATGGGTTCGTGACAAGAACATGCCTTGGGGTTGCGCCTGCAAGGGTTAATCTATCTCCTCTCACTCAGTCGAGCAGTCAACACAGACACAGACCACACATCCGCTTCATAGATGCTGCCACCACTCACCGAATACACGGGGGATGAGTCCTGGAAATACTACTACTACTGTCGGCCAATCACCAGGATCACACACTATAAGGCTAAGGATTCTTTAGAGCATACAAGGTTCAAATTTATTAAAGTTTTAAGCTTTAATAGAAAGGGTACAGTACTTACAATAAAAAGGATATAAAAAATGTGGAAATAAAAAGTGACATACAAATATGCAAAACAGTTATAAATATAAAAGTGAGAAACTTACAGAAATGTCTAAACTTTGCAGTCTGTGAAAAATGAGGATGAATGAACTCATGGAGATCAACATCCAACACTGCGGAGACACCATCACATGTTTCTCAACGCAGTGATGCTAGAGCATTGCCCCCCATCCCTTATGGGAAATATGCAAAAACATGTAAATCAAGAGCCCCCCATCCCATAAGGGATGGGGGCAATGCTCTAGCATCACTGCGTTGAGAAACATGTGATGGTGTCTCCGCAGTGTTGGATGTTGATCTCCATGAGTTCATTCATCCTCATTTTTCACAGTCTTCTACTAGGCATTGCTCCTACTAGCCAGTTTCCTACTCCACACTGATGAGGGGCAATACCCCGAAACAGCTGTCTGTGGATGGATACCATGTTTTGGCATAGGTAGTTTCCTTCATTGGAGACTGCCCTTCCCGTGGTTGTTCCTTCCCGGGGAAAGACCTGGCTAGTCATTGCTTGCATTGAGAAACATGTGATGGTGTCTCCGCGGCTCTTGATTTACATAAACTTTGCAGTCTGGCATTCTGCTCCCTGAGGAGGGGCGACATATGGAAACTCTCACACCAGCTTGGCTGTCCCTCAGTCTGTGAACATCTTTCTTTGTGTAAAGGCCTAAATTATAGATTTAACCTGGAGATCAGATTTCGAGACCAGCCTCTCATGTTAATATCCTATTTCTGGATCCTCACTATTTTACCAATAAATACATTATTTTTCTCTGAACACTATTTGTGTGAACTTTCTCATAGTAATTAGTGTCAGGCTACAATTAGCATCTCTCTTCAAAAGAGTCAGAAGGTGTGAAATGTTTCCAATTCTGTGTGCTCTCAGGAAGGCCACTTGGAGAGACTGGAGACTGCCTTTTTCAGGATAACATATTCTGTGATCTTTGTGAAGAGCTGCAGCCTGGAAACATACAGTGGGGAAAAAAAGTATTTAGTCAGTCAGCAATAGTGCAAGTTCCACCACTTAAAAAGATGAGAGGCGTCTGTAATTTACATCATAGGTAGACCTCAACTATGGGAGACAAACTGAGAAAAAAAAATCCAGAAAATCACATTGTCTGTTTTTTTTTTTCATTGTATTTGCATATTATGGTGGAAAATAAGTATTTGGTCAGAAACAAAATTTCATCTCAATACTTTGTGATATATCCTTTGTTGGCAATGACAGAGGTCAAACGTTTTCTGTAAGTCTTCACAAGGTTGCCACACACTGTTGTTGGTATGTTGGCCTATTCCTCCATGCAGATCTCCTCTAGAGCAGTGATGTTTTTGGCTTTTCGCTTGGCAACACGGACTTTCAACTCCCTCCAAAGGTTTTCTATAGGGTTGAGATCTGGAGATTGGCTAGGCCACTCCAGGACCTTGAAATGCTTCTTACGAAGCCACTCCTTCGTTGCCCTGGCGGTGTGCTTTGGATCATTGTCATGTTGAAAGACCCAGCCACGTTTCATCTTCAATGCCCTTGCTGATGGAAGGAGGTTTGCACTCAAAATCTCACGATACATGGCCCCATTCATTCTTTCATGTACCCGGTCAGTCGTCCTGGCCCCTTTGCAGAGAAACAGCCCCAAAGCATGATGTTTCCACCACCATGCTTTACAGTAGGTATGGTGTTTGATGGATGCAACTCAGTATTCTTTTTCCTCCAAACACGACAAGTTGTGTTTCTACCAAACAGTTCCAGTTTGGTTTCATCAGACCATAGGACATTCTCCCAAAACTCCTCTGGATCATCCAAATGCTCTCTAGCAAACTTCAGACGGGCCCGGATATGTACAGGCTTAAGCAATGGGACACGTCTGGCACTGCAGGATCTGAGTCCATGGTGGCGTAGTGTGCTACTTATGGTAGGCCTTGTTACATTGGTCCCAGCTCTCTGCAGTTCATTCACTAGGTCCCCCCGCGTGGTTCTGGGATTTTTGCTCACCGTTCTTGTGATCATTCTGACCCCACGGGGTGGGATTTTGCATGGAGCACCAGATCGAGGGAGATTATCAGTGGTCTTGTATGTCTTCCATTTTCTAATTATTGCTCCCACAGTTGATTTCTTCACTCCAAGCTGGTTGGCTATTGCAGATTCAGTCTTCCCAGCCTGGTGCAGGGCTACAATTTTGTTTCTGGTGTCCTTTGACAGCTCTTTGGTCTTCACCATAGTGGAGTTTGGAGTCAGACTGTTTGAGGGTGTGCACAGGTGTCTTTTTATACTGATAACAAGTTTAAACAGTTGCCATTACTACAGGTAATGAGTGGAGGAAAGAGGAGACTCTTAAAGAAGAAGTTACAGGTCTGTGAGAGCCAGAAATCTTGATTGCTTGTTTCTGACCAAATACTTATTTTCCACCATAACATGCAAATAAAATGAAAAAAAAACAGACAATGTGATTTTCTGGATTTTTTTTTCTCAGTTTGTCTCCCATAGTTGAGGTCTACCTATGATGTAAATTACAGATGCCTCTCATCTTTTTAAGTGGTGGAACTTGCACTATTGCTGACTGACTAAATACCGTATTTTCCGCTTTGTAAGACGCACTTTTTTTCCCCAAAATTTGGGGGGAAAACAGGGGTGCGTCTTACAAAGCGGACATGCCTTACCTAGGCTGTGATCGGGGGCGTCCGGCGGTTGCTGGCCGCTGCTGCGGGTGTGTCCGGTGCCGCGTTGTGTGCCCGTCGATGCCCGGGGCTCTGCCAACATTGTGCGACAGGCCAGAGCCCCGGCATTTCCTCGGTTCCCTGTGTGCCGGTAAAAAGATGGCCGCCGGCGCGTGCGCAGATGAGATCTCGGGACCCAGTTCTCGAGAGATGAGATTTGAAATCTCATCTCTCGAGAGCTGGGTCCCGAGATCCCATCTGCGCACGTGCCGGCGGCCATTTTCCCTGGGTTCCCTGTGTGCGCGCGGTGGTGCCTGCAAAAAAATGGCCGCCGCGCGTGCGCAGATGGGATCTCGGGACCCAGCTCTTGAGAGATGAGATTTCAGATCTCATCTCTCGAGAACTGGATCCCGAGATCCCATCTGCGCACGCGCCGGCGGCCATTTTTTTTTTTTTACCGGCACTTCAGCGCACGTATACAGGGAACTGAGGAAATGCTGGGGCTCTGGTCTGTCGAACAATGTCGGCAGAGCCCCGGGCATCGATGGGCACACAACGCCGCACCGGAGGCACCCGCAGCACCGGCCTCCAACCGCCGGACAAGTGGAGAAACCTGACACCAGCACAAGACTCTGCAGCAGCAACGGCACACATCGGAGCCCCCCCTCATCCCTGAATGCGGCCTGCAGCATCACTCCACGCCTGCCTCCTCCAGCAGCGAGCCTGGGACCCCGCTACACCGCAGCCACCAACCCTGGTAAGCAATAAGATGCAAGGATTATAAGAGGCACCACCATTTTATTAAAAAATATTTTTTTCTTATTTTTCTCCTCAAAAATTGTGGTGCGTCTTATAATCCGGAGCGTCTTATAAAGCGAAAAATACGGTACTTTTTTTCCCCACTGTATGCTATCACCTTTGTGAGAGCTGCAGTCTAAGGACAGATGTTAATTTACTGCCGGTCATACATCCATAAATATACATATTTCACTACACCTCCCTCCTTATGAACTTGCATGGGGGTTGACTTACAGTGAATGTCAGGTCAGCACAGTGACTCAGTGGTTAGCACTGCAGCCTTCTCGCGAGAATTACCGCGAGAATTCCGGAATTCCATTCCGCGGGAAAATCGCATTTTAAATTCCAGTGATTTTCCCGCGGAAAAACTAGCATTTTGCAAGCGTAATTAGCTTGCAAAATGCTAGCGTTTTCCAAGCGATCTGTAGCATCGCTTGGAAAACTGATTGACAGGTTGGTCACACTCGTCAAACATAGTGTTTGACAAGTGTGACCAACTTTTTACTACTGAGGCCACCTATGCAGCATCAGTAGTAAAAGATAAAATGTAAAAAAAAATAAAAAATGGTGTTATTCTTACCTTCCGACGTCCCGCGCAGCCGTTCCCAGTAATCCTTTGCGAAAATGCCCGCGATGACGTACGTTCTCGCGGGATCGCAACGTCTCGCGGTAATTCGCGATGATGTCACGCGAATGACCGCGAGACTTCGCGATCCCGCGAGAACGGACGCCATCGCGGGCATTTTCACAAAGGATTACTGGGAACGAGAGCGTGGAGGGAGGCGGGAAGGCTGCGCGGGACGTCGGAAGGTAAGAATAACAATATTTTTTATTTTAAATTCTATTTTTTACAGGGATATGTATGGTACCCACAGCCCGGAGGACAGTCTCCTCTCCTCTGGACCGTGGGTACCATCCGCAACTGTTCTGCTTACTTTCCGCATGGTGGGCACAGCCACATGCGGGAAATAAGCGGAACAATGCATTCCTATGGGTGCGGGATCGCCGCGATTCCGCAAAATTAATGAGCATGCTGCGGTTTTTATCGCGAAGCGATTCCGCCACGATAAAAACCGCAGCATTAGCACAGCATTGCGGAATCCCATAGGAATGCATGGGATGCTTATTTTTCGCGTTTTTGCGGCAAAATCGCACGGTTAAAACCGCCGCGGAAACGAGAAAAAAATGCCACGTGTGAACTCAGCCTAAAGAGCTGTGGAATATGTTAGCACTATATAAAAATAAAGAATATTATTATAATTGGGGTGCCACCGCTGAGGACTATACTGTGTGTGATGTTCAGGTGGAATAAGTGAAGGAGAGGCTACTTGATGCAGTGCTTGCCATCTACTAGAGCACATGCTTCTTCTGGTTCTCATCTACAAGGCGGACTGCTGTGTGGTTGACAAACAGAAGTTGCCAGTTGTCTTTGGATAGGATGAGACGATGATTGTTCAGTAGCGCTTTCAATAACATTACCACCTACCCCATGTACATCTCAAACACCAAGCCTATTAACTAGTGATGAGCGAGCATGCTCACCACTACTCGGTACTTGCCAAGCATATCACTGCTAGAGATGCCCGGTGCTCACCAAGTATTTCTGGGGTTGCTCGGTGGGAGCTCGGGTCCCCGCCCTGCATGTTTGGCGCTCTTTAGAGAGCCAATGAACATGCAGGGAATGTCTGCCACACACTGCAATGACGCAGCCACGTTGGTTGTGGCATTACAGAGATTGGCTAGCCACACTATACCATATCTTATACACATATCCATCTCAACTAACAGTCCTTCTGCGGACTAATAAATCTGCATACATATCAGTGCTAGACAGGTAGGCAGTGTATGTGGCAGTCTGCAGTGCATATAGCAAGAGGGTGTATTTCAGTCCTGTCTGCTGCTGCATTTAAATTTTGTTGCAGTGTGTTAGCAAAGTTATTGACACCAGTTTGCTGCTAAAACTAGTTACCTACAGGCCAGGTTTTAAAACTGTGGTTTTCCGACCAGATCACATATAAGGGCCCTCCAAATTCTGGCATTTCTGCCCTCAATTTAATTTTTGTTGCAGTGTGTTAGTGAAGTTATTGACACCAGTTTGCTGTGAAAAATAGTTATCTACAGGCGAGCTATTTTAAAGTGTGGTTTGTACGTCACACGGATCACATATAATTGTGCTGAAAATTCTGTCACTTCTGCCTTCCATTTAACTTTTGATGCAGTGTGTTAGCGAAGTTATTGACAACAGTTTGCTGTGAAAAATAGTTACCTACACTACATGCCAGTTATTTAAAACAAGGATTACATATAAGGGCACTCCAAATTTTGCCATTTCTGCCCTCCATTTAATCTTAGCTGCAGTGTGTTAGCTGTTATGAATGAGTCACCGTAGGAGGCAAAAACAGAAATACTAGCTAAGTCCAGAAAACCAGAGAAGCTGGCAGCTATCGGATTGCAGACCCCTGAACCTAACAACAACAACTAGCAGTAGCCATGGGGGGTTCCTACGGTGCCCTAGACCCCTCGATCACAGCCGGAGAACTACATAGCCTAAAGACAGAAAGGGAAATCTAAACTGCCCCAGAGCAGACCCAAAGCAATAGGCAGCCCCCAACATATAATGACGGTGAAGCAAGATGAAAAAACACATACACAGACAGAAAGATAGGCTGAGCAAACGATGGGGCCCAAGCTAACTAAATAGGACAGTAAAGGAAGGCTGCTGTCTGCAATCTGCCAAAACCCTTTCAAAGACAAAAGCCAACAGACTGATATGGAAAAAGGCCCTGAAGACGCTAGGCTTCAAAAATACTATATCAGTACTCAGGTATTTTCTGAAGACAGAGCTAATAGGAATTCAGCTCACCCCAGCAGGGATGGCAGAAATCCAGAAAAACAAAGCAAAACAAAATCAAAACACAAATGCAAAAAAGAGAGCAGAAAACTTAGCTTTTGAGGAGCAGGAATACAGACTGGTCTCCAAGAATACCTCAGAGAAATCACCCGCAAGGCAGAAGGGCGTCGGCTGCCTTACATGCAGTCAGCAATTCTAGTCACCCAGTCATCATCATTAGGCTCAGGTGCTTTGTAATCAGCCTCACTACCTTCCTTCACCAGAAGAGGGAGTTCATCAGACCTCAATGGTGAAGGGGAAAATGAACTCACAACAGTTAGCGAAGTTATTTATACCAGTTTGCTGCTAAAAATAGTCACCTACAGTCCAGCTATTTTAAAGTGAGGTTTGTCCGTCACACGGATCACATATAAGTTTACTCCAAATTCAGCCATTTGTAGTGAATGTGGAAAATATTGTCCTCCATTTAAAATGGGCAAGGTGCGTGGCAAGGGATATGGAACTGGAAGTGATGGTGCATGCAGAGGCCGAGTCCAAGCTGAAATTGTGCCACAACAAACACTCACATCTTCTCGCCTGACCTTCCTGTCCCAGTTACTAGGGGACCGCAGCACACCACTGTTTAACCCAGAGCAGTGTCAAAAGGTTGTTGGTTGGATAGCGGATAATGCTTCCAGTCAATTTGCCACCACCAGCACCCAGTCTTTCACATGGTAAAGTGTTGTGAGCTCATTTTCGGGTTTGCCTCTGGCTTCTGGTGAGGGTTATGGAGCTGGCTGTGCTGACAGAGGAGTAGTGAGTTTTTCTATCTGGACTCCCTCTGTTGGTGAAGGGAGGTAATGAAGCTAATCTAAATGGCAGAGACCGGCCACCTGAGGAAGATGACTGCGATTGGACATCAGGAGTTTCTGATTGGATTTAAGGCAGCCGACTCCCTAGTTTCTTGCTGGTGATTTCTCCTGACTGTGGCTTCTGGTTTCTAGTTTGGTTCCTGCCTTCTTAAAGCTAAGTTTTCTCTGCTATTGTTCATATGAGTTTTTGTCTGGTTTACTTAGTTTTTGTGTTCAGCCAGCCCTGGCTGGGACTCGGCTGAATCCCCATTTTTGTCTCTGATCTGTTGATCTCTTTGCTCTGTCTTCAGAATATACCTGAGTGCTGATATAGTGATTTGAAGTCTAGCAACTTCAGGGCCTTTTTCTATCAGACATGTTGGACATTCTTTTTGGCAGGGTTTTTTGCGTGATTGCAGACAGCAGCTTTTCTTTCCTGTCCTTTCTAGTTAGCGAGGGCCCCATCGTTTGCTCAGCCTATCTTTCTACCTGTGTCTGTGTTTTCATCTTGTTTAACCGACAATACATGTTGGGGCTGTCTATTGCTTTGGAGTCTGCTCTGGGGCAGTTTAGATTTTCCCTTTCTGTCTTTAGGCTTATTTAGTTCTCCGGCCGTGACGAGGCATCTAGGACCACCGTAGGCATGCTCCACGGCTACTGCTAGTTGTTGTGGATAGGATCAGGGGTCTGCAACCCGCTAGTTACCAACCTCTCCGGTTTTCTGGGCTTAGCTTGCTTTTTGTTTTTTCCTCCTCGGTGACTCATTCATAATAGTAAAGTCTCAGTAGCCTTGAGTCTGGACCGCATATTCCTCACCCTGATTCTCCTTCCTTACACCATGCCGAGTGCCCGGAGACAACTGATCCCACATTTGGACACTCCAAAGAGCTGTTCACTTTTCCATTTACAGATTCGGCCTCTCGCCCGGTCCAGTTGAAGCGGGGTAAGAGGAGATTGCATGTAGCAATGCCCAAATATTTAAGTAGCCACAGTCACATGAAGGCAACAGTGGGAAAGTGTCATGAGGTGGACAAAGATGAGACACCATTGCCAGAAAATCAAGAGGAGGACCAGGGTGCAGAAGTGGAAGACGAAGTGGTGAATGATATAGTAACTGACCCAACCTGGCAGGAGGACATGCAGAGCGAGGACAGCAGCACACAGGGGGAGGGAGTTGTAGCAGCCCAAAAGGCAAGAAGAAGCTATGTGGTGGCCGTACACAGAAGGTTGGCAAACCTTCCCCATAACACCAACACAATGCAATTTGCCAGTACAACTGTTAGGTCTTCCTGAGTCTGGTGGTTTTTTAAAGACTCTGCTGATAACCCCAAAAAGGCCATTTGCACCACCTGCCAGGCCAGCATCAGCAGGGGTAGCAAAACTACCATCCTGACCACCACCAGCATGATCAGGCACATCGCAGCAAAGCACCCTACTTTGTGGGCTGAACCTCAGGGTCCAGGAACAGTGTCTGTGGGTGACACCACTGCTTCTTCCGCTGTTGTGTGTGGAATCCAAGCCCCTGTCCATGGTGCATGCGAAGAAGCCTCCTGTCCTGCACCTGTCATTGCACACACTCAACTAGCACCATCAGCAAGCACATCCACGTCCTTGTCAAAGCACAGCGTTCAGTTGTCCATACCCCAGTCCTTGGAACGCAAGCGTAAATACGCACCCAACGCCCCACTGGCCACACTACTAAATTCCCACATTTCGAGACTGCTTGCAATCGAAATGTTTCCTTTTAGGCTCGTAAAGACGGAAGCTTTCCGCAACTTGATGGCGGCGGCCGTCCCTTGGTATTCAGTCCCCAGCTGCCACTATTTCTCCCGGTTTGCCATCCCCGCATTACACAAGCACGTGTCCCACAACATTAGCCATGCCCTCAACAATGCAGTTACTGGGAGAGTCCACCTAACCACGGACACGTGGGCAAGTGCTTGTGGGCAGGGACAGTACATCTCGCTGATGGCACACTGGGTTAACATAGTGGAAGTCAGGACCCAGTCGGACCTTTGGATGGAACACGTCCTCCCGACGCCGAGGATTACGGTCCCTAGGTCAATCAGGGTTGCCCCCACATTCTACAGCTCCTGCACCTCCCCCTCCTCTTTAGCCTCCCTCTCTGAAATGACCACATCAGTCACAAGCTGGAAGCACTACAGTACTGCCTCAGCCAAGTGGCAACCGGCTGTGCTGAAGCTAATATGCTTAGGTGACAAACCGCACAATGCTGAAGAGTTGTGGACAGTTCTGAAAGAGCAGGCAGATCTGTGGCAGACACCGCTGAATCTACAGCCAGGCATGGTCATGTGTGACAGTGGCCGGAAACTGCTGGTGGTTCTGAGGCGAGAAAAGCTCACACACGTACCATGCCTGGCCCATGTGCTTAACCTCGTGGTTCAGCGGTTTCTCAAAACCTATCCGGAGCTGCTGGACCTGCTTGTCAAAGCACTTCACCTATGTGCCCATTTTAGGAAGTCAGCTACAACTTCTGCCGCCCTTGCCGTGCTTCAGCAGCGTTTGCAGCTTCCAGCTCACCGACTGTTGTGTGATGTCCTCACACATTGGAACTCTACACTGCAGATGTTGGGAAGGATTTGTGTGCAGAATAGGGCAGTTGTTGACTACTAGCATCAACAAGGACATCAGTATTCAGTTCAGACTCCACATATAAGACGTCAAGAGTGGACATGGATGTCAGACATATGTACCATCCTCCAAAACCTTGAGGACTCCACCAAGATGGTGAGCGGTGATGGCACCATAATTAGTGTCACCATCCTGCTTTTCTGTATTCTGAAATGCTCTCTGCTCACAATCAAAGAAGATGCATTGCAGGCGGAGCATGATGAGATGGATCAAGGAACCATACGGGGCAATTACACAGCCCAGCCCCATCTCATCCCAACGTGGATTGGGTGACAATGAGGAAGAGGAGGATGAGGAGGAAGAGGAAGAACTGGCGCTAGTTTCATGCGCTATAGACGGTACTACCTGCAAAACCGTCATTCCATCTGTTCAGCATGGATGGCTTGAGGACGGGGAGGAGGAGGAGAAGGACAGCATGGTCAGTCGTTCTCTTGGTGAGGACATGGAAGTCTTGTCTGTTAGCAGTCTGGCACACATGGCTGAGTTTATGTTAGTCTGCCTTTTCCGTGACCCTCGCATTCTCCAAATTTTGATTGACAGTCATTACTGGTTGGTGACACTTCTAGACCTATGCTACAAGGAGAACTTTCTATCTCTTATTCCCGAGGTGGACAGGTCTACAAAATTGGGGCAGTAGCAGAGGGCCCTTGCTGTGGAATTATTTAAAAAATTCCCATCTGAAAACACTGGCGGCAGAGGTACAGGCGAGAGAGACACAACTCCAATGCAGCAGAGGCAGGGAATCACTGTCAAAGGTATATGAGTTTTTTCAGACCATCCCATCGCACAGACCCTGAGGCACGGGGTACTCTCACAAGGAATGCAAAGTTTGGGAAGATGCTGAGGGAGTACCTTGCTGACCGTATCAACATCCTTCATGATTCATCTGTGATTGGGTATCCAAGCTGGACACGTGGCATGAACTGTCCTTGGAGGTCCTGGTCTGCCCTGCAGCTAGTGTTCTGTCAGAGCGGGTATTTAGTGCCGCTGGTGGAATTATAACTGATAAACGCATCCGCCTGTCAAATAAAAATGCTGACAGGTTGACTCTTAAAAATGAACAAGGGCTGGATTGGGCCAGACTTCTCAATGCCGCAGAATGATAGCAGTGTAACATAAACTCAAATCCAGTGTCTTTTTTTGGCAGGTCTATTCCCATGCACCTCTTCACATCCACATATGGGTATACGCTTCCTGATTTTGGCTATTTGCTGTTGTCCTCCTCCTTCTCCTCATCATCCTCCACCATATCACCAGGATGACCGTGTTCCATAATGCAACACCCACATAATTGTTTTAAAGGGTGTTTATGATGCCCATACAAAAAATAATAGTTATACAGTATGTGCATATACTGTATACCCCAGGGGTAAATGTTTGTCAGCCCATACACTTAGTGCATCGGCATTACAAGTATAGGAGACCCACTCCTTTCTAATGGGAATTTTTTTTTCATGAGGCCCTCCTCCATGCTTCTTGCAAGGAGCATTGGAGTGCTTCCAAATTTTTGGCAGCCCTTGCATTCACTGCATAGGCAAACACTATGGGAGACCCACTTCATAATAATGGGAACATTTTTTCTTGAAGCCCTCCTCTACGTCTCTTCAAAGGGTTATTGGGGTGCGTCCAAATTTGTGGGCAGCACTACCACTCACTGTATACACAATAACAGTATAGGAGACTCACTGTTTAATAATGGGAACAACAAAGCATAGCCGGCTGATGGCTCTCTAAGAATAGAGAGGGCCAACTGCTGGCCCTTTAAGAATAGTAAAGGCCACCTGATGGCCATATAAAAATAGGCTTTGTGACTTTCAGAGTCCCTCCTTCATAAATGAAACAGAATGTGTCTGATAATACGTCACACACCACATGGCCAGAAAAGGTTGTAAAATGTTAAAATGACATTTCCCAGTGAATGCATTTGTCTTGGTTGAAAAAAAAGTTCAAAAACGCTACGTGTGAACGTAGCCCAAGGTGTGGAGGAGCAATTTTGTTTTTGGTTATTTATTTTGCCTTATGTACAAGTCATTACCCTGGAAAGGATGTTCCTTAACATATTTCCCAGGAAAATCCATTTTGTTTTTGTATGTTTTATTGTGAGTCTGTAAAAGTGGCGTAACACTCTGACAACCTTGTTCACAGCTTTGACCTGGGAGTCAGAAATGCTTCCAGGGGTCTTCCCCATGCTGTTCCCATGTCATTAGACACTGTTCCCATTGGTTTCCGCAATTTCTAGTCCCTCTGCAGACCGCCGGGGGGGGCAGCCGGAAAAAAGCTGGAGCTTCCCATAGACTTACACCCGAGCTGTCCAATTTGCTCGACCCGAGCAACGATCACTCGAGCATTTCAGTGCTCGCTCATCACTACTATTAACCCTTCCACCATGGCCTCGCTTTTTTCCACTCATGTTGGATGTACCCTTCCCCTCTTGACAAGCTCTTTCAGAACCCTAGGCTCAGTCCTGTTAGTCACATGTCAGTAAATTAACAGTCTGAATCTATTTCCTGAGATAGTGTGGCTGGTCCAAAGAATTATCACAAAAGATTTAGATGCTGAAATGTGGACTGATGTCTGGACCACACAATTAGAAAAATGGATTTAGATACTGAAATGTGCACTCCTGGATGGACATAACAGTTAGGACAATAGATTTTAGATGCTGAACTGTATACTGCTGGCTGGACCACACGATGTGTACAAAGGACTTAGATTCTGAAATGTTGACTAATGGCTGGACCACAGTATTACCACAAAGGATTTAATTTTTTATTTTATTTTTTTATTTATTTTTTATTCGTTTATTAACCACAAAATAAAATGTACAATCTACATATTTGCATACAGTATCAAGCACGATACAGAGCACGCACACCTATACATTTTATTAAACATAGAACAAAATGCGCACTCTTATTTATATCCAAGGTGATACAGGAATAACCTACGGAGTATTTGCAAAAGGACAATAAGCCGTATACAATGAAACATTTAAATTATACAAGTCCTTATACTATTACACAAGTAATAAACCTATTAACAAAGAAACATGGAACTGTAAATATCAGCACAAAGGATTTAGATTATGAAATGTCTCCTGGTACTTGCACCAAAATATTATCCCAAATGATTTCAATAATGAAACGTGGCCTGGTGCCTGCACTACATTATTAGCACAAACAATTTAGATTATTAAATGTTACCTGGTGCCTGCACCACAGTACAGTTGTGGCCAAAAGTATTGACACCCCTGCAATTCTGTCAGATAATACTCAGTTTCTTCCTGAAAATGATTGTAAACACAAATTCTTTGTTATTATTATCTTCATTTAATTTGTCTTAAATGAAAAAACACAAAAAGAATTGTCCTAAAGCCAAAATGGATATAATTCCACACCAAACATAAAAAAGAGGGTGGACAAAAGTATTGGCACTGTTCGAAAAATCATGTGATGCTTCTCTAATTTGTGTAATTAACAGCACCTGTAACTTACCTGTGGCACCTAACAGGTGTTGGCAATAACTAAATCACACTTGCAGCCAGTTGACATGGATTAAAGTTGACTCAACCTCTGTCCTGTGTCCTTGTGTGTTCCACATTGAGCATGGAGAAAAGAAAGAAGACCAAAGAACTGTCTGAGGACTTGAGAAACCAAATTGTGAGGAAGCATGAGCAATCTCAAGGCTACAAGTCCATCTCCAAAGACCTGAATGTTCCTGTGTCTACCGTGCGCAGTGTCATCAAGAAGTTTAAAGCCCATGGCACTGTGGCTAACCTCCCTAGATGTGGACGGAAAAGAAAAATTGACAAGAGATTTCAACGCAAGAATGTGCGGATGTTGGATAAAGAACCTCGACTAACATCCAAACAAGTTCAAGCTGCCCTGCAGTCCGAGGGTACAACAGTGTCAACCCGTACTATTCGTCGGCGTCTGAATGAAGAGGGTCTGTATGGTAGGAGACCCAGGAAGACCCCACTTCTTACCCCAAGACATAAAAAAGCCAGGCTGGAGTTTGCCAAAACTTACCTGAAAAAGCCTAAAACGTTTTGGAAGAATGTTCTCTGGTCAGATGAGACAAAAGTAGAGCTTTTTGGGCAAAGGCATCAACATAGAGTTTACATAAGAAAAAAAGGCATTCAAAGAAAAAAACACGGTCCCTACAGTCAAACATGGCGGAGGTTCCCTGATGTTTTGGGGTTGCTTTGCTGCCTCTGGCACTGGACTGCTTGACCGTGTGCATGGCATTATGAAGTCGGAAGACTACCAACAAATTTTGCAGCATAATGTAGGGCCCAGTGTGAGAATGCTGGGTCTCCCTCAAAGGTCATGGGTCTTCCAGTAGGACAATGACCCAAAACACACTTCAAAAAGCGCAAGAAAATGGTTTGAGAGAAAGCACTGGAGACTTCTAAGGTGGCCAGCAATGAGTCCAGACCTGAATCCCATAGAACACCTGTGAAGAGATCTAAAAATGGCAGTTTGGAGAAGGCACCCTTCCAATATCAGGGACCTGGAGCAGTTTGCCAAAGAAGAATGGTCTAAAATTCCAGCAGAGCATTGTAAGAAACTCATTGATGGTTACCGGAAGCAGTTGGTCGCAGTTATTTTGGCTAAAGATTGTGCAATCAAGTATTAGGCTGTGGGTGCCAATACTTTTGTCTGGCCCATTTTTGGAGTTTTGTGTGAAATGATCAATGTTTTGCTTTTTGCTTCATTCTCTTTTGTGTTTTTTCATTTAAGACAAATTAAATGAAGATAATAATACCAAAGAATTTGTGTTTGCAATCATTTTCAGGAAGAAACTGAGTATTATCTGACAGAAGTGCAGGGGTGTCAATACTTTTGGCCACAACTGTATTAGCACAAAGGACTGTAAGCTGCACCACAGTGTTAGCCCAAATAATTTAGATTATGAAATGTGACCTGATTTTGAAATGTACTGTGGTGCGTGCACCACAGCATTGACACAAAGTGTTGATGTGCTGAAATGTGGCCTGGTGACTGCACTACAGTATTAGCACAAACTACTTAGATTAAGAAATGTGGCATGGTGCCTGTACCACAGTATTAGCATTAGCGACTTAGATTATGAAATGTACTGTGGTGCCTGCCCCACAGTATTAGCACAAACAATTAGATTAGGAAATGTGGCCTCCTGTCTGCACCACAATATTAGCTCAAATGTGCTACATGCTTGAAGGTCAATTACACACAGGATCCTATCTATCTGAACTAGCTGAGAATAAACCACCTGTTTAACTATCTGACTGCTTGCAGCAGCAGGTGCAAACTCTCTGCGCTGTTATACAGACAAGAATGGAGCCAAACAACATGTTATATGTAGAGGGACATGTGACTTCAGTAGCATATGACAGAAGCCCTTGCGTCTAGATGTTGTGTATAGTTTTTGTGCCCTGATTGATTCTCCACCCATTAAGTTTAAAAAAATAAATTACAGTCCATTGCTACTCCCCCTTTCCCATCACTACTCACCCTCTCACCTCATCAAACACATCCCCCTCGTTCATTACATAGCACATGGACCTAGGTTGGAATGGTGGTATTGCAAACACTAGTAACAGCACCAACAGATAGCATAGTCAGGAATAGCCAAGGAGTCGGTACACAGGAGCAGCAATGTAGTTAAGGGAACAACAGGTAGCATAGTCATGAATAGCCAAGGGTTCAGTACACAGGAGCAGCAGTATAATCTTGGAATGAAGGAGCAGGTGAAAGGAAGCTTGACTAAAGGCTCGTAGCTCAATAATATCACAAGGAAGGAAGTGCAATGCCAAGTTTAAGTAGGGTGTTCAATCAAGGTGGAACCAATCAGAAACTCAGGGTGGAGACAATCAAAAGCAACAGAGGTACTAGTGTCTGAGTTAGGAAGGAACTGTCCAGCGAGCTGAATGGCTAACAGGGAAGAGCTGCTGCCTGGTGCACAAGAGCTGCTGGGTTTGAGTCCTGTCAGCACCACTATCCTAGCCAAAAGCATTAGTATACATGCAATCATTTACTGAACTGTGCCCAAGTTATGCCAACTTTGAGGGAAAATGCTCAGGAATCCAAATGTGCTACATTTGTGCCGAATTTGAGATTGTCAAATTTTTCTGAACAAGTTAGCTCATCTCTAGTAAATATAAAGGACAAGAGAGAAAAGAGTTCTCTGCCGAGGGTTCCATCTAAATCAAGTATTTCAGAGATTTACACGAAAACTCCAATGTAAGTGCTCAGCGTAGAGTGCAAGATAAATGTAAGCTGAGCTTTACTGCAATATTTTGAGGCAGAATGAATAAACCAACAGCAGGTGAAGAAATGGCTTTATTTACTTTTTAAGCCATTCCTCATGTGGTATGTGATTAGGTGACTTAATTCTTCAGGTCGGTGCAATTACAGTGATGCCAGATTTATATTGTGTTTTTATGTTTGGCTGATGTCACACACTAAAAGAGGTGTTTTTTGCAAAAACAAGTTTTTGCATTGCCTTATTTCAAGATCTGTAGTTTTTCAGATTTCTGCCAACAGAGTCATGTGATGGCTTGTTTCTTGCGGCATGAGTTGATGTTTTTACTGTTACCATTTTTGGGCACATGACATTTTTTGATCGCTTTCTATTCCAATATTTGGGAGGCAGAATGAGAAAACACCATCAATTCAGGAATTGTTTTTTTTTTGGGGGGGGCGGATTATGCCATTCCACATGTGGTAAAATTGATGACAGCTTTACTCTTCAGGTGAGTGCAATTACAGCGATACTCCACATATAGCTTTTTTTATGTTTTGGCGCTTTTACCCAAAGAAACTTTTTCTATAGAAAAAATAGTTTTGCATCCCTCTATTCTGAGAGCTGTAACTTTTATACTTTTCTGTTGATTGAGCTGTATGATGGCTTCTTTTGTGCGGGACAAGATGACATTTTCAGCAATACCATTTTTGTTTACATTTGTTTAGATCTTTATTATTTTGTGATTAAAAAAAATATTTTTACAATTTTTTTACTTTTTTTTTTACTAAGTTCCTCCCATGGTACTTTCACTTTCTGCTGTCTGTCGCAGTTCTAAAGCATTGCACTGCATACACCTTGGTTAACCACTGCTTATAGCAACCCCGTGGCCTTGTCCACTACCGAGAATCAACAGGAGCTTGAAGCAATCTCCCCACTGTTGTTCCTTTTTGTAGACCCCATGGGAGTAACAGATAGGTGTTGACACTTCTGGCCGAGGCTGGTGGCCACATGTTCTCCTCTCACCTCTGACCTAATCTTCGAGACTGCAATTATGAATCAATTGTTGGGGTTTTCCACTGTTTAGGCACATCCGAGGCTCCACAAATGCGACATGACACCTACAGACCGTTCCATCAAAATCTGTGTTCCAAAACGTCACTCCTTCCTTTCTGAGCCCTTCTGTGCTCCCAAACAGTAGTTTTTAACCAAATATGGGGTATTTGCATACTCAGAAGAAATTTCACAACAAATTTTGGGGTCCTTTTTCTCTTGTTAACTTGTGAAAATAAAAAATGTTGGACCAAAAGAAAGTTTTTGTGGGAAAAATATGATTTTTTTATTTTCACGATTCTACGTTATCAACTTCTGTGAAGTACCTGGGGGTTCAAGATGCTCAGCACAGATCTAGATAAGTTCTCTGAAAGGTCTAGTTTCCAAAATGGTGTCACTTTTGTGGGGTTTCCACTGTTTAGGCACATCAGGGGCTCTCCAAAAACGACATGGTGTCCACTAATTATTCCATCAAATTTTGCATTCAAAAAGTTAAATGGCGCCCCTTCCCTTCTGAGCCCTGCCGTGTGCCCAAAAAGTGGTTTTCTTCCACATAATGGGTATCGGCGTATTCAGGAGAAATTTAACAACAAATTTTATTGAACAATTGCGTCACCCACTAGGGCCATGGGTTACTCGGTCCGGGCCAGACAGTTCACCCGGGGGTTGTCACGGCAGCAGGGACCCAGTCCGTGGCCCTGGGCGTACAATAAAATATTGAGAAAAAGTTTATAGGGGATTTAACGTGATGCCACTTGTGGTGTTCGGCAATGGATGGCTAACGCTGCTTAAGGAGTCCACTGGGGCCGATGGTCACGCAGCTAGGATAGTTCTGCTCCCCACAGGTGGAGCGGGGCCCCAGGGCTACCGGTACTGTTGTTATAAGGGATCATTGACATTGAGGTGCAGGACTGTGGGAGTGAGGAATGATTCAAGACTCAGGGGTTGTGGTTTCCTTTACCTTTACTTGATGGTTCGAGGTGCAGACCAGAGCACTGATAACGGATGGTAATGGAGATCTGGGCAGCCTGGAAGTAATTTAGGATCCACTAAGACAGATGGGTTTGGAGGCCTTCCTATTGCACTGTCCTCTGAGGTCCTTGCTGCCTAAAGCTATGCTTGGGCCTCTGTTCCTTCTTGTCCAGGCTCTCGGGTGCTGCTGTGCCGACAGGTGTTTGATGGGGCCAGGAGACGTGCAGTCCCCTGCCCTCCAGATTTAGTTGCTGGGACTTTTGTACCCGCGCAGCCACGGACTCCGGTGTCCGGTTTCTAGCACTCAGCTCTGGGGTGAGCTTGGTTACAGCTCCACTCCCCAGGTTCTCCTCGACTTCCCTCTTCCTCCTTCACTGCTATCTCTCTGACTCAGACTGCCTAACCCCACTTCCATGCCATAACTTACAGGGAAGCTCCCCTGAAATGAGGTGTTAGAGCTCCCCCTTCTGGCCTGGAGTCAGGAAAAGTGTTGGATGCCGGTGTTACCTGGTAAGGGGACCCCTCCTTGCTTCCAGGCATGACATCACCCCCTGTGAGGGAGGCAATGCCACTGTGGCAACCAGAGTCCTGGGGTGCCAAATTCCCCTCTTGTTAAATTCAGTACTCCCCAACTGTGGAACTATAGCATATTAACAAGTGAGCAATCATAACTATTTACAAGATTTAAAAAATAAAAATTACAAAAACCAAAGCTCCAAAATAGTCCTGGTGATATCTAATCTTTGTATCATTGTCCATGGTTCACTCCTGAGCCAGTTGAGTAACTATATACAAGTATTGTCCTAGTCACGAGTCCAGAGACCCAATCATTCATTAAGTCAAGTAAAGTAGGATTGCTCAAGAGTTCTTACAGAGTCTCTGTAGGCTCATATGCTTGACGGTTACGTATTTACATGACATATTTACATATCTTATTTACACAATCTACTTACATGCGGAACCTTATGGGGGTTTGATCTTGGGTACTACGGCTAGACCTTCATAGCACTGGTATTGCTAGTGAGTGATCTAACCGGATACACTGCTTGCTACCACTGGTCTAGTGCGTTCTCTATTGGCTACGCTACGGGTGACTCTACGTAGCACGAGTATACCTGATTTTCTATGACCACTGATGCTCACTGTGGGCATGACAGATTTGCCGCTGGCAGGGGTTAAATTTTCTTGCTCCACTGCTGGTGTGGCATCTGCTGCTTGAGCCCGCTGGTCTTCAGGCTGGTCTTTAGTTGTATCCCTTTCTGGTGCTACTAGCTGGGGAACGGTCAAGATGGGCACAACTATGGCCTGGTTTACCCTTGTCCAATTTGTAGGGAACTCGCCGAGTTCAGTGCTGACCTTTTCCTACACCTCTTCCACGGGCTGAGGAATGTCTTGGTCTTCAATCCTTTCCTTTAGTTGTTTAGTTGGTCAGGGCACGTTTAAGATGATCCCTTGACACTGCCGCTGAGGTTTCTCCTCCACCTTTACTGATGAGGCACACCTTGGTGTTATCAAAGTCTGAAGGTAAAATGGTGTATGGCACAACCTCCCACTGATTGTCTAGTTTTTTAACTTGTTTTTTTTCCTTCTGAGTACCTGTTCTCCAGGTGACAAGGGAACTGCAAGGGCATGCTTATTATAATTTCTTTCCTGCCTCTGTCTTGCCTGGGACCAGTGCATTCTTGCACTTTGCGGTATTGTTGCTGCCACTCCATATCCCAGTCTGCATCGGGTGATGTCGTCTCAGGTGTTAAAACTCCCATATCCAAGTCAATGGGTAACTTGCCAGGTCTTGCCCTCATCAGGTAGGCCGTGGTCCAGTTGGTGGAGTTTACAGGGATATGATTGTATAGATCCATCAAATCTGGCGACTTCACTAGCCACAGGTTTTGCTCTTCTAGAGGCAAGGTCTTCAACAGGTCAATTACCACCTTGTTCATCTTCTCGCACATGCAATTTGTCTGTGGATGGTACGGCGTCGTCCTGATTTTCTTGCAGCCATACAGGTTACAGAACTTCTGGAACACTTCTGCCTCAAAGGCTGGGCCTTGGTCGGTGAGCACTTGTTCAGGGTAACCGTGCGGTCGAGAAGTATTCTTGAAACGCTTTGGCTGCTGTCTTCACTGTTTGGTCTTTGAGAGGCACGACTACCAAGAACCTCGAGTAATGGTCAATGATGGTCAGAGCGTAGGTGCAGCCATTCCTACTCAGAGTCAACTTCACATGATCCAAAGCTATCAGTTCAAGTGGCTGCTTCATGATGATTGGCTGTAATGGGTCTCCCTGGCTGCTATGGTCTTTCCTGCTCAGGTTGCATGGGCCACATTCTCTGCACACAGCTTGCCCTTTTCCTTCTACAACTGCTGTGCTTCCTGTGGAGTATCTGGACCAGGGTGTGAGTCAGCTTGTGTCAGCAACTCCTTTAATAGGTGGACTGCCAGGTTGCTATCCTGTGTCTCTGCCCACTCATGGCGGGGCAGTGGGTTAAACGTGGCCTCTTGCACGATGTATCGCTTGTTCCTCATACCCTGGGAGCACTTGGCCGCACCGGGACGCTGGAAGGCTGGTAACTCGATTTCTTCGAGTTCTTCTGGGTCTTCTCCCCCTTCTGGTAAATTGGGCATCCTGGATATAGTATCAGCATTAGTGTTCTTATGCCCCGCTTGGTACTTGATGATAAACTCGTAGTTGGACAGCCGGGCCATCCATTGCTGCTCCAGTGCAGCCAGCTTTGCCGTTTCAAGGTGGGTTAGCAGATTATTGTCCGTATAAATGGTAAACTTTGCTGAAGCCAGGTAGTGCTTGAAGCGCTCCGTTACCACCCAGACTATGGCGTGGAAGTCCAATTTAAAGGAACTGCAGTTGTTGGGGTTCCTTTCAGTGGGACAAAGCTTCCTACTGGTGTAGACAATCACTCTCTCTCTCTGCCTTTCTGCATTTGTGACAGCACTGCTCCCAATCCCACGTTGCTAGCGTCAGTCTAAAGTACAAATGGTTAGTTATAGTCAGGATAGGCCAGGACTTCATCTCCCATGAGAGCCAATTTCAACCGGGTCAAGCATTCTTCTATCCTGTTGTTTCACTCGAACAGAGGACTCTTATTCTTGGCCTTTTGGGTTGGCCCACTAGTAGGTCTTGCAGGGGTGTGGCTATTTTGGTGAAGCCCTTGATGAATCTCCGGTAGTAGCCCACCAACCCAAGAAACTGATGCACTTCATGAAAGAAATGGCTGGAGCCGAGCCTCCCACCCTCCCAATACGAGGCGTGGGCGGAGGCCAACATGACGGGGGGTGGTAAGGTTTGGTGGGGGAGTGCCTTTTAATAAGGTGGGCGTCATGGGTATATAAGGGGACGTTGGGGACGTCCCTCCTTTACATTTCCCGCTCTTCCAATGAAAAAGCAGTCCCGCCCTCCCTCCCTGTACTTTGTTGAAAGTGGAAGGTCAAGCATTTTGGGTCACAGCGATTCTGAGGGGGGGGAGTCCTTGGAGTTGGTTGGAAGTTGGTTTTGGAGACTCAGTGTATAGGGTCTCCTCCGTTCAAAGGTGTGTTGGTGGTGATCTGGTGAAAGGTGTATGGGGAGTTTCCGACTGAAGTGGGCGGATCCCCAAGTAGCTTAGTGGACAATATATCTTGGTGTGTTGGTGCTCCTGAGCTTGTGGGGTAACGGCTGGGAGCAATATGATGGGTTTTGTTCACAGCATTTCGGGCTACTTCACCTAGATCTTGTGGCTTCAAGGACTCCTCCTCAGTATTCAAGTTATTGTATTTATGTCATTCATAGTATGTTGTTATTGTTTGTTGACTTAATAAAAGGCTGCTGTGGCCTTACAATTCCAAAGAAATTACCTGTCTCAGTGTCTTGGTGATCGGCGTAGCGGGTTTTACTTATGTTGGGGGTGGCTGGGGATGCCGAGATACTCTCGTCTCCCCGCAAGCAAACAACTTGACAATACCAACGTCATGGTGCTGGGTCTTTGCCAATCCTGGATAACGGCGAATTTGTCAGGGTCTGGTGCCACACCTTCCGCGCTTACCATATGGCCTAAATACTGCACTTTGGGCTTCAAAAGGTGACATTTGGACAGCTTTACTTTCAAGCCAAAGTTGGACAGGGCTTCGAACACCTCGGCCAGGTGCTTAAAGTGGTCATCATAGTTTTGGAAAAGACGATGATGCCATCCAGGTACAGCAGAACGGTTTCAAAGTTTTTATGTCATAGGCAGCATTCCATTAACCACTGAAACATCTCCTGTGCACTACAGAGCCCAAATGGCATGTAGTTAAACTCGCAGAGGCCCATTGGGGCCGTAAACACTGTCTTCTCTCTGTCTGCTTCTGCCACGGGAACCTGCCAATACCCACTGGTGAGATCTAAAATAGAGAAATAGTTAGCAGTAGAGTTGAGCGAAACGGGTCGAAAAATTTCAAAAGTCGCCGACTTTTGGCCAAGTCGGGTTTCATGAAACGAAACCCGACCCTAGGATGAGGTCTGCCATGAGGTCGGCGACTTAAGCGCCAAAGTCGCGTTTCAAAAGTTTGTTTGCGCTCTTTTTCAGCCAATCAGGATCCACGGACACTGTGGGCAACGTGATGACATAGGCAGGGGTCACCACCATCTTTCAGTTTTTATTGGTTTACTATTAAGGTCGTTTAAAGGTGATGGTCTGGGGATATCTTTAAATATTTCTCTCGGTGAAGAAGAACAGAATTTCGGCTACCTGGTAATTCTTATGGAACCATATGGAGAAGATCCAGATCTCTTTACCTTGGACATCGTGGCATACAGCTTTCTTCATGACTGAAGTGATGTGAATTTTGGCACATCTATTGAGACATTTTGATCTTTTATCCATATTTGTATGCAGATATTATGTTTTGATACCTTGCAGTGTAACACGTCTATATGGGACATTTTGCGCTAATTGGGGGATAGTATTGGGCCCCCTTATCTGGGTATTGAGTCTGTGAATATGATTATTATACATATGAGATTATTTTGTCTTATTATTGTGGTTCTTTAGTATTTGTGGGGTTATATGGGACATATTATGCATTATAGATAATCCTGTTTTGGATGTAATAATATATTTAATATTAGGGAATATTTAGACAGAAAAAACTTTTTTATAGTTTTGTATACTGTCTCATAACCCCCCCCCCCCCTCCCCCCTTCCCCCCTTTTCTATCCCCCCTTTTTTCCTTATTTTCCTTTTCTTACCTCCTTCCTTTTTTTTCCCCCCTCCCTTCTTTTCTTTTCCTCTTCTTCCCCTCCTTCCTCCTTCTGTCTCCCCCTCCTTAATAATCATGGTTCTTATTAAGGTTACCATAATAACCGAGGATTGGATCTCAGTATGTTGAATGACCTTATATATAATGATTTTATAATGTCATGTTGTTTTTTCTTTGTTTGTTTTTTTCTCCGCTCACATGGTTTTGCATTGGTGTATTGTCGTGGGTAGAATCCATTTATCAGCCCTCTTGCAATATGGCCGCCGGAGCTTCAATTATACTGCGCATGCGCGCACTCTCCACCCCTGGTGTGACGTATCCTGCCGACGTCGGGTGCCGGATCACGTGGGCCCACGTGCTTCCGGCCTCGTCACCGGTGGGGGATGTGTCCGCAGGGGGGAGGGATGGACGGCGCGTGCTGCGGTACTTCCGGCAGGCCCATTTAAATAAAGATGCCTTTGTGGCTGACATTTATGCCCCCTGAGGAAGGAGCTTATCGCTCCGAAACGCGCGTCGGGGTACGAGCGGTCCGCCCGGTCATCCTTGAGCCTCATTAAGGTAACGGTTTGGGTCCTTATTTTCTTAGGGCGGGTAATTGCCTGCCGGTGCAATTCGGGCATTGTTTGCTGCACCATCCTCCGTCTTTCCACAGATGTAAGACATGGTTTATATGGCCCGAGGGTAGTATTGTTTATTTGTTAACCCCTCTAGTTACCTTCTGTTGTGATAGTGCACAGATTTATCCTGTGTGATAGTTGATGGGCAGTGTTTCCCTCTTTATGCAAGATATATAATGCTCCTCATATGGAACATTAACACAGGAAATATATGCATCTATCTTGGTATATGATGGTTCAGGCTGACTGGGGCGGATTCTGCTTGTATGAGCACTTATACTATTGCACTTTTTGTTTGTTCCTTGCACAGTTCCCCATTTTTTGTCCTGTCCTATTTATAATTCAATAAAGAGAAGTAATTTTATTATAATGGATCTATGGTCGCAATTTTTACTGTGGTTTCCACAATTCTTGGTGTATACATCAGCGATTGATTCTATTTTTTCCAAACAGAGTGACACCTATGAGGAATGATATATAATATATTTAGGATGTGGCTCTGTACCGTTGCTATTATAAATTATCTAATATTTTCTGTGTTTTGCACAGGTTTTTGCACTGGTATAATGGATTATAAGGCCAGGGAAAAATCCTGGCTGGGACAAGCTGACGAAGTTTTTGGACGGGATGGGACAGGTGGAACGTTGTCTGTTGGTCACAGGAATGATGGGCTGTTTGAGTCTCTTAAAAAATTGCTCATTAAGCGTACAAAGATTTGGTGGAGTAGGATATTCCTGGAAAAATATATTGTTAAGGATATGATACCCAGAGGCCTACGGGTCCGGGTCCTACCAAATTTTCCCATGGAGGATGCTGAGTTTATATCTGTTTGGGAGGATGCGTGTGGGGCATGTTCAGTGGCATTAATGAAACTATTGATTGACTATAATACAAAATCCCTCAGTGCTTTGGATAAAGATATTGATCAGACTTTATTAGATCTTCAAGCTGGTTGTTCGGTGGAACAATTGAAAGTATATGAGGATAATTTGGAAAAAACGGTAGATACCATGGTGAAAAAAATCAATGAGACGCAGGTCTCAAAATTTAATCGGGATAGTAAAGACTATCAAGATAAAACGGTCTATCAATGGAAAAAATATACTGATAAATTATCAGTGGGACATCGCAGTGTTTCCAATACTTCTATATCATCACTTAGTGCCTCGTCTGAGACCTCTACTGCTTCCATGATCACTCGTTCTCGAGTTAATTATGGACGTATGAGGAATTCCAACTTTCATACACAAAAGAGGAAGAAAAATCGAACACCGGAAAATCAAAGTAGGGAGAATAAGGTAATTAACCTCAGTGATCATTTGCTCACCAGAGCTGACTGTGATTTACTGTATAAAGGCCTGTCATTTTCACCAATGGCGGGCTTTGACAGATTCACGGCTATTAAAGATCTACATATCTTTGCGAGGTCACTATTATTTAAACGTTTCTTCTATGATGATAATAAGAGTATATTGTTTCCTACAGAGGAGGAACAATCAGCCTTGATGATCCTTGAGGAATTGGCGGAGGAGCATTCAGCCACCGAGGGAGGTAAGATTCCTCCGGCTTTGAGGGTACGCTCTAGGAAGTTTCCCCCTCTCTCGAACTGTAGTGCTATTGATCTCTTTGTGAAAGTTGTTGGTAATGAGTTTGCTAAGATACCACAACATATACGAGGGGACAATTTGACAGGGGAGGAGAGGAAGCGTTTGGGACACCTGAAAAGCCTCCCTGATATTGTGATCAAGCCGGCGGACAAGGGGGGGAACGTTGTCTTGTGGCCTAAACATATGTATGAAAAGGAAGCCATGCGTCAGCTCTTGAATACAACATGTTATAAGAGATTGACTTTCAACCCCTTGTCCGCCTTTTGTACACAGTTGAAAAAGATCCTTATAAAAGCTAGGGACGCTGATATTATTTCTGGAGAATTATTTAAGGCGTTGCTAGTAGTGGAACCTATGGTGCCAACGTTTTACCTCCTCCCCAAGACTCATAAGAATATTCAATGCCCTCCGGGTAGGCCTATAGTTTCGGGGAGTGGTGGCTATTTGGAGCGTGTCAACAGGTGGCTGGATTCTCTCCTTCAGCCACTGGTGGAAGATCTACCATCTTATCTTAAGGATACTAATCAATTGCTGTGTAAAATGGATGGTTTGACGTTAGATGCTGATACTATCCTCGTCACTATGGATGTCGAATCGTTATATACGAATATTCGACATGACGATGGATTACGAGCAGTTAAGTTCTTTCTATCGACATCCAGTCTTTCCCCGAGTTTGAGGACCTTGGTTTTGGAAGTTTTGGTATTTGCCCTCACGCATAATTTTTTCACGTTCAGGGGGTCCTTCTTCCTACAGCTCCAGGGGACAGCGATGGGGGCAGCCTTCGCGCCCTCCTATGCCAACCTGTTCCTGGGGCTGTGGGAGAGAGACCTCCTGATGTCAGATCAACTGTCGTCTATGGAGCGCGTCCCCCTTTGGACGCGCTACATAGACGACATTTTATTGTTCTGGCAGGGGGATATGAATCAATTGGATGGATTCATTTTGGAATTAAATAATAATTGTCTGAATGTCCATCTTACTGCCAATTACGACAGGGAAAGGATTGAATTTTTGGATGTCCTAATTAGTAAGGGCCAGGAAGGGATTATACAGACCACGATCTTTAGGAAACCAACGGCCACAAATATGCTCCTACACGCATCCTCCTCACATCCGAGACACATGGTACGTGCTGTACCGATAGGTCAATTTTTACGTCTTAGACGTTTATGTTCCACAGAGGAAGAATTTGAAATTCAGGCTAAGGACATGAGGGGCCGTTTTGTAGATAGGGGATATAGTAACCGATCAATAAAAAGGGCCTATATACGTGCCAAACATAACAATAGGGATGCCCTTCTATACAAAAAGAAGGATGAGTCTATGAAACCTGATATAGTTAGGTTTATCACGAGTTTTAATGCCCGGTCTGGTCAGGTGCGGGGTATTCTAAATAAATTTTGGAGTATCCTGCAAACTGATCCTATTTTGGGTAAGATTATTCCGGAGAAACCACAAATCACTTTTAGGAGAGCAAGGAACCTACGTGATCATCTTGTACGTAGCCACTATGTTGGAGACCCTCCCAGAACCTTTCTGGATAATTTCACTCGTGATAAGAAAGGTGGTAGTGTGGCGTGTGGACACTGTGTGGCATGTGTTAACATGGTTACAGATGATACATTTACGGATTCCACAGGACAGAAACAATTTGCTATTAAGAAAAAAATCAATTGTTTGTCCCGAAATGTCATTTATTATGCCACATGCCCATGCTCCCTGATCTATATAGGGCTTACCACTAGGCAACTGAAAGTTAGGGTTAGGGAGCATGTGCTGGGCATACAGGCTGCGGCCAATGAGGAAGAGGTGCAACTACTAAAAACGTTACCCAAACATTTTAAATTATATCATAACTGTGATAGTAGTGGCCTCAAATTTAAGGGTATAGATATAGTGGATATGGGTATTCGAGGGGGGAATATCTCCCAACGATTAGCTCAAAAAGAATCACGTTGGATCTGGATGCTTAATACGGTGCATCCTAGGGGACTAAATGAAAGTTTATCTTATGCCCCTTTCCTGTGATGACAGTTCTTCGTTTTGGGACTGTGTGGGGTCATATAATGGTGCAGTAGTTTTTGGTTTTAATTGTTTTTAACATTAGTTTTTATTGGTTTACTATTAAGGTCGTTTAAAGGTGATGGTCTGGGGATATCTTTAAATATTTCTCTCGGTGAAGAAGAACAGAATTTCGGCTACCTGGTAATTCTTATGGAACCATATGGAGAAGATCCAGATCTCTTTACCTTGGACATCGTGGCATACAGCTTTCTTCATGACTGAAGTGATGTGAATTTTGGCACATCTATTGAGACATTTTGATCTTTTATCCATATTTGTATGCAGATATTATGTTTTGATACCTTGCAGTGTAACACGTCTATATGGGACATTTTGCGCTAATTGGGGGATAGTATTGGGCCCCCTTATCTGGGTATTGAGTCTGTGAATATGATTATTATACATATGAGATTATTTTGTCTTATTATTGTGGTTCTTTAGTATTTGTGGGGTTATATGGGACATATTATGCATTATAGATAATCCTGTTTTGGATGTAATAATATATTTAATATTAGGGAATATTTAGACAGAAAAAACTTTTTTATAGTTTTGTATACTGTCTCATAACCCCCCCCCCCCCTCCCCCCTTCCCCCCTTTTCTATCCCCCCTTTTTTCCTTATTTTCCTTTTCTTACCTCCTTCCTTTTTTTTCCCCCCTCCCTTCTTTTCTTTTCCTCTTCTTCCCCTCCTTCCTCCTTCTGTCTCCCCCTCCTTAATAATCATGGTTCTTATTAAGGTTACCATAATAACCGAGGATTGGATCTCAGTATGTTGAATGACCTTATATATAATGATTTTATAATGTCATGTTGTTTTTTCTTTGTTTGTTTTTTTCTCCGCTCACATGGTTTTGCATTGGTGTATTGTCGTGGGTAGAATCCATTTATCAGCCCTCTTGCAATATGGCCGCCGGAGCTTCAATTATACTGCGCATGCGCGCACTCTCCACCCCTGGTGTGACGTATCCTGCCGACGTCGGGTGCCGGATCACGTGGGCCCACGTGCTTCCGGCCTCGTCACCGGTGGGGGATGTGTCCGCAGGGGGGAGGGATGGACGGCGCGTGCTGCGGTACTTCCGGCAGGCCCATTTAAATAAAGATGCCTTTGTGGCTGACATTTATGCCCCCTGAGGAAGGAGCTTATCGCTCCGAAACGCGCGTCGGGGTACGAGCGGTCCGCCCGGTCATCCTTGAGCCTCATTAAGGTAACGGTTTGGGTCCTTATTTTCTTAGGGCGGGTAATTGCCTGCCGGTGCAATTCGGGCATTGTTTGCTGCACCATCCTCCGTCTTTCCACAGATGTAAGACATGGTTTATATGGCCCGAGGGTAGTATTGTTTATTTGTTAACCCCTCTAGTTACCTTCTGTTGTGATAGTGCACAGATTTATCCTGTGTGATAGTTGATGGGCAGTGTTTCCCTCTTTATGCAAGATATATAATGCTCCTCATATGGAACATTAACACAGGAAATATATGCATCTATCTTGGTATATGATGGTTCAGGCTGACTGGGGCGGATTCTGCTTGTATGAGCACTTATACTATTGCACTTTTTGTTTGTTCCTTGCACAGTTCCCCATTTTTTGTCCTGTCCTATTTATAATTCAATAAAGAGAAGTAATTTTATTATAATGGATCTATGGTCGCAATTTTTACTGTGGTTTCCACAATTCTTGGTGATCTCAGAATAAGGAGAGCTGCTGCTGATGATGATTTTGTAGGGAGAGCGTTAGGCAGGGAAGAAGACACCAAAAACTGCTTCTGCTGCTAGCGATTTTGCCTGTACAACACACCAGTCACTGTGTGTGCATTTCAAGTGGAGGCTATATTTTGCTGGATCAGCGGTGTAGGTTGTTTACCCACTGCTCTGCAAACTGCTTTTTTAAAAGCAATCCCAATTTTTTTTTTGTCCTGGTGAGGTACTGAGCGTGCATTTTTTCACACCATACAGCAGTGCACACTCCTCACACAGTACCGTGTAACGGCTGTTATCACAGCCACAGTGAAGCTATCTGTGTGTCACTCTGTAAGAATAAGTCGAGGACATGTTCCGTTCTTACAGACCTGCACCTTCTAGTTTTGTCTAGCTTTCAAACAGTTAAATATATTTGCTGTTTGTTCACATTCAAAACTATAGAGAGACAGCGTGTGTCAGTCCGTATACTTAAAAAACACGGAGCTTGACAATTTTACGGACACCGTACAGCCGTGTACGTGCACGCTCCTCTCTCAGTACCGTGTAATGGCTGTTATCACGGCCACAGTGAAGCTATCTGTGTGTCACTCTGTAAGAATAAGTCGAGGACATGTTCCGTTCTTACAGACCTGCACCTTCTAGTTTTGTCTAGCTTTCAAACAGTTAAATATATTTGCTGTTTGATCACATTCAAAACTATAGACAGCGTGTGTCAGTCCGTATACTTAAAAAACACGGAGCTTGACAATTTTATGGACACCGTACAGCCGTGTACGTGCACGCTCCTCTCTCAGTACCGTGTAATGGCTGTTATCACGGCCACAGTGAAGCTATCTGTGTGTCACTCTGTAAGGATAAGTCGAGGACATGTTCCGTTCTTACAGACCTGCACCTTCTAGTTTTGTCTAGTTTTCAAACAGTTAAATATATTTGCTGTTTGATCACATTCAAAACTGTAGAGCGACAGCGTGTGTCGGTCCGTATACTTAAAAAACATGGAGCTTGACAATTTTACGTACACCGGACAGCCGTGTACGTGCACGCTCCTCTCTCAGTACCATGTAACGGCTGTTATCACGGCCACAATGAAGCTGTGTGTCGCTCTGTAAGGATAAGTCGAGGACTTGTTCCGTTCTTACAGACCTACACTCTAGGGAGATTCCTATTCTGCCCAATTCTATATACACCTTGTAGTTTGTCATACACTAGCCAATTTCTGCCTGTGACATAGCGCTGTGATATTCACTGGGCCTCACACAATCCAAAAGTGTCCAGTGTCCACAAGTGTGTGAAGAAATTCAAAATCTCCCCTGTCCTATAGACACCTTGTACCTTGTTTTACATTACTATGTAGCTTGTTGGATTTTGTCTACATTTCTGCCAAAAATGAGGAAGGCTGGTGGAAGAGGCCGTGGAATTGGGCGGGGGTTGGCAGCTGGTAATGATGGTGTTGGTGGTGGATCTGATGGTAGTGGCAAAAGCAAAATAGGACCGAATGCAGGAGGTGTTGAGCCTGCGTCATCGTCTGGCTCCACAAGGCCTCGAAGGCTTACTTTTCTAGGAGTTGGCAAACCGCTTTTAAAGCCAGAGCATCAGGAAAAAGTTTTGTCTTACATTGCTGACTCAGTCTCCAGCTCTATCGCCTCCTCTTCTGAAGTAGTAAAAAATAAAAGCACTGAGTCGTCATTGAAGGCTCATGTTCATGAACCACACCTTTCCTCGTGTCCTTCACCCCAACCAAGATTGAAGGATGACGCAGGCCATACAACTGATTACTCCATGGAGCTGTTTTCACATACCATGACTGGGTTATCAAGTGAAATGGTGAATTACCCAGGCCAAGATGAATCTGACATGGAGTGCACTGATGCACAGCCACTGATAGATGATTCTGCTGGTACATTCAGTCAGAGCACTACATTGTCCTCGCAGTGTAATGAGCCAGATTCTGACCCTGATGAGACTCAGGTGCCCCTTCCCGCACACTATACCACCATACACGGTGACACAGAGGAAGGTGCACATGACATTGAAGAGGAGGTGATGGATGACCCAGTTGTTGACCCAGATTGGCATCCATTGGGGGAAGAGGGTGCTGCTTCCAATAGCTCAGATGAGGAGGAGGAGCATCCACAGCAGACATCGACATCGCATCAGCTGTTATCTGGCAGGCCCGGAGCACTCCAAAGACAGGTTCCAAACATCAAAAGAGTTGCTGGACAGCTTGTCCAGAGGGTCAAAATATCACAGCGTGCTAGGCCGCAAAATGTCTGCCAAAGTAGGAAGAGTGCAGTGTGGCACTTTTTTGAACAAAATCCTCATGATCAGGCCAAGGTTATGTGTAAGAAGTGCGCAAAGACCTTTAGCCGAGGGAAAAATCTGAAAAATTTGAATACCAGTTGCATGCTTAGACATTTAACCAGCATGCACTTGCAAGTGTGGACACACCAAACCTCAAGTACTACATGTGCAACTGATCACAAAGAAGGTAGTCAGCAACGCTACATTGTTTCCCCCACTGTAAGCCCACCGGTTAGCACAGCAGCAAATGTTGAGGTGTTGTTGCAAGGCCACAGCAGTCAGGGAATCCCACTGTTATATCAACGAAAGACTGAATCTAGGCCATCAGAAAGAACACCAACTCCATCACCATCATCAACCCTCTCTCAGTCCACCCTGTCCACCGCTACTTCCACCATATGCAGCTCTCAAGTCCAGTTCACCCTCCCAGACACTATGAGTAGGTCAAGAAAGTACTCAGTCTCTCATCCGCATACACTGGGTTTGAACGCCCACATTGCCAAACTAATCTCGTTAGAGATGATGCCCTATCGGTTGGTGGAAAGCGCAGCTTTCCGCGAACTCATGGCCTATGCAGTACCACGCTATGACCTACCCAGTCGCCACTTCTTCTCTCGCAAAGCCATCCCAGCCCTCCACCATCATGTGAAAGACCGCATTGTCCATGCACTCAAGCAGTCAGTGAGTGGAAAGGTGCACCTCACAACTGATGCATGGTCCAGTCGGCATGGCCAGGGCCGTTACGTGTCCATCACTGCGCACTGGGTTAATGTGGTGGATGCAGGGTCCACAGGGGACAGCGGTGGTGGGACAGTGCTGCCTAGCCCACGGTATAGGAAACAGTTGGCTGTAGGCGTTCCACCCTCCTCCTCCTCCAGAAGCGAAAGCTCGTCCACAGAGCGCAGTCGTACGAGCACTCCATCTGCAGCTGCCACTGTTGCACACGAGGTGTCCCCCTATCGAGCAGCTAGTGGAAAGCGTCAGCAGGCTGTGTTGCAGATGATGTGTTTGGGCGACAGACACACCGCGGAGGTGCTGGCCGAGTACTTTCAGCGACAAACTGAGTCATGGCTGGGCAGTATATATCTTGAGGCAGGCAAGGTAGTTAGTGATAACGGCCGTAATTTTGTGGCAGCCATAGCCCTTTCAAAACTCAGCCACATACCTTGCTAGGCTCACACCTTGAACCTGGTGGTGCAGTGCTTCCTCAATAATTATCCGGAGTTGACAGCCCTGCTCCAGAAGGTGCGAAGACTGTGCGCGCACATCCGCCGGTCGCCTGTACACTCCATTCATATGCAGAAGCTGCAGCGATTGCTCCACCTTCCCAACCACCGCCTCATTATCGACATTGCAACAAGGTGGAACTCCACCCTGCACATGGTTGAGCGGCTGTGCGAGCAGAGGCAGGCCATAATGCATTTGTGGTAGGATACACTGTCAGGCACTTTGAGAGAAGACATGGAGTTGACAGGTGTGCAGTGGTCGAAGTTGAAAGACCTCTGTAAAGTCCTTCAGTGTTTTGAGGAATGCACACGGCTGGTAAGCGAAGACGACACCATCCTAAGCATGAGCATCCCACTTATGTGTCTGCTCATGCAAACTTTGACGCACCTTAAGGAGCAGGCGTCTGCAGCCAATGTTGACATGGAGGAAGAGGTGGAGGGAATCCTTGATGACATTCAGCCATTGTCTGCTCAAGGACCTCTTCTGGACGAGGTGGAGAAGAAGAGGAGGAGGATGATGATGGGGATTACTTAGGGGAGGAGGATGCATCTCGTGGGGCAAGTGAAAATGTTGGCGTGGCAAGGTCTGGTACAGGGTTTGTGCGTGACTGGAGGGATGTGGATTTGCCAGAAAGTGCTCCTCCACCCAGCACTCGCAGTGCATCATTGACACCGGGAACATTGGCACACATGTCAATTTATGCCTTGCAGATCCTAAAAAGGGACCCACGCATTGCCAAAATGATGAACGATGACGACTACTGGTTGGCCAGCATCCTGGATCCACGCTATAAAGGCAAATTACAAAACATCATGCCACAGGAGAACCTTGACCTAATATTGGCTACTAAACAAGCAACTCTGGTTAACCGGTTGGTTGAGGCATTCCCAGCACACAGCAGCGGTGATGGTTCTCACACAAGCCGTACGGGCCAGGGGCAGCTTGGCAGAGGTGTTCGTGGTGCACACAGCAGAAGTGGCGTTGGAGACAGGAGTTTCATGACAATGTTGTGGACTGATTTTTCACGGACCGCTCACACAACTGGTAATACTGCATCGATGGAAAGTGACAGGAGACAGCAGTTGTCAACTATGGTTAACAACTACTTTTCCTCCCATATCGATGTTCTCCCGCACAGGTCATTCCCCTTTGACTATTGGGCCGCTAAACTGGACACCTGGCCTGAATTGGCACAATATGCCTTACAGGAGCTCGCTTGCCCAGCTGCAAGTGGGCTATCGGAAAGAGTCTTCAGTGCAGCTGGATCAATCCTGACAGAAAAAAGGACCCGTCTGTCAACCCAAAATGTGGATGATCTAACCTTCAATAAAATTAACCATGCATGGGTTTCCAAGGATTTTGTCCCACCTTCCCTTGATGACACATAGGTTGCCAGAAAAATGGCTTGCTTTGGTCCTCCTCCTATTCCGCGAACTTGACCTATTTTGCCTTTTGCAGCAGCTGAATGACCCACATCTACATATGCCACTTTGTAAACCTCCCTAAGTGGGCGGCCCCCCCATGGCCGGGGTCACCACCTAGCGCACAAAACTGTGCGAGTGCCATTGCCCTGGACAGGTGGGTAGGCCGACTCTTGGGCGGGGGAACTGGCGTAGGGTCTCTCATAGTGCAATCAAGTGTCTCTGACAGTGGTGGTGCACACCTGCCGTCAGACACACCGCCGTACTATGAGGGGCCCAGTACCAGTACCGACGCCCACGAGTGTGCCCCCCTTGCTTGGGCAGGGCCCCAGCATTTGCAGTGTTTACCTCTCCCTGCTCCTCCGCTGTGTAGTCTGGGCTGTCAAATCCTTCACTGGGACTGCCACTACAAATTGATTGAACTGAGAGATGATGGTTAAGATGTAGCTATGCCCTGTCCTGCTGGCCGGGCTCTAGCTCCAGATGATCAGTGGCTTCCATTTCTTATGGACGTCGACTCACAATTACATGCAGTGGTGGTTTACCATCAGCTTTCACAGTTTTCCTGCTCACAAACGTGTGACATTCCGGCGCACATTTCAAAATGTGCCCTCTCATGCCAATCAAATAGAATCGCCTACGGCCTGTGGCTTCTGTCTTTTGCACTCCAAAGTTACGTGACAGATCATGATAGCCAGTGAGCACCATGTTTACATCGCTCCCTGTTATAAAAATTGGATTGAGATGAGTAACAGTGATGGAATCAACGGAAGTGCGATACAGCAAGACTTTATTCACAAAAAAATGTTTTCACTGTCTCAACACACAAATTAATTGAGGGTCAGCATCACCTATGAGAATTGTGACGGAAGTTTTTCCCGTGAATAATAATTCCTAGATTTTTGCAATCATTAGCCTTTATGTCACTAATTGTATGCATCTCATTTCCTATTGCGGAGAGGCTGGACTGTAATACTGAGACAGAAATATATATGAAGATTTAAAAATAACACCAAAAGTATATACTGTAGTTGTGTACGCCTCAAATGCATTTCCTTTTTTCCACTTTTTAGATTGCTGTGTAATCCATACTGAGAACACGGAGATTTTACATGTTTAAGCTATGCTATATATACCTGCTATCCAGTGATAAAGTACCCATTCTCAACTTTGTACAATCTGGTCAAATCCATACTGGGCCTGAGAACATCTTAGTCTGCCTCCTGATCTATAGACATATATTTTTAATGTGTAAACTAGGCTACATATATACGTGTTATCCGGTGAAACTGTACCCTTTATCAACTTTCTACAATGTTGTTGAATCCATACTGGGCCTGAGAACGGCTGCCGAGCTGTTAAGCAAGCTACAGCACCTGTGGTTTGGACACGTAATTTTTTCAGGAATGACGGTTAGGCCTAACTCCGGAATTGCGGTTGACCTGAACTTACTGGGAAATCATCGTTCGCGGGGAATAATCTGAATCCCAGATCCCCATCACTAACGGAGTTCAGCAGGTTATCTGCACCTGTAAGTGACAAAAGCTGGTCCTTTCAGTGTAGCGTGCATGCAGCCCCGGACATGTACTGGAATGCTAGACCTGTTATTGCTCGATCTCATGTGCCACAGCCTCGCGTATCCCTCTAGTAAGCTTGACGCGTACCGCGGGGCCATGCCGGAGTCTCGGTCGTTAACGGAATAAAGCTGAGAAATCGCTAGCACAACTACAAACGGACATACCACACCACACACAGAATCGACAAAGCTTGCAATCTGTCCATCTTTTCTGTAGCTTGTATGGTAGTGGTTTCCCGGGTGCAGTCCAATTAAGCCACAGGCTCCACTGCTGGTGCGCCCTTTTGGACATTCCTTAAGGTTCAGCTTTGAAATCATACTGCCCCCGGAAACCAAAAACTTTGCCTTCAGGGACGCTGTTTGGAGGTTCGTGGGAATAACGCCGCCCGATCAGCAGTCGGCACATGGGTCGCCCTCTCAGGGCTGTGGGGTACTCGGTACCGGGCCGGTGTCAGTGGGATGTGTCACAGCAGCGGTGACCCGGTCGGTGGCCCTGGGCGCCCATGTAAATGGCGTGGTATAATGGTAAAGAGTTTATATAGATAGTTTGATGCCACCTGTGGTGTTCGGCAACATAGATGTTAGGCCGACGCTGCATGCAGATCCTCTGGGACTGATGGTGTTGTGCAGCAAAGATGGTGAAGCTCCTCACAGGTGGAGCTGGAGTCCCAGGGAAGTGTAGATGTAGTGATGGGGGAAAGGCACAGGCAGTGTAGGTGCTGGTACCCAGATGTAGCGATGCTGGAATAACTGTAGGACACCAGAGCGTGCAGTTCCAAAGCTTTACTCACAGTCTGCAGGTTACACAGATGCCTGCCTCCGTGCTGTGTCCTCCGGGTCAGGACCTCTGCCAACCTCCGGGACCAGAATGGAAAGCTCCCTTCCAACACTCTGCCAACATGTACCTTCCTGAACGTCTCCTTTCTAGCGCTTGTGGGGGAAGCACTCACAGGACCGTGGTTCACTGAAACGCCTCCTGTCTAACAGATGTTCCTCAGACTTTACTTGTATGGCAGACAACTGTAGCCTTTTCCTTCTGCCTCGCACACGTCGATGCTGGGGCCTCCGAGCCTTAGTTGGGTACAGAGCATTTATAGATGTTACTTCCCCCGGTTTCTGCTGCAGGAACGTCAGTGTCCCTACAAACTCGGAGACCGGAATCCGGACCATGCGCTCCAGCTAGGATTGAGCCTTAACTCTGCTCATCCTCCAGCTCCCCTTCTCACGTCCACACACTTCCCCTTCCCTGCACAGAGTGCCCTAACTTACCTCCTCCCGACCACAGAGAGCAGCTCCTCAGCAGTCAGGTTCAGAGGTCTCCCTGCTTGCCTGGAGTGGGAAATGTGTTGTGTGTTGGTTTCACTGCTAGAGAGATCCTTCGTTGCTCCCAAGCTTGACAACGCACTCCCTAGGTGGAAGGCAATGCCACAGTGGCGACCGTACTCTTGGTGACGCCACAAGTGCACTGAGGCCCAGCCACTGCTGGATGATGCTGCTGGTACATTGACCCAGACCACTACATTCCCCTTGCACTCTACACAGCCAGAATCTGACCCAGAGGAAACTCAGGTTCCCCTTCCCGCATACTATTACACCTTACACGGTGACAAAGAGGAAGGTGCAAATGAAAGTGCAGGTTCCTTGAGCAGGTGGGGGGGCATACTCATGGGCGATGGCACTGGCACAGGGCACCGCATAGTACGCAAAAGTGTCTCTGCCGGTAGGAGGGCCTAAACAGCCAAGTGCAGTGAGATGGAAGATGGGGACGACAAGGAGTTCAGAGTAGTGCAGGGATTCCCTAGCAAGGAGACTTATGTAATTGGTTTCAATGTTGGGACAGCAATTTTTGGGGAGCACTATACTCTGGTGAATGATATATGGGGCCCACCATACACTGGAGCATTCCAAAGGTGGACATCAGACACTGGAGCAGCATTTACAGGGCCCATTATACACTAGAGCAGTAGAAATGGGGCCCATTATATATGGAGCATTATTTGGGCCCATAAGACAGTGGAGCTTCATCCATTGGGACCAACATATACTGTAGCATTATGTGGAGCTCATCATATACGGTTTGAAACATTATATGGGAATAATGATTCCATATGGAGAAATATATGGGCCTCATTACTCTGTATAGCGCACTAAGCGCTGGCCATAATACTGTATGGAGTTATACACTGTCCGTTTTTGGAGGTATTGGAGAATTTAAAATGGATATCAGTCATGAGATGTAAGAAGTGAAGTATTTTTCATTGTACTATACTGCTATTTCTCTGACGTATCGGAGCATCATGAGTTGTGGTATGTGTTAAAGGAGCGCTCTTTGGCCCTGGGCCCACGAAAACCTGGAGCCAGCCCTCCCCCCCCACAACTGTAACCAAATAACCCCCATTTTTCAGTGCGTAACTAGTATTATGAAGTTAATTAAGGTTGACAAGCTTCAGTAACAAGAATTTATGCTTTTGGCATTCAAATGGGCACTGTTGGTGTGTTTCCTGTCCTCCTCTCACTGCCGACTTTAATTCTCCATTGACTTACATTGGGTTTCGTGTTTCGGGTTGACCCCAACTTTTCCCTATAGTCGGACGATTTTGCTTGACCCGACTTTTGGAAAAGTCAGGTTTCATGAAACGAAACTCGACCCTAAAAAAACAAAAGTCACTCAACACTAGTTAGCAGACTTTAGTGCGGCTAATGATTCCTCAATTCTAGGTAATGGGTAAGCGTTCTTATGTGTAATGCGGTTAATCCGCCTGCAGTCAACACACATTCTCATGGTGCCATCTTTCTTTTTAACAAGGACTAATGGAGCTGCCCAGGGACTAAAACTATCTCTGATTACCCCAGCCTCCTTCATCTCCTGTAACATACCCTTGGCACATTGATAGTGCGCTGGGGGCACAGGCTGGTACCTCTCTTTAATGGGCGGATGATCTCCGGTGGGGATATGGTGTTAGTTCCCTTTTGCCTGCCCAAAGTCTAGAGGGTGTTTGCTGAGGACCCGCTCATATTCTCAAGCCACCCGGTAAGCCCCATGCATTTGGTGTGAAGGAGTGGAGTCAATGCCTACGTGTAGCTTCTCACACCAATCCTCCAGCTGCCCCTCAGAGCCATTGTCCTCCACCTGGTCGGACGAAAGCAAGGGTTCCGCTGCCTCTATTGCACTGTTACTAACAGCGAACAGCTCAGCAAGGGTGGCATACCAGGGTAAATAGACCTCTTTCTCCCACAATTCAGAATGAGTGTCGGTACTCCCCTTGTGGACATCAACTACCCCTCTGGCTGTCAGGATGGTGGGCTGACTATCAGAGTACACAGGTTGTACAGGGCCTGGAAATCTTGACCTCTAAAGCCTGTTGCTAACTGACACCAAATTAACATTTCACTCCTAGGGGGTATTGCAGTGGGGAATGGATCACTCACACTGACACCACCGACTTTTCCACCAGACAGCTCTACCTGTTGTCTCTGCATCAGGGCTCTGATCTCCTTTTACAGGACCCGCTGATGACTGGAGCTGGCGGTCTCGGCTACCTGTTGCAACAAAACAATAATTTCTCCAAGACAATTCACTATTACATTGGTGCCTAAAGTAATCATAGGATGGCATTCTCGTTGGTCAATATCAACTATAATCAAACCTTGCGACTGCAATTCTACTCTGCCAACCTTGATGGTCACCTCTTTATACCCCTCCTGAGGCAAGGGCTGACCTCTGCTGGCAAAGATGTCAAAGTATTCATTTGGGCTGCGAGTAATGTCTGAATCAGCCCAGTACCGTTTATATAGGATATATAGCATCGTTGTCACCTGGGAGCCGATGTCCAGTAAAGCATTCATACGGATGCCATCAATCACGACAGGCAGGACTGGCTGTCCTCCCACGTACTTGTCTCGCCAGCTTTGTGCCCCTGGATGTCTTACTCCTGGGGGTTGGCCCTCTGCCCCAGGGGTTGCTTGTTTAAATTACAGAATCTTGCGATGTACCCGCCTTGTTGCAGAGGCGACATATGGGCTTTCCGTCCTGGTAGTAACGATCGCTGTCTCTCCCTCTGGATGGTGGGATTCTCCTCTGCCATCGCCACGGGACATCATCTTGATTGGAGGCCAGCTGGATCTTCTCCTTTGGGGCCACTTGCATGGATTGCACAGTTTTAGTTAGTGCAGCCACACTTTTGGTCAGCTTCTTGACCTGGAGTCGTAGACATGCAGAGGAGTCATTATCTTGGGTCGGCACGTTGGCCTCAACGGGGGTCTGTTATGAATGGGTCACTGAGGAGGAAAACAAGACCAAGTCAAGTCACAGAAAACCAGAGAGGTTGGTAACTACGCGGATTGCAGACCCCTGATCCTAACCACACAACTAACAGCAGTCGTGGAGCGTAACTACGATGATTCTAGATGCCTCGTCACAGTCGGAGGACTAAATAAGCCTAAAGCATGAAAAGGGGAAAACTAAAACTGCCCCAGAGCAGACCCCAAAGGAATAGACAGCCCCCACACATGTATTGACGGTCAGACAAGATGAAAATGCGAACACAGGTAGGAAAATAGGCTGAGCAAGCGATGGGGCCCACACTAGCTAGAAAGGACAGGAAAGGAAAGATACTGTCTGCAATCATGCCAAAAAAACCTGCAAAAATGTCCAACACTTCTGATAGCAAAAAATACCCTGAAGTCACTAGACTTCTCCCACTATGTCAGCACTCTGGCATATTCTGAGAACAGAGGAAAAAGAGGCCAATCTAATAAGGGACAAAAAGCAAACTGGCACATACTGTGACATTAAAGTGGAAATTCAGCACAGCCCCAGCCAGGGCTGGCTGACCACACAAAAAAGTGAATAGACCAAACCAAATCAAATGTGAACACAAGCAAAGACAACTTAGCTTGAGAAGGCAGGAACTGAGCTGGAAACTAAGACCTCAGGAGGCAGGAAAAAATCACCAGCATGGGAATAGGGAGTCGGCTGTCTTAAATCCATTCTGAGACTTTGAGGTGTCCAATCCTCTTCCTCATTATCAGGTGGCAGGTCTCTGTTAATTAGATCAGCTTCACTACCTCCTGCCACCACCAGAGGGAGCCCTGAAAGAGAACTCAAAACTCCTCTGTCAGCACAACCAGTTTCCTCACCAGATACCAGAGGCAGACCAGAAAATGAGTTCACAACAGGGGTCTGGGGAAAGGATGCTGCCTCTTGCTGGTATGCAATTGCTGGGCACCTAGGGGGCGCTGTGTCACTAGAATTTGGTTCACGCAGCACCTAGATGACCCAATCTTTAAAGTGCGCAATGTCCAGGTCAGGGTTTTGTAGGGCCATTATGCGCAGCTGTGTCCTTTGGGTGTTAGGCAGGAGTCTCTCAATAAACTGCTTTGTTAGCAACCTATACTCATCTTGCACGCTGTCGGGGTCAACCTGCTATATGGCTCGTAGCGCCTCCTGAAGATTAAGGGCATAGTCCCATATATTGTCCTGCACCCTTTGTTTGCATCCAAAGAATCTTTTTTATTTCTGCTGCATTGCGTGTGTCAATGGTGTCCTTCAGCCTGGCCAAGATTTGCTTGACAGTTCTTTTATCAGTGTCCAACCAGGACTTTACTTCCCTCTGGGCTACACCAGTTAACTGGCCAGTGAGGATGCTGACTTTTTGACTCTCAGACAGAGGGAACACTTCAAACAAACTACATAGTCTCTCCTTGAAATCACTCAGGTTGTGCGACTCCCCTGAGTACTGAGGTAACCAGGCCGCTCCCGGTATGTATGGCATTGATAGTGGCATTATGGGAGCTACGACTGTGGCTGCCACTGGATCTCCACCCGGGTTGGATATTTTCTTCCCCCCTAGTGAACCTTAGCCAGGCTCTGGGTATCGTTACCACAGTAAGCGGCTGCCCCGAAGGCGGGATGGATTGAGCTCCTTCAGATTTCCAAGTCGGGGATTCCTGCTTTTCGCCTGCGGATGACAGAATGCGGCCCAAACTTTACTTTGCACCCGTTTTCGGGTTCCGCCCATGACGACACACCCCTCTCCTCCCGGGCACTGTGTGACACAGTAATGGTGGCGATTTTAAAGTTCAATAAAGTCTATGGCACACAGTACCCGGTAATGCCGGACTACGACATCCTGCTCATGACGCTAAGATTGCTTCGCCCACCAGGGCCGTGGGGTACTCGGTCTGGGCCAGACAGTTCTCCAGGAGGTTGTCACGGCACCAGGGACCTGGTCTGTGGCCCTGGGCGTGCAATAAAATAATGAGGAAAAGTTTATAGGGGATTTAACGTGACGCCACCTGTGGTGTTCGGCAATGGATGGCCGACGCTGCTTAAGGAGTCCACTGGGGCCGATGGTGATGCATTCAGGATGGTTCTGCTCACCCCAGGTGGAGAGGGGCTCCAGGGATACCGGTACTGTTCTTATAAGGGATCGCAGACGTTGGGGAGCAGGACTGAGGGAGTGAGGAATGACTCAAGACTCAGGGGTTGTGCTTTCCTTTACCTTTACTTGATGGTTAGAAGTGCAGACTGTAGCACTGATAACAGATGATAATGGAGATCCGGGCAGTCTGGAAGCAATTTGGGATCCACTAAGACAGTTGGGTTTGGAGGCCTTCCTATTGCACTGTCCTCTGAGGTCCTTGCTGCCTAAAGCTATGCTCAGGCCTCTGTTCCTTCTTGTCCTTAAGTCCTTGCCTGTATGACAGGCAGTTTGAGCCTACTACAGATGTTGCTCCTTTGTGGCGGCTCCGGGCTCGCAGGAGGCTGCTGTGCCAATGTGTGTTTGATGGGGCCATAAGACATGCAGTCCCCTGCCTTCCGGATTTAGCTGCTGGGACTTTTGTACCCTCGCAGCCACGGACTCCGGCGTCCAGTTTCTAGCGCTTAGCTCTAGGGTGAGCTTGGTTACAGCTCCACTTCCCAGGTTCTCCTTGACTTCCCTCTTCCTCCTTCACTGCTCTCTCTCTGACTCAGACTGCCTAACCCCTGTCAGAGACACCGCACTGAACTTGCTCACTGAGCCAGTGTGCGTGCCCTGAGTAAAGCGAAAGCGTGCTCAAAGCTACCTGTGGAGCGGGCAGCAACCGAATAGATGCATACTTCAGAGTTGCAGGACCTGAAGCATGTGACTGCTAGAGGCGTGGCCTAAACTCCACAGAGCTAGGAGCTGCAAGACAATTCCTAGCAGAGTAACTGCGAGACAAAGTTACCAAGGGGCATAGACAGTGAGAATAGTCAGGACGTAGCCAATGAGTCACACACAGAGATAGCTGCAAGGTACCAGAGGGGCGAGCAGAGAGTAGTCAGGTCACAGGCAATGAGTCATACACAGATAATAACGCAGTACAAAAACAACAGGCAAACTCACAACGGGAAACAGAATCGGGTCAGAACCATATAAACAAGCTATAGCAACAAACAGGCACACGGGGTCAGCACACTAGGCCAAAGGCAAAAGTATAACTGGCAGGGATTGAAGCTACCCAGAGGTTTATGAAGCTCTCCCAGAACCAGAAAGAGACCACAATCATTAACCCCAAGTGTGCAGGTCAAAACCTGCACAGAGCTCCAGACATTAACCCCCGGTGTGCAGCTCAAAAACCTGCACTGGGATCATGACAGTACCCCCCTCTCAACGGGGGGCCTCTGGACCCCCAGGCTTCCCCGGGTACTTGGCATGGAACGCCTGAACCAGGCGATCTGCATGTACCGAACGAGCAGGGACCCATGAGCGCTCTTCTGGTCCATATCCCTTCCAGTGGACCAGGTACTGCAAAGAGCGGCGCACCCGCCGAGAGTCCACAATATGTCCGACCTCATACTCCAATTGACCCTCCACCAGCACTGGAGGAACAACAGTCTCAGAGTTCTCTTTGACAGATCCTGCTGGTTTCAACAGAGACTTATGGAACACATTAGATATTTTTAAGGAGGCGGGAAGACGCAACCTATATGCCACAGGGTTGACTATCTCCATAATCTCGTACGGACCAATGAACTTTGGTCTCAACTTAACTGATGGTACCTTTAAGTTGATGTTACGCATGGAGAGCCAAACCTTCTCTCCCACCTGAAACATGTCTCCCGAGGCTCTCTTTTTGTCCGCAAAATATCTGTATCTCCCCTGGGCCCGAGAGATATTATGCCGGACTTCAGCCCAGAGGTTTTTTAACCGTTGAACGGACCCTTCTGCTCCTGGACAACCGGAATCCACCCGAGAAAACTCCCCAAAATGCGGATTAAAGCCATAGTTAATCAGGAATGGGGACATGTTGGTGGACTGACTCACCCGGTTGTTAAAAGCGAATTCAGCCAACAGTAATGCATCACACCAATCCTCCTGTCTGGCAGAGGTCAGACACCTGAGAATTTGTTCCAGGGATTGATTGGTGCGTTCCGTCTGACCATTGCTCTCCGGGTGATATGCCGACGAGAAGGAGAGTGAGATGCCCAATTTCATACAGAACGCCCTCCAAAATTTGGCCACAAACTTCACACCTCTGTCAGACACAACATTCAGGGGTACCCCATGCAATCGGACCACATGCTGCACAAACAACCTTGACAATGTTTCTGCTGAAGGTAATGCTGCCAAGGGAATGAAACGGGCCTGTTTAGAAAACCTGTCCACCACCACCCAGATCACTGTATTGCCCCTGGAAGGTGGAAGACCGGTAATAAAATCCATGGAAAGATGAGTCCATGGACTATCAGGAACCGGTAAAGGTATGAGTTCCCCAGCCGGTCGGTTATGCGAGCTTTTGGAACGGGCACACATGCCACAAGCAGAAAAAAATTCCTTGACATCGGACCTTAATGAAGGCCACCAAAAACCCCAGGTTACTGCCTCTCTAGTGGCCGTGATACCTGGATGAGCACTCAGCCTAGAATCATGAAACTCCTGCAGAAGTCTAGGCCGCAATGAATCTGGAACAAACAGTTTATCGCTTGGCCTGGTTGCCGGAGCTAGGGCCTGAGCCCTTAGGATTTCTTGTTCCAACTCAGTTGAGACCCCCGCCACTACCACCCCTGGGGGAAGAATGGAGGACGGCGGCTCAGGGGGAGACACTGGATCAAAACTTCTGGACAGGGCATCCGCTTTAACATTTTTGGATCCCGGTCGAAAAGTAATTGAGAACTGAAATCATGAAAAAAAAAGTGACCAACGGGCCTGTCTAGGAGTAAGCCTCTTAGCAGATTCAAGGTATGCCAAATTTTTGTGATCCGTGACAACCGTGATAGGGTGAGCCGCCCCTTCCAAAAAGTGCCTCCATTCCTCAAATGCCAGCTTGACCGCAAGAAGTTCTCTATTGCCTACATCATAGTTTTTCTCAGCTGAAGAGAACTTTGGAGAAGAAGGCACAGGGTTTGAGATTGGTAAGGGTGGCCGGACCCTGGGACAGCACAGCCTCCACCCCCACTTCCGAAGCATCCACCTCCACAATGAATGGTTTGGACGGGTCAGGTTGCACCAACACCGGGGCAGACATAAAACATTTCTTAATTGCTGAGAAGGATTCCTTAGCGAGTACAGACCAATTTTTTACATCAGCTCCCTTCTGGGTAAGATCCGTGAGTGGTTTAACCACTTGTGAGAAACCTTTAATGAATCTCTGGTAATAGTTCGCAAATCCTAAGAAGCGCTGGAGCCCCTTGAGATCTCGAGGCTGAACCCAGTCAGCGATCGCCAGCACCTTCTTAGGATCCATACGAAACCCCTCACAGGACACAATCAACCCCAAAAAAGACAGCTCCTGTACAAAAAACGAACATTTTTCCAATTTGGCGAACAATTGGTTCTCCCTGAGTCTCTGGAGAACAGTCTTAAGATGTTGCAAGTGAGATTGACTGTCCGGGGAATACACCAAAATATCATCCAAATAAATAATAACAAAACGGCCTATCAGATCAGAAAACACAACATTGATGAAATTTTGGAAAATAGCGGGTGCATTAGTTAACCCAAATGGCATTACCAGGTTCTCGAAGAGTCCTTCTGATGTGAGGAATGCCGTTTTCCACTCGTCCCCTTCCCAAACCCTTATCAGATTGTAGGCCCCCCACAGATCCAACTTGGAGAACCATTGGGCCCCAGCTAACTGGTTACATAAGTCTGGGATGAGGGGAAGTGGGTAAGAGTTCCTAACCGTTATCTTGTTCAGTTCCCGAAAGTCGAGTCACGGCCGCAAACCACCATCTATTTTCTTCACAAAGAAGAACCCTGCTGCCACAGGTGACACAGAAGGCCTGATATGCCCTTTGCGGAGACTCTCAGCTATGTACTCCTTCATGGCTTGGCGCTCAGGCCCAGACAAATTGAACAATCGAGCCTTAGGTAACTTGGCTCTGGGTACTAAATCAATGGCACAATCATAGGGTCTATGTGGTGGCAGCGCCTCAGCCTCACTTTTGGAAAAAACGTCTTCAAAATCTTTCAGGTACTCCGGAATACCTTCCAGATCGACAGACGACACAGACACTGATTTAACAGCATTAACAAGATGTCCCTGGTTACCACATTTACTATTGCATCCCCACTGAGTGATTTCCCCTGTAACCCAATCAATGGTAGGATTATGGCGTTGAAGCCAAGGCATCCCCAGTACCAGTCCTGCAGGCAAGTTATCTACCACCAGACAACTTAGTTTCTCCACATGAGTGGAACCCACTTTTAGAGAAAAAAGTTCAGACCTGCAACAGATACCGTCTTGGCTAAGAGGAGATGAATCAATTGCCACAAGTTTAACAGGATCGTGAAGCCTGACTGTCCCTATTTTATAAAGAGTCATAACCTTGGTATCAATCAGGTTCACAGCCGAACCGCAGTCAATAAAAGCAGTAGTCTGAACAGGACCATAACCAAGTTCCAGTTCCACCTGCAGCACCATTTTTGCACATGAGGAAAATTGTACCTGAAGGTCTGGGTAGCCTCCTCGATTACTACCCAGACCTAGTCGTTTCCCGCCATCTTGGAGGATGACGGACAGGAGGGGCAGTCCTTCTTCCAATGTCCAGATTTCCCACAATAGAAGCACAACTGCTTTTCCCGGCGGCGTCTTCTTTCCTTTCCCTCACAGGTGACAGCGTTCACCTCCATAGCCATAGGAAGAGTCTGGGTCTCATCTCCACTGAAGAATAAGGGCGTTTCCCATTGCATAATGCCTCTAGCCCGCAGCCTGCGATCCATGCGAACCGCTTGGACCATGGCATCCTCCAGGGAGTCAGGCGGAGGATGAAGTGCCAAAGCATCCTTCAGATGTTCACACAGGCCTCTGTTGAACAGCCCCCGCAGGGCGGCGTCACTCCAGGAAATCTCCGCTGCCCAACGTCTGAATTCAGTACAGAACAATTCGGCCGAGTGCTCCCCCTGACAGACACTCATCACTTTGTCCTCAGCCAACCGCACTCTATCAGGCTCATCATAAATAAGCCCTAAGGCTTCAAAAAATGCATCCACAGACATTCTCTCAGGGGCAGAAGAGGAAAGTGAGAATTCCCAGGCTTGTGGAGACCCCCTAAGCAGGGACATCACCACCCCCACCCTCTGTTTCTCATCCAGAGGGGTCTCAAAGAAAAAAAAAAGCTTACAGCCCTCCTTAAATGCCCTGAAGTCATCCTTGTTACCAGAAAATATATCTGGCAATTTAACCGGGGATTCAGGTGGGATTAAAATGACATCTCTATTCCCCACCTGCTGGAAGCCAGCGGAAAGTACCCCCTGAACTGAGTCCTCAACCCGCCATTGGGACTGAGCCAGAGCTTGGTGTTCCAAACTAAGCTTCTGCAGTGACTGAGTCAAGCTTCTCACCTGCTCAGATAAAGCACACATTGGGTCCATGCTGCAGAAGTGAGGAGAGAAAAAAAATTGTAGGCCAGTTATAATGTCAGACACCGCACTGAACTTGCTCACTGAGCCAGTGTGCGTGCCCTGAGTAAAGCGAAAGCGTGCTCAAAGCTACCTGTGGAACGGGCAGCAACCGAATAGATGCGTACTTCAGAGCCGCAGGACCTGAAGCACGTGACTGCTAGAGGCGTGGCCTAAACTCCACAGAGCTAGGAGCTGCAAGACAATTCCTAGCAGAGTAACTGCGAGACAAAGTTACCAAGGGGCATAGACAGGGAGAATAGTCAGGATATAGCCAATGAGTCACACACACAGATAGCTGCATGGTACCAGAGGGGCGAGCAGAGAGTAGTCAGGTCACAGGCAATGAGTCATACACAGATAGCTGCAAGGTACAAGAGGGGCGAGCCGAGAGTAGTCAGGTCACAGGCAATGAGTCATACACAGATAGCTGCAATGTACAAGAGAGGCGAGCAGAGAGTAGTCAGGTCACAGGCAATGAGTCATACACAGATAGCTGCAATGTACAAGAGGGGCGAGCAGAGAGTGGTCAGGTCACAGGCAATGAGTCATACACAGATAATAACGCAGTACAAAAACAACAGGCAAACTCACAACGGGAAACAGAATCGGGTCAGAACCATATAAACAAGCTATAGCAACAAACAGGCACACGGGGGTCAGCACACTAGACCAAAGGCAAAAGTATAACTGGCAGGGATTGAAGCTACCCAGGGGTTTATGAAGCTCTCCCAGAACCAGAAAGAGACCACAATCATTAACCCCAAGTGTGCAGGTCAAAACCTGCACAGAGCTCCAGACATTAACCCCCGGTGTGCAGCTCAAAAACCTGCACTGGGATCATGACAACCCCACCTCCAGGCAGGAACTTATAGGGAAGCTCTCCTAAAACCAGGTATTAGAGCTCCCCCTTCTGGCCCGGAGTCCCGAAATGTGTTGGATGCTGGTATTACCTGGTAAGGGGACCCCTCCTTGCTTCCAGGCATGACATCACCCCCTGTGAGGGAGGCAATGCCACTGTGGCAACCACACTCCTGGGGTGCCACACAATTTCTCCTGTTACCCTTGTAAAAATGCAAAATTTTAGGCTCAAATACATTTTTGTTGCAAAAAATGTGATATAAAACACAGGAAGCAGCAGCAATATCTCTGTCTCTCGCTGCCTCTCTCTCTGCTTATCTCTCATCCTACATAGATTTCAATAGACAGATTCTTATTTTGAGATGGATTTTAGCAGTTTTTCCAGTGAATGATTTGAGAAGTTGAGGATAAAGGGAAAAGTGTCTCATAACTGTCGAAAGAAACAACTTTCTCTAACATACGTTTACTTAAACTATTGATTTCTGTAGTTTATAGTAACAGCAGTGGCCATTTTGTGCATTTTATGGCTTGTTGTAATTCTCTACAAAAACCCGAAATATCATCAGGTAAAATTAAATTATTAATTCTTCTTTCTGGAGATAAATTTGCCATTATTTGATAATTATTATAATTTATGGCTTCTCCACATCTCGGGGCTATTTCAGAATTAGGATTGTCACTTGTCGATGCTTTGAAATAATTCTCAGAACCTTATTAAAGGCTCCACATCGCTGACAGCCCTCTCATCGGGAGAAGCTGCCTTGTCATGGTCAGACGTCCCTTTTAAATGGTGCCAGCTCCCTGCCAAGACCCTCCGCTTGTCTCCTGCTTGCTCCGAGCCACTGTGCCCATCTTACTAGCCTCTGTGCTCCTCTATAAGCCGAAGATGCTTCTCTTACTTTGCCTATTCCTGCAGCTTTTCCCGGTGGCTTCTTCTCCTGAGGCTTGTGAGCTGAGAGGATACGATATGGACCGTTATTACAGGGAAGGAGACCTGATGATCGGAGGGATAATACAAGTCAATACTTTATATATACCAAGTAAACTGACATTTACTGCAAGACCAAAAGCTCTGAAATGCGGTCGGTAAGTGGCCCCCTAATCGCTGTCCCACCACCTCTGTAGACCTGCCCTTATATCATCAGCACATTATCACAGACTGGACCATTATTCCTGTAGTAACTTTTCATCTCTGTGACTTTCAGGCCGTCTCTACGATTTTATCGGTATCTTATGATTTTCTTCTTCACATTTCAAGAGATTAATAAGAATCTGCAATTTCCTGCCAATATTTCCTTGGGTTACAGAATATTTGACTCTTGTGCCAATGTTCATAGGTCCGTCTGCAGCGTGCTCCGGATATTATCAGGTAAAAAGCAAATTATCCCAAACTACAGCTGCTGGAACAGGACTCACGTGGTGGGATTCATCGGAGACTTGACCACCACCTCCTCATACGCGGTAGCCCAGCTGGCCGGGATATACAGGTACCCGCAGGTACAAAACTATTCTTATATGTGCATCGTAGATAATTAGACAAGATGTAAAGTAAAAGGGACTTTAAACTTTTATGAGGGCCCCAAAGCAAAATAGATGTTTTATAGCACTGGTATCAGATGTGGCAAAAGGAATATTTGAGACTAATATGCTCCAAGGCATCACTACACTAGAAGGCACTCAATCCGTACTGGTGTGTTGGGTCTTTTACATTTAATACTCACCAATTGTGACATAAAAGCTGACACTACAGAAGAGAGGTCCCTATCCATAAGAGCAGAAGAGCTGACACTCTACAGGAGACAGGACACTGCACATAAGAGCTGACACTCTACAGGAGAGAGGAACCTGCACATAAGAGCTGACACTCTACAGGAGAGAGGAGGCTGCACATAAGAGCTGACACTCTACAGGAGACAGGACCCTGTACATAAGAGCTTACACTCTACAGGAGAGAGGATACAGAACATAAGAGCTGATACTCTACAGGAGAGAGGACCCTGCACATAAGAGCTGACACTCTACAGGAGAGAGGACCCTGCACATAAGAGCTGACACTCTACAGGAGAGAGGACCCTGCACATAAGAGCTGACACTCTACAGGAGAGAGGAACCTGCACATAAGAGCTGACACTCTACAGGAGAGAGGAGGCTGCACATAAGAGCTGACACTCTACAGGAGACAGGACCCTGTACATAAGAGCTTACACTCTGCAGGAGAGAGGATACAGAACATAAGAGCTGATACTCTACAGGAGAGAGGACCCTGCACATAAGAGCTGACACTCTACATGAGAGAGGACCCTGCACATAAGAGCTGACAATCTACAGGAGAGAGGACCCTGCACATAAGAGCTGACACTCTACAGGAGAGAGGACCCTGCACATCAGAGCTGACACTCTACAGGAGAGAGGACCCTTCACATAAGAGCTGACACTCTACAGGAGAGAGGACCCTGCACATAAGAGCTGACACTCTACAGGAGAGAGGACCCTGCACATAAGAGCTGACACTCTACAGGAGAGAGAGGACCCTGCACATAAGAGCTGACACTCTACAGGAGAGAGGACACAGCACATAAGAGCTGACACTCTACAGGAGAGAGGACCCTGCACATAAGAGCTGACACTCTACAGGAGAGAGGAGGCTGCACATAAGAGCTGACACTCTACAGGAGACAGGACCCTGCACATAAGAGCTGATACTCTACAGGAGAGAGGACCCTGCACATAAGAGGTGACACTCTACAGGAGAGAGGACCCTGCACATAAGAGCTGACACTCTACAGGAGAGAGTACACAGCACATAAGAGCTGACACTCTACAGGAGAGAGGACCCTGCACATAAGAGCTGACACTCTACAGGAGAGAGGACCCTGCACATAAGAGCTGACACTCTACAGGAGAGAGGACCCTGCACATAAGAGCTGACACAATACTGGAGAGATGACACTGCACATAAGAGCTGACACTCTATAGGAGAGAGGACCCTGCACATAAGATCTGACACTCTACAGGAGTGAGGACACTGCACATAAGAGCTGACACTCTACAGGAGAGAAGACCCTGCACATAAGAGCTGACACTCTACAGGAGAGAGGACACTGCACATAAGAGCTGACACTCTACAGGAGAGAGGACCCTGCACATAAGATCTGACACTCTACAGGAGTGAGGACACTGCACATAAGAGCTGACACTCTACAGGAGAGAGGACACTGCACATAAGAGCTGACACTCTACAGGAGAGAGGACCCTGCACATAAGAGCTGACACAATACTGGAGAGATGACACTGCACATAAGAGCTGACACTCTATAGGAGAGAGGACCCTGCACATAAGATCTGACACTCTACAGGAGTGAGGACACTGCACATAAGAGCTGACACTCTACAGGAGAGAGGACCCTGCACATAAGAGCTGACACTCTACAGGAGAGAGGACACTGCACATAAGAGCTGACACTCTACAGGAGAGAGGACCCTGCACATAAGATCTGACACTCTACAGGAGTGAGGACCCTGCACATAAGAGCTGACATTCTACAGGAGTGAGGACACTGCACATAAGAGCTGACACTCTACAGGAGAGAGGACCCTGCACATAAGAGCTGACACAATACTGGAGAGATGACACGGCACATAAGAGCTGACACTCTATAGGAGAGGGGACCCTGCACATAAGAGCTGACACAATACTGGAGAGATGACACAGCACATAAGAGCTGACACTCTACAGGAGAAAGGACCCTGCACATAAGAGCTGACACTCTACAGGAGAGAGGACCCTGCACATAAGAGCTGACACTCTACAGGAGAGAGGACCCTGCACATAAGAGCTGACACTCTACAGGAGAGAGGACACAGCACATAAGAGCTGACACTCTAGAGGAGAGAGGACACAGCACATAAGAGCTGACACTGTACAAGAGAGAGGACCCTGCACATAAGAGCTGACACTCTACAGGAGAAAGGACCCTGCACATAAGAGCTGACATTCTACAGTAGAGAGGACCCTGCACATAAGAGCTGACACTCTACAGGAGAGAGGACACAGCACATAAGAGCTGACACTCTACAGGAGAGAGGACCCTGCACATAAGAGCTGACACTCTACAGGAGAGAGGACCCTGCACATAAGAGCTGACACTCTACAGGAGAGAGGACACAGCACATAAGAGCTGACACTCTACAGGAGAGAGGACCCTGCACATAAGAGCTGACACAATACTGGAGAGATGACACTGCACATAAGAGCTGACACTCTATAGGAGAGAGGACCCTGCACATAAGATCTGACACTCTACAGGAGTGAGGACACTGCACATAAGAGCTGACACTCTACAGGAGAGAGGACCCTGCACATAAGAGCTGACACTCTACAGGAGAGAGGACACTGCACATAAGAGCTGACACTCTACAGGAGAGAGGACCCTGCACATAAGATCTGACACTCTACAGGATTGAGGACACTGCACATAAGAGCTGACACTCTACAGGAGAGAGGACACTGCACATAAGAGCTGACACTCTACAGGAGAGAGGACCCTGCACATAAGAGCTGACACAATACTGGAGAGATGACACTGCACATAAGAGCTGACACTCTATAGGAGAGAGGACCCTGCACATAAGATCTGACACTCTACAGGAGTGAGGACACTGCACATAAGAGCTGACACTCTACAGGAGAGAGGACCCTGCACATAAGAGCTGACACTCTACAGGAGAGAGGACACTGCACATAAGAGCTGACACTCTACAGGAGAGAGGACCCTGCACATAAGATCTGACACTCTACAGGAGTTAGGACCCTGCACATAAGAGCTGACACTCTACAGGAGTGAGGACACTGCACATAAGAGCTGACACTCTACAGGAGAGAGGACCCTGCACATAAGAGCTGACACAATACTGGAGAGATGACACGGCACATAAGAGCTGACACTCTATAGGAGAGGGGACCCTGCACATAAGAGCTGACACTCTACAGGAGATAGGATCCTGCACATAAGAGCTGACACTCTACAGGAGAGAGGACACTGCACATAAGAGCTGACACTCTACAGGAGAGAGGACACTGCACATAAGAGCTGACACTCTACAGGAGAGATGACCCTGCACATAAGAGCTGACACTCTACAGGAGAGAGGACCCTGCACATAAGAGCTGACACAATACTGGAGAGATGACACGGCACATAAGAGCTGACACTCTATAGGAGAGGGGACCCTGCACATAAGAGCTGACACTCTACAGGAGATAGGATCCTGCACATAAGAGCTGACACTCTACAGGAGAGAGGACCCTGCACATAAGATCTGACACTCTACAGGAGAGAGGACACTGCACATAAGAGCTGACACTCTACAGGAGAGAGGATTCTGCACAAAAGAGCTGACACTCTACAGGATAGAGAGGACACTGCACATTAGAGCTGACACTCTACAGGAGAGAGGACACTGCACATAGGAGCTGACACTCTACAGGAGAGAGGACCCTGCACATAAGAGCTGACACTCTACAGGAGAGACGATCCTGCACATAAGAGCTGACACTCTACAGGAGAGAGAGGACCCTGCACATAAGAGCTGACACTCTACAGGAGAGAGGACACAGCACATAAGAGCTGACACTGTACAAGAGAGAGGACCCTGCACATAAGAGCTGACACTCTACAGGAGAGAGGGCACAGCACATAAGAGCTGACACTCTACAGGAGAATGGACCCTGCACATAAGAGCTGACACTCTACAGGAGAGAGGACCCTGCACATAAGAGCTGACACTCTACAGGAGAGAGGACACAGCACATAAGAGCTGACACTCTACAGGAGAGAGGACCCTACACATAAGAGCTGACACTCTACAGAAGAGAGGACACTGCACATAAGAGCTGACACTCTACAGGAGAGAGGACCCTGCACATAAGAGCTGACACTCTACAGGAGAGAGGACACAGCACAAAAGAGCTGACACTCTACAGGAGAGAGGATCCTGCACGTAAGAGCTGACACTCTACAGGAGAGAGGACACTGCACATAAGAGCTGACACTCTACAGGAGATAGGATCCTACACATAAGAGCTGACACTCTACAGGAGAGAGGACACAGCACAAAAGAGCTGACACTCTACAGGAGAGGGGATCCTGCACGTAAGAGCTGACATTCAACAGGAGAGAGGACCCTGCACATAAGAGCTGACACTCTACAGGAGAGAGGACACAGCACATAAGAGCTGACACTCTACAGGAGAGAGGACCCTACACATAAGAGCTGACACTCTACAGAAGAGAGGACACTGCACATAAGAGCTGACACTCTACAGGAGAGAGGACCCTGCACATAAGAGCTGACACTCTACAGGAGAGAGGACACAGCACAAAAGAGCTGACACTCTACAGGACAGAGGATCCTGCACGTAAGAGCTGACACTCTACAGGAGATAGGATCCTACACATAAGAGCTGACACTCTACAGGAGAGAGGACACTGCACATAAGAGCTGACACTCTACAGGAGAGAAGACACTGCACATAAGATCTGACACTCTACAGGAGAGAGGACCCTGCACATAAGAGCTGACACTATATAGGAGAGAGGACCCTACACATAAGAGCTGACACTCTACAGAAGAGAGGACACTGCACATAAGAGCTGACACTCTACAGGAGATATGACCCTGCACATAAGAGCTGACACTCTACAGGAGAGAGGACACAGCACATAAGAGCTGACACTGTACAAGAGAGAGGACCCTGCACATAAGAGCTGACACTCTACAGGAGAAAGGACCCTGCACATAAGAGCTGACATTCTACAGTAGAGAGGACCCTGCACATAAGAGCTGACACTCTACAGGAGAGAGGACCCTGCACATAAGAGCTGACACTCTACAGGAGAGAGGACACAGCACATAAGAGCTGACACTCTACAGGAGAGAGGACCCTGCAAATAAGAGCTGACACAATACTGGAGAGATGAAATGCACATAAGAGCTGACATTCTATAGGAGAGGGGACCCTGCACATAAGAGCTGACACTCTACAGGAGAGAGGACACTGCACATAAGAGCTGACACTCTACAGGAGAGAGGACCCTGCACATAAGATCTGACACTCTACAGGAGAGAGGACACTGCACATAAGAGCTGACACTATACAGGAGAGAGGAGGCTGCACATAGGAGCTGACACAATACTGGAGAGATGACACTGCACATAAGAGCTGACACTCTATAGGAGAGGGGACCCTGCACATAAGAGCTGACACTCTACAGGAGAGAGGATCCTGCACATAAGAGCTGACACTCTACAGGAGAGAGGACACTGCACATAAGAGCTGACACTCTACAGGAGAGATGACACTGCACATAAGATCTGACACTCTACAGGAGAGAGGACACTGCACATAAGAGCTGACACTCTACAGGAGAGAGGATTGTGCACACAAGAGCTGACACTCCACAGGAGAGAGGATCCTGCACAAAAGAGCTGACACTCTACAGGATAGAGAGGACCCTGCACATAAGAGCTGACACTCCACAGGAGAGAGGACCCTGCACATAAGAGCTGACACTCTACAGGAGAGAGGACACAGCACATAAGAGCTGACACTCTACAGGAGAGAGGACCCTGCACATAAGAGCTGACACAATACTGGAGAGATGACACTGCACATAAGAGCTGACATTCTATAGGAGAGGGGACCCTGCACATAAGAGCTGACACTCTACAGGAGAGAGGACACTGCACATAAGAGCTGACACTCTACAGGAGAGAGGACCCTGCACATAAGAGCTGACACTCTACAGGAGAGAGGACACTGCACATAAGAGCTGACACTCTACAGGAGAGAGGAGGCTGCACATAAGAGCTGACACAATACTGGAGAGATGACACTGCACATAAGAGCTGACACTCTACAGGAGAGAGGATCCTGCACATGAGAGCTGACACTCTACAGGAGAGAGGACACTGCACATAAGAGCTGACACTCTACAGGAGAGAGGACACTGCACATAAGAGCTGACACTCTACAGGAGAGATGACACTGCACATAAGATCTGACACTCTACAGGAGAGAGGACACTGCACATAAGAGCTGACACTCTACAGGAGAGAGGATTCTGCACACAAGAGCTGACACTCCACAGGAGAGAGGATCCTGCACAAAAGAGCTGACACTCTACAGGATAGAGAGGACCCTGCACATAAGAGCTGACACTCCACAGGAGAGAGGACACTGCACATAGGAGCTGACACTCTACAGGAGAGAGGACCCTGCACATAAGAGCTGACACTCTACAGGAGAGACGATCCTGCACATAAGAGCTGACACTCTACAGGAGAGAGAGGACCCTGCACATAAGAGCTGACACTCTACAGGAGAGAGGACACTGCACATAAGAGCTGACACTCTACAGGAGAGAGGACACAGCACATAAGAGCTGACACTGTACAAGAGAGAGGACCCTGCACATAAGAGCTGACACTCTACAGGAGGGAGGGCACAGCACATACTGTAAGAGCTGACACTCTACAGTAGAATGGACCCTGCACATAAGAGCTGACACTATACAGGAGAGAGGACCCTGCACATAAGAGCTGACACTCTACAGGAGAGAGGACCCTGCACATAAGAGCTGACACTCTACAGGAGAGAGGACACAGCACAAAAGAGCTGACACTTTACAGGAGAGAGGATCCTGCACGTAAGAGTTGACACTCTACAGGAGAGTGGACACTGCACATAAGAGCTGACACTCTACAGGAGATAGGATCCTACACATAAGAGCTGACACTCTACAGGAGAGAGGACACTGCACATAAGAGCTGACACTCTACAGGAGAGAGGACACTGCACATAAGATCTGACACTCTACAGGAGAGAGGACACTGCACATAAGAGCTGACACTCTACAGGAGAGAGGACCCTACACATAAGAGCTGACACTCTACAGAAGAGAGGACACTGCACATAAGAGCTGACACTCTACAGGAGAGAGGACCCTGCACATAAGAGCTGACACTCTACAGGAGAGAGGACACAGCACATAAGAGCTGACACTCTAGAGGAGAGAGGACACAGCACATAAGAGCTGACACTGTACAAGAGAGAGGACCCTGCACATAAGAGCTGACACTCTACAGGAGAAAGGACCCTGCACATAAGAGCTGACATTCTACAGTAGAGAGGACCCTGCACATAAGAGCTGACACTCTACAGGAGAGAGGACCCTGCACATAAGAGCTGACACTCTACAGGAGAGAGGACACAGCACATAAGAGCTGACACTCTACAGGAGAGAGGACCCTGCACATAAGAGCTGACACAATACTGGAGAGATGACACTGCACATAAGAGCTGACACTCTATAGGAGAGGGGACCCTGCACATAAGAGCTGACACTCTACAGGAGAGAGGACACTGCACATAAGAGCTGACACTCTAAAGGAGAGAGGACCCTGCACATAAGAGCTGACACTCTACAGGAGTGAGGACACTGCACATAAGAGCTGACAATCTACAGGAGAGAGGACCCTGCACGTAAGAGCTGACACAATACTGGAGAGATGACACTGCACATTAGAGCTGACACTCTATAGGAGAGGGGACCCTGCACATAAGAGCTGACACTCTACAGGAGAGAGGATCCTGCACATAAGAGCTGACACTCTACAGGAGAGAGGACACTGCACATAAGAGCTGACACTACAGGAGAGAGGACACTGCACATAAGAGCTGACACTCTACAGGAGAGATGACACTGCACATAAGATCTGACACTCTACAGGAGAGAGGACACTGCACATAAGAGCTGACACTCTACAGGAGAGAGGATTCTGCACACAAGAGCTGACACTCCACAGGAGAGAGGATCCTGCACAAAAGAGCTGACACTCTACAGGATAGAGAGGACCCTGCACATAAGAGCTGACACTCTACAGGAGAGAGGACACTGCACATAGGAGCTGACACTCTACAGGAGAGAGGAGGCTGCACATAACAGCTTACACTCTATAGGAGAGAGGACCCTGCACATAAGAGCTGACACTCTACAGGAGAGAGGACACTGCACATAAGAGCTGACACTCTACAGGAGATAGGATCCTACACATAAGAGCTGACACTCTACAGGAGAGAGGACACTGCACATAAGAGCTGACACTCTACAGGAGAGAGGACACTGCACATAAGATCTGACACTCTACAGGAGAGAGGACACTGCACATAAGAGCTGACACTCTACAGGAGAGAGGACCCTACACATAAGAGCTGACACTCTACAGAAGAGAGGACACTGCACATAAGAGCTGACACTCTACAGGAGAGAGGACCCTGCACATAAGAGCTGACACTCTACAGGAGAGAGGACACAGCACATAAGAGCTGACACTCTAGAGGAGAGAGGACACAGCACATAAGAGCTGACACTGTACAAGAGAGAGGACCCTGCACATAAGAGCTGACACTCTACAGGAGAAAGGACCCTGCACATAAGAGCTGACATTCTACAGTAGAGAGGACCCTGCACATAAGAGCTAACACTCTACAGGAGAGAGGACCCTGCACATAAGAGCTGACACTCTACAGGAGAGAGGACACAGCACATAAGAGCTGACACTCTACAGGAGAGAGGACCCTGCACATAAGAGCTGACACAATACTGGAGAGATGACACTGCACATAAGAGCTGACACTCTATAGGAGAGGGGACCCTGCACATAAGAGCTGACACTCTACAGGAGAGAGGACACTGCACATAAGAGCTGACACTCTAAAGGAGAGAGGACCCTGCACATAAGAGCTGACACTCTACAGGAGTGAGGACACTGCACATAAGAGCTGACAATCTACAGGAGAGAGGACCCTGCACGTAAGAGCTGACACAATACTGGAGAGATGACACTGCACATTAGAGCTGACACTCTATAGGAGAGGGGACCCTGCACATAAGAGCTGACACTCTACAGGAGAGAGGATCCTGCACATAAGAGATGACACTCTACAGGAGAGAGGACACTGCACATAAGAGCTGACACTACAGGAGAGAGGACACTGCACATAAGAGCTGACACTCTACAGGAGAGATGACACTGCACATAAGATCTGACACTCTACAGGAGAGAGGACACTGCACATAAGAGCTGACACTCTACAGGAGAGAGGATTCTGCACACAAGAGCTGACACTCCACAGGAGAGAGGATCCTGCACAAAAGAGCTGACACTCTACAGGATAGAGAGGACCCTGCACATAAGAGCTGACACTCTACAGGAGAGAGGACACTGCACATAGGAGCTGACACTCTACAGGAGAGAGGAGGCTGCACATAACAGCTTACACTCTATAGGAGAGAGGACCCTGCACATAAGAGCTGACACTCTACAGGAGAGAGGACACTGCACATAAGAGCTGACACTCTACAGGAGAGAGAGGACCCTGCACATAAGAGCTGACACTCTACAGGAGAGAGAGGACCCTGCACATAAGAGCTGACACTCTACAGGAGAGAGGAAACTGCACATAAGAACTGACACTCTACAGGAGAGAGGATCCTGCACATAAGAGCTGACACTCTACAGGAGAGAGGATCCTGCACATAAGAGCTGACACTCTACAGGAGAGAGGACACTGCACATAAGAGCTGACACTCTACAGGAGAGAGGATCCTGCACAAAAGAGCTGACACTCTACAGGAGAGAGACGACCCTGCACATAAGAGCTGACACTCTACAGGAGACAGGATACTGCACATAAGAGCTGACACTCTACAGGAGAGAGGATCCTGCACAAAAGAGCTGACACTCTACAGGAGAGAGGACACAGCACATAAGAGCTGACACTCTACAGGAGAGAGGACCCTGCACTTAAGAGCTGACACTCTACAGGAGAGGGGACCCTGCACATAAGAGCTGACACTCTACAGGAGAGAGGACCCTGCATATAAGAGCTGACACTCTACACTAGAGAGAGAGGACCTTGCACATAAGAGCTGACACTCTACAGGAGAGTGGAAACTGCACATAATAGCTGACACTCTACAGTAGAGAGGATCCTGCACAAAAGAACTGACACTCTACAGGAGATAGAGGACCCTTCACATAAGAGCTGACACTCTACAGGAAAGAGGACACTGCACATAAGAGCTGAAACGCTAGAGGAGAGAGGACACATCACATAAGATCTGAAACTGTAAAAAAGAGAGGACCCTGCACATAAGAGCTGACACTCTACAGGAGAAAGGACCCTGCACATAAGAGCTGACACTCTACAGTAGAGAGGACCCTGCACATAAGAGCTGACACTCTACAGGAGAGAGGACCCTGCACATAAGAGCTGACACTCTACAGGAGAGAGGACTCTGCACATAAGAGCTGACACTCTACAGGAAAGAGGACCCTGCACATAAGAGCTGACACAATACAGGAGAGATGACACTGCACATAAGAGCTGACACTCTATAGGAGAGAGGATCCTGCACTTAAGAGCTGACACTCTACAGGAGAGAGGACACAGAACATAAGAGCTGACACTCTACAGGAGAGAGGACCTTGCACATAAGAGCTGACACTCTACAGGAGAGACGATCCTGCACATAAGAGCTGACACTCTACAGGACAGAGAGGACCCTGCACATAAGAGCTGACACTCTACAGGAGAGAGGACACTGCACATAAGAGCTGACACTCTACAGGAGAGAGGACACAGCACATAAGAGCTGACACTGTACAAGAGAGAGGACCCTGCACATAAGAGCTGACACTCTACAGGAGAGAGGGCACAGCACATAAGAGCTGACACTCTACAGGAGAATGGACCCTGCACATAAGAGCTGACACTCTACAGGAGAGAGCACCCTGCACATAAGAGCTGACACTCTACAGGAGAGAGGACACAGCACTTAAGAGCTGACACTCTACAGGAGAGAGGACACAGCACATAAGAGCTGACACTCTACAGGAGAGGGGATCCTGCACGTAAGAGCTGACATTCTACAGGAGAGAGGACCCTGCACATAACAGCTGACACTCTACAGGAGAGAGGACACAGCACATAAGAGCTGACACTCTACAGGAGAGAGGACCCTGCACATAAGAGCTGACACTCTACAGAAGAGAGGACACTGCACATAAGAGCTGACACTCTACAGGAGAGAGGACCCTGCACATAAGAGCTGACACTCTACAGGAGAGAGGACCCTGCACATAAGAGCTGACACTCGACAGGAGAGAGGACCCTGCACATAAGAGCTGACACTCTACAGGAGAGAGGACACAGCACATAAGAGCTGACACTCTACAGGAGAGAGGACCCTGCACATAAGAGCTGACACAATACTGGAGAGATGACACTGCACATAAGAGCTGACACTCTATAGGAGAGGGGACCCTGCACATAAGAGCTGACACTCTACAGGAGAGAGGACACTGCACATAAGAGCTGACACTCTAAAGGAGAGAGGACCCTGCACATAAGAGCTGACACTCTACAGGAGTGAGGACACTGCACATAAGAGCTGACAATCTACAGGAGAGAGGACCCTGCACGTAAGAGCTGACACAATACTGGAGAGATGACACTGCACATTAGAGCTGACACTCTATAGGAGAGGGGACCCTGCACATAAGAGCTGACACTCTACAGGAGAGAGGATCCTGCACATAAGAGCTGACACTCTACAGGAGAGAGGACACTGCACATAAGAGCTGACACTACAGGAGAGAGGACACTGCACATAAGAGCTGACACTCTACAGGAGAGATGACACTGCACATAAGATCTGACACTCTACAGGAGAGAGGACACTGCACATAAGAGCTGACACTCTACAGGAGAGAGGATTCTGCACACAAGAGCTGACACTCCACAGGAGAGAGGATCCTGCACAAAAGAGCTGACACTCTACAGGATAGAGAGGACCCTGCACATAAGAGCTGACACTCTACAGGAGAGAGGACACTGCACATAGGAGCTGACACTCTACAGGAGAGAGGAGGCTGCACATAACAGCTTACACTCTATAGGAGAGAGGACCCTGCACATAAGAGCTGACACTCTACAGGAGAGAGGACACTGCACATAAGAGCTGACACTCTACAGGAGATAGGATCCTACACATAAGAGCTGACACTCTACAGGAGAGAGGACACTGCACATAAGAGCTGACACTCTACAGGAGAGAGGACACTGCACATAAGATCTGACACTCTACAGGAGAGAGGACACTGCACATAAGAGCTGACACTCTACAGGAGAGAGGACCCTACACATAAGAGCTGACACTCTACAGAAGAGAGGACACTGCACATAAGAGCTGACACTCTACAGGAGAGAGGACCCTGCACATAAGAGCTGACACTCTACAGGAGAGAGGACACAGCACATAAGAGCTGACACTCTAGAGGAGAGAGGACACAGCACATAAGAGCTGACACTGTACAAGAGAGAGGACCCTGCACATAAGAGCTGACACTCTACAGGAGAAAGGACCCTGCACATAAGAGCTGACATTCTACAGTAGAGAGGACCCTGCACATAAGAGCTGACACTCTACAGGAGAGAGGACCCTGCACATAAGAGCTGACACTCTACAGGAGAGAGGACACAGCACATAAGAGCTGACACTCTACAGGAGAGAGGACCCTCCACATAAGAGCTGACACAATACTGGAGAGATGACACTGCACATAAGAGCTGACACTCTATAGGAGAGGGGACCCTGCACATAAGAGCTGACACTCTACAGGAGAGAGGACACTGCACATAAGAGCTGACACTCTAAAGGAGAGAGGACCCTGCACATAAGAGCTGACACTCTACAGGAGTGAGGACACTGCACATAAGAGCTGACAATCTACAGGAGAGAGGACCCTGCACGTAAGAGCTGACACAATACTGGAGAGATGACACTGCACATTAGAGCTGACACTCTATAGGAGAGGGGACCCTGCACATAAGAGCTGACACTCTACAGGAGAGAGGATCCTGCACATAAGAGCTGACACTCTACAGGAGAGAGGACACTGCACATAAGAGCTGACACTACAGGAGAGAGGACACTGCACATAAGAGCTGACACTCTACAGGAGAGATGACACTGCACATAAGATCTGACACTCTACAGGAGAGAGGACACTGCACATAAGAGCTGACACTCTACAGGAGAGAGGATTCTGCACACAAGAGCTGACACTCCACAGGAGAGAGGATCCTGCACAAAAGAGCTGACACTCTACAGGATAGAGAGGACCCTGCACATAAGAGCTGACACTCTACAGGAGAGAGGACACTGCACATAGGAGCTGACACTCTACAGGAGAGAGGAGGCTGCACATAACAGCTTACACTCTATAGGAGAGAGGACCCTGCACATAAGAGCTGACACTCTACAGGAGAGAGGACACTGCACATAAGAGCTGACACTCTACAGGAGAGAGAGGACCCTGCACATAAGAGCTGACACTCTACAGGAGAGAGAGGACCCTGCACATAAGAGCTGACACTCTACAGGAGAGAGGAAACTGCACATAAGAACAGACACTCTACAGGAGAGAGGATCCTGCACATAAGAGCTGACACTCTACAGGAGAGAGGATCCTGCACATAAGAGCTGACACTCTACAGGAGAGAGGACACTGCACATAAGAGCTGACACTCTACAGGAGAGAGGATCCTGCACAAAAGAGCTGACACTCTACAGGAGAGAGACGACCCTGCACATAAGAGCTGACACTCTACAGGAGACAGGATACTGCACATAAGAGCTGACACTCTACAGGAGAGAGGATCCTGCACAAAAGAGCTGACACTCTACAGGAGAGAGGACACAGCACATAAGAGCTGACACTCTACAGGAGAGAGGACCCTGCACTTAAGAGCTGACACTCTACAGGAGAGGGGACCCTGCACATAAGAGCTGACACTCTACAGGAGAGAGGACCCTGCATATAAGAGCTGACACTCTACACTAGAGAGAGAGGACCTTGCACATAAGAGCTGACACTCTACAGGAGAGGGGACACTGCACATAAGAGCTGACCCTCTACAGGAGATAGGATCCTGCACATAAGAGCTGACACTCTACAGGAGAGTGGAAACTGCACATAATAGCTGACACTCTACAGTAGAGAGGATCCTGCACAAAAGAACTGACACTCTACAGGAGATAGAGGACCCTTCACATAAGAGCTGACACTCTACAGGAAAGAGGACACTGCACATAAGAGCTGAAACGCTAGAGGAGAGAGGACACATCACATAAGATCTGAAACTGTAAAAAAGAGAGGACCCTGCACATAAGAGCTGACACTCTACAGGAGAAAGGACCCTGCACATAAGAGCTGACACTCTACAGTAGAGAGGACCCTGCACATAAGAGCTGACACTCTACAGGAGAGAGGACCCTGCACATAAGAGCTGACACTCTACAGGAGAGAGGACTCTGCACATAAGAGCTGACACTCTACAGGAAAGAGGACCCTGCACATAAGAGCTGACACAATACAGGAGAGATGACACTGCACATAAGAGCTGACACTCTATAGGAGAGAGGATCCTGCACTTAAGAGCTGACACTCTACAGGAGAGAGGACACAGAACATAAGAGCTGACACTCTACAGGAGAGAGGACCTTGCACATAAGAGCTGACACTCTACAGGAGAGACGATCCTGCACATAAGAGCTGACACTCTACAGGAGAGAGAGGACCCTGCACATAAGAGCTGACACTCTACAGGAGAGAGGACACTGCACATAAGAGCTGACACTCTACAGGAGAGAGGACACAGCACATAAGAGCTGACACTGTACAAGAGAGAGGACCCTGCACATAAGAGCTGACACTCTACAGGAGAGAGGGCACAGCACATAAGAGCTGACACTCTACAGGAGAATGGACCCTGCACATAAGAGCTGACACTCTACAGGAGAGAGCACCCTGCACATAAGAGCTGACACTCTACAGGAGAGAGGACACAGCACTTAAGAGCTGACACTCTACAGGAGAGAGGACACAGCACATAAGAGCTGACACTCTACAGGAGAGGGGATCCTGCACGTAAGAGCTGACATTCTACAGGAGAGAGGACCCTGCACATAACAGCTGACACTCTACAGGAGAGAGGACACAGCACATAAGAGCTGACACTCTACAGGAGAGAGGACCCTGCACATAAGAGCTGACACTCTACAGAAGAGAGGACACTGCACATAAGAGCTGACACTCTACAGGAGAGAGGACCCTGCACATAAGAGCTGACACTCTACAGGAGAGAGGACACTGCACATAAGAGCTGACACTCTACAGGAGAGAGGATCCTGCACGTAAGAGCTGACACTCTACAGGAGAGAGGACCCTGCACATAAAAGCTGACACTCTACAGGAGATAGGATCCTACACATAAGAGCTGACACTCAAGAGGAGAGAGGACACTGCACATAAGAGCTGACACTCTGCAGGAGTGAGGACACTGCACATAAGATCTGACACTCTACAGGAGAGAGGACACTGCACATAGGAGCTGACACTCTACAGGAGAGAGGAGGCTGCACATAACAGCTTACTCTCTATAGGAGAGAGGACCCTGCACATAAGAGCTGACACTCTACAGGAGAGAGGACACTGCACATAAGAGCTGACACTCTACAGGAGAGAGAGGACCCTGCACATAAGAGCTGACACTCTACAGGAGAGAGAGGACCCTGCACATAAGAGCTGACACTCTTCAGGAGAGAGGAAACTGCACATAAGAACTGACACTCTACAGGAGAGAGGATCCTGCACATAAGAGCTGACACTCTACAGGAGAGAGGATCCTGCACATAAGAGCTGACACTCTACAGGAGAGAGGACACTGCACATAAGAGCTGACACTCTACAGGAGAGAGGATCCTGCACAAAAGAGCTGACACTCTACAGGAGAGAGACGACCCTGCACATAAGAGCTGACACTCTACAGGAGACAGGATACTGCACATAAGAGCTGACACTCTACAGGAGAGAGGATCCTGCACAAAAGAGCTGACACTCTACAGGAGAGAGGACACAGCACATAAGAGCTGACACTCTACAGGAGAGAGGACCCTGCACTTAAGAGCTGACACTCTACAGGAGAGGGGACCCTGCACATAAGAGCTGACACTCTACAGGAGAGAGGACCCTGCATATAAGAGCTGACACTCTACACTAGAGAGAGAGGACCTTGCACATAAGAGCTGACACTCTACAGGAGAGGGGACACTGCACATAAGAGCTGACCCTCTACAGGAGATAGGATCCTGCACATAAGAGCTGACACTCTACAGGAGAGTGGAAACTGCACATAATAGCTGACACTCTACAGTAGAGAGGATCCTGCACAAAAGAACTGACACTCTACAGGAGATAGAGGACCCTTCACATAAGAGCTGACACTCTACAGGAAAGACGACACTGCACATAAGAGCTGAAACGCTAGAGGAGAGAGGACACATCACATAAGATCTGAAACTGTAAAAAAGAGAGGACCCTGCACATAAGAGCTGACACTCTACAGGAGAAAGGACCCTGCACATAAGAGCTGACACTCTACAGTAGAGAGGACCCTGCACATAAGAGCTGACACTCTACAGGAGAGAGGACCCTGCACATAAGAGCTGACACTCTACAGGAGAGAGGACACAGCACATAAGAGCTGACACTGTACAAGAGAGAGGACCCTGCACATAAGAGCTGACACTCTACAGGAGAAAGGACCCTGCACATAAGAGCTGACATTCTACAGTAGAGAGGACCCTGCACATAAGAGCTGACACTCTACAGGAGAGATGACCCTGCACATAAGAGCTGACACTCTACAGGAGAGAGGACACAGCACATAAGAGCTGACACTCTACAGGAGAGAGGACCCTGCACATAAGAGCTGACACAATACTGGAGAGATGACACTGCACATAAGAGCTGACACTCTATAGGAGAGGGGACCCTGCACATAAGAGCTGACACTCTACAGGAGAGAGGACACTGCACATAAGAGCTGACACTCTAAAGGAGAGAGGACCCTGCACATAAGAGCTGACACTCTACAGGAGTGAGGACACTGCACATAAGAGCTGACAATCTACAGGAGAGAGGACCCTGCACGTAAGAGCTGACACAATACTGGAGAGATGACACTGCACATTAGAGCTGACACTCTATAGGAGAGGGGACCCTGCACATAAGAGCTGACACTCTACAGGAGAGAGGACACAGCACATAAGAGCTGACACTCTAGAGGAGAGGGGACACAGCACATAAGAGCTGACACTGTACAAGAGAGAGGACCCTGCACATAAGAGCTGACACTCTACAGGAGAAAGGACCCTGCACATAAAAGCTGACATTCTACAGTAGAGAGGACCCTGCACATAAGAGCTGACACTCTACAGGAGAGAGGACCCTGCACATAAGAGCTGACACTCTACAGGAGAGAGGACACAGCACATAAGAGCTGACACTCTACAGGAGAGAGGACCCTGCACATAAGAGCTGACACAATACTGGAGAGATGACACTGCACATAAGAGCTGACACTCTATAGGAGAGGGGACCATGCACATAAGAGCTGACACTCTACAGGAGAGAGGACACTGCACATAAGAGCTGACACTCTAAAGGAGAGAGGACCCTGCACATAAGAGCTGACACTCTACAGGAGTGAGGACACTGCACATAAGAGCTGACAATCTACAGGACAGAGGACCCTGCACGTAAGAGCTGACACAATACTGGAGAGATGACACTGCACATTAGAGCTGACACTCTATAGGAGAGGGGACCCTGCACATAAGAGCTGACACTCTACAGGAGAGAGGATCCTGCACATAAGAGCTGACACTCTACAGGAGAGAGGACACTGCACATAAGAGCTGACACTACAGGAGAGAGGACACTGCACATAAGAGCTGACACTCTACAGGAGAGATGACACTGCACATAAGATCTGACACTCTACAGGAGAGAGGACACTGCACATAAGAGCTGACACTCTACAGGAGAGAGGATTCTGCACACAAGAGCTGACACTCCACAGGAGAGAGGATCCTGCACAAAAGAGCTGACACTCTACAGGATAGAGAGGACCCTGCACATAAGAGCTGACACTCTACAGGAGAGAGGACACTGCACATAGGAGCTGACACTCTACAGGAGAGAGGAGGCTGCACATAACAGCTTACACTCTATAGGAGAGAGGACCCTGCACATAAGAGCTGACACTCTACAGGAGAGAGGACACTGCACATAAGAGCTGACACTCTACAGGAGAGAGAGGACCCTGCACATAAGAGCTGACACTCTACAGGAGAGAGAGGACCCTGCACATAAGAGCTGACACTCTACAGGAGAGAGGAAACTGCACATAAGAACTGACACTCTACAGGAGAGAGGATCCTGCACATAAGAGCTGACACTCTACAGGAGAGAGGATCCTGCACATAAGAGCTGACACTCTACAGGAGAGAGGACACTGCACATAAGAGCTGACACTCTACAGGAGAGAGGATCCTGCACAAAAGATCTGACACTCTACAGGAGAGAGACGACCCTGCACATAAGAGCTGACACTCTACAGGAGACAGGATACTGCACATAAGAGCTGACACTCTACAGGAGAGAGGATCCTGCACAAAAGAGCTGACACTCTACAGGAGAGAGGACACAGCACATAAGAGCTGACACTCTACAGGAGAGAGGACCCTGCACTTAAGAGCTGACACTCTACAGGAGAGGGGACCCTGCACATAAGAGCTGACACTCTACAGGAGAGAGGACCCTGCATATAAGAGCTGACACTCTACACTAGAGAGAGAGGACCTTGCACATAAGAGCTGACACTCTACAGGAGAGGGGACACTGCACATAAGAGCTGACCCTCTACAGGAGATAGGATCCTGCACATAAGAGCTGACACTCTACAGGAGAGTGGAAACTGCACATAATAGCTGACACTCTACAGTAGAGAGGATCCTGCACAAAAGAACTGACACTCTACAGGAGATAGAGGACCCTTCACATAAGAGCTGACACTCTACAGGAAAGAGGACACTGCACATAAGAGCTGAAACGCTAGAGGAGAGAGGACACATCACATAAGATCTGAAACTGTAAAAAAGAGAGGACCCTGCACATAAGAGCTGACACTCTACAGGAGAAAGGACCCTGCACATAAGAGCTGACACTCTACAGTAGAGAGGACCCTGCACATAAGAGCTGACACTCTACAGGAGAGAGGACCCTGCACATAAGAGCTGACACTCTACAGGAGAGAGGACTCTGCACATAAGAGCTGACACTCTACAGGAAAGAGGACCCTGCACATAAGAGCTGACACAATACAGGAGAGATGACACTGCACATAAGAGCTGACACTCTATAGGAGAGAGGATCCTGCACTTAAGAGCTGACACTCTACAGGAGAGAGGACACAGAACATAAGAGCTGACACTCTACAGGAGAGAGGACCTTGCACATAAGAGCTGACACTCTACAGGAGAGACGATCCTGCACATAAGAGCTGACACTCTACAGGAGAGAGAGGACCCTGCACATAAGAGCTGACACTCTACAGGAGAGAGGACACTGCACATAAGAGCTGACACTCTACAGGAGAGAGGACACAGCACATAAGAGCTGACACTGTACAAGAGAGAGGACCCTGCACATAAGAGCTGACACTCTACAGGAGAGAGGGCACAGCACATAAGAGCTGACACTCTACAGGAGAATGGACCCTGCACATAAGAGCTGACACTCTACAGGAGAGAGCACCCTGCACATAAGAGCTGACACTCTACAGGAGAGAGGACACAGCACTTAAGAGCTGACACTCTACAGGAGAGAGGACACAGCACATAAGAGCTGACACTCTACAGGAGAGGGGATCCTGCACGTAAGAGCTGACATTCTACAGGAGAGAGGACCCTGCACATAACAGCTGACACTCTACAGGAGAGAGTACACAGCACATAAGAGCTGACACTCTACAGGAGAGAGGACCCTGCACATAAGAGCTGACACTCTACAGAAGAGAGGACACTGCACATAAGAGCTGACACTCTACAGGAGAGAGGACCCTGCACATAAGAGCTGACACTCTACAGGAGAGAGGACACTGCACATAAGAGCTGACACTCTACAGGAGAGAGGATCCTGCACGTAAGAGCTGACACTCTACAGGAGAGAGGACCCTGCACATAAAAGCTGACACTCTACAGGAGATAGGATCCTACACATAAGAGCTGACACTCTAGAGGAGAGAGGACACTGCACATAAGAGCTGACACTCTACAGGAGTGAGGACACTGCACATAAGATCTGACACTCTACAGGAGAGAGGACACTGCACATAGGAGCTGACACTCTACAGGAGAGAGGAGGCTGCACATAACAGCTTACTCTCTATAGGAGAGAGGACCCTGCACATAAGAGCTGACACTCTACAGGAGAGAGGACACTGCACATAAGAGCTGACACTCTACAGGAGAGAGAGGACCCTGCACATAAGAGCTGACACTCTACAGGAGAGAGAGGACCCTGCACATAAGAGCTGACACTCTACAGGAGAGAGGAAACTGCACATAAGAACTGACACTCTACAGGAGAGAGGATCCTGCACATAAGAGCTGACACTCTACAGGAGAGAGGATCCTGCACATAAGAGCTGACACTCTACAGGAGAGAGGACACTGCACATAAGAGCTGACACTCTACAGGAGAGAGGATCCTGCACAAAAGAGCTGACACTCTACAGGAGAGAGACGACCCTGCACATAAGAGCTGACACTCTACAGGAGACAGGATACTGCACATAAGAGCTGACACTCTACAGGAGAGAGGATCCTGCACAAAAGAGCTGACACTCTACAGGAGAGAGGACACAGCACATAAGAGCTGACACTCTACAGGAGAGAGGACCCTGCACTTAAGAGCTGACACTCTACAGGAGAGGGGACCCTGCACATAAGAGCTGACACTCTACAGGAGAGAGGACCCTGCATATAAGAGCTGACACTCTACACTAGAGAGAGAGGACCTTGCACATAAGAGCTGACACTCTACAGGAGAGGGGACACTGCACATAAGAGCTGACCCTCTACAGGAGATAGGATCCTGCACATAAGAGCTGACACTCTACAGGAGAGTGGAAACTGCACATAATAGCTGACACTCTACAGTAGAGAGGATCCTGCACAAAAGAACTGACACTCTACAGGAGATAGAGGACCCTTCACATAAGAGCTGACACTCTACAGGAAAGAGGACACTGCACATAAGAGCTGAAACGCTAGAGGAGAGAGGACACATCACATAAGATCTGAAACTGTAAAAAAGAGAGGACCCTGCACATAAGAGCTGACACTCTACAGGAGAAAGGACCCTGCACATAAGAGCTGACACTCTACAGTAGAGAGGACCCTGCACATAAGAGCTGACACTCTACAGGAGAGAGGACTCTGCACATAAGAGCTGACACTCTACAGGAAAGAGGACCCTGCACATAAGAGCTGACACAATACAGGAGAGATGACACTGCACATAAGAGCTGACACTCTATAGGAGAGAGGATCCTGCACTTAAGAGCTGACACTCTACAGGAGAGAGGACACAGAACATAAGAGCTGACACTCTACAGGAGAGAGGACCTTGCACATAAGAGCTGACACTCTACAGGAGAGACGATCCTGCACATAAGAGCTGACACTCTACAGGAGAGAGAGGACCCTGCACATAAGAGCTGACACTCTACAGGAGAGAGGACACTGCACATAAGAGCTGACACTCTACAGGAGAGAGGACACAGCACATAAGAGCTGACACTGTACAAGAGAGAGGACCCTGCACATAAGAGCTGACACTCTACAGGAGAGAGGGCACAGCACATAAGAGCTGACACTCTACAGGAGAATGGACCCTGCACATAAGAGCTGACACTCTACAGGAGAGAGCACCCTGCACATAAGAGCTGACACTCTACAGGAGAGAGGACACAGCACTTAAGAGCTGACACTCTACAGGAGAGAGGACACAGCACATAAGAGCTGACACTCTACAGGAGAGGGGATCCTGCACGTAAGAGCTGACATTCTACAGGAGAGAGGACCCTGCACATAACAGCTGACACTCTACAGGAGAGAGGACACAGCACATAAGAGCTGACACTCTACAGGAGAGAGGACCCTGCACATAAGAGCTGACACTCTACAGAAGAGAGGACACTGCACATAAGAGCTGACACTCTACAGGAGAGAGGACCCTGCACATAAGAGCTGACACTCTACAGGAGAGAGGACACTGCACATAAGAGCTGACACTCTACAGGAGAGAGGATCCTGCACGTAAGAGCTGACACTCTACAGGAGAGAGGACCCTGCACATAAAAGCTGACACTCTACAGGAGATAGGATCCTACACATAAGAGCTGACACTCTAGAGGAGAGAGGACACTGCACATAAGAGCTGACACTCTACAGGAGTGAGGACACTGCACATAAGATCTGACACTCTACAGGAGAGAGGACACTGCACATAAGAGCTGACACTCTACAGGAGAGAGAACCCTGCACATAAGAGCTGACACTCTACAGAAGAGAGGAGACTGCACATAAGAGCTGACACTCTACAGGAGAGAGGACCCTGCACATAAGAGCTGACACTCTACAGGAGAGAGGACCCTGCACATAAGAGCTGACACTCTACAGGAGAGAGGATCCCGCATGTAAGAGCTGACACTCTACAGGAGAGAGGACACTGCACATAAGAGCTGACACTCTACAGGAGATAGGATCCTACACATAAGAGCTGACACTCTACAGTAGAGAGGACCCTGCACATAAGAGCTGACACTCTACAGTAGAGAGGACCCTGCACATAAGAGCTGACACTCTACAGGAGAGCGGACCCTGCACATAAGAGCTGACAATCTACAGGAGAGAGGACCCTGCACATAAGAGCTGACACTATACAGTAGAGAGGACCCTGCACATAAGAGCTGACATTCTACAGGAGAGAGGTCCCTGCACATAAGAGCTGATACTCTACAGGAGAGAGGACCCTGCACATAAGCGCTGACACTCTACAGTAGAGAGGACCCTGCACATAAGAGCTGACATTCTACAGGAGAGAGGACCCTGCACATAAGAGCTGACACTCTACAGGAGAGAGGACCCTGCACATAAGAGCTGACACTCTACAGGAGAGAGGACTCTGCACATAAGAGCTGACACTCTATAGGAGAGAGGATCCTGCACGTAAGAGCTGACACTCTACAGGAGAGAGGACACTGCACATAAGAGCTGACACTCTACAGGAGAGTGGACCCTGCACGTAAGAGCTGACACTCTACAGGAGAGCGGACCCTGCACATAAGAGCTGACACTCTACAGGAGAGAGTACCATGCACGTAAGAGCTGACACTCTACAGGAGAGAGGACACAGCACATAAGAGCTGACACTCTACAGGAGAGAGGACACGGCACATAAGAGCTGACACTCTACAGGAGAGAGGACCCTTCACATAAGAGCTGACACTCTACAGGAGAGAGGAGGCTGCATATAAGAGCTGACACTCTACAGGAGAGAGGACCCTGCACATAAGAGCTGACACTATACAGGAGAGAGGACCCTGCACATAAGAGCTGACACTCTACAGGAGAGAGGACCCTGCACATAAGAGCTGCCGTTACAATACAGAGGACTCTATGTGACACCCCACAGTCCGATTGTCACAGTGACATTGCCTCCCTCTAATGGGTAAAGTCAGGCCTGGAGGTAGGAGGGGGGCACCCATGCCAGGTCACAGATTACATGACAATTCCAGCTGCAGGTCAGAAAGGGGAGCTGCCTTATAAATTCTGGCCAGCAGATGGGGTTAGTGAGTCAGCACGTATTGAGCTGAGAGAAGGCAAAGGGGGTTGTTATGGAAACGAGAGCAGCTGAGCAGATAACAAGACAGTTAAGCCTGAGGTATAAGATCTTTCTGGAAGATCCAGTCAGAGACGAGGAGCTGATCTGTGAGGAGGGGAAGGACAAGGAGCTGATATAAGAGGCTCCGGGGAAGGTAAAAACTGCTTATAGCAGACCCCAGAGCAAAGTGCTACTAGAGAGAAAGGGACGCCAGAGTCATGGGTGGGCAGGAGCTGTAGGTCCTGACCGCCGAATCTGGAAGTACAGGGGACTGCAAGTTCCTGAGTGACATTAAACACCTGAGTGCACAGCAGCGGATCAGGAGCCCGGGGCTGACGGTGAAAAGGGCAGTACTCGGGGAATAGGATCTCGCTGACTGCCGTTCAGGTTAGAGAAGCCATCACGTAGTACAGGGTCGCAGCTTACTTACAAACAGCAGAGACCCACATACAAAGCGCAGAAGGAAGGTTCCAAACCCCCACCTGGCAGGGTGGATCCCCTGAATGCTTCCAGGTGAGCCGGATTACAATCCAACACCTGTATGTGGTCCTCCGGATTGCAACCGCTTGCAAGTAAAAGGTAAAGAAACTGCACCTCTCTGTGTCCTTCTCTTATTTCTCTGCACCCCAACGTTCACCGCCATCTGAACTATTAATCAACTCTTAACAGCCCTGAGACCATTGCTCTACCCATGGAGAGCCATTTCCACCTCAGCTGCGTCACACCAACAGTCTCAGGGGAACAACACCGCAGCGCTGGTCACCTCTGACCAGAACACCACGGGTGGCCTCACACTTAAATACCACACAACTTTCCCCTATTTTATTACTGGACGCCTCAGGGCCACGGACCGGGTCACCTCCGCCGTGACATCCCCCATTGAAGTCGACGAGCCCGGTACCCAGTACCCCGGCCCTGGGACTCTGCACATTAGGATCGGCCTCACTGGTGGATTTCTAGTCTGTGTTGTAATATTTTATTTCCGTGGCACACAAATATAAAATGTATAACTTGGCCAAGTATCTAAATCTTTAGCAGTGACCCTAAAATCTACCATCTAGAGTAGGGAGTCCCACAGGAGCTTCAGGTGTCTGTCAACCTTGAACTACTTTCCCAGTAGAGTCATCTTACAGCCATCATTACTGATAGAGTCATGGAGGTCAGATAAGGTATAGCTGTGGCTCGGATCCACCATGGAGGGTGATAAATACTCTTCGAAATGAATAATGGCCATCAAATATGTTGAATTTGTTCCAAATTTTATGTGTCTTGCCATGTTTGTATAAGGTATTTTTCCTTTACCCCGACAGATAAGTTACGGCAGCATGACCTCTTTATTTAGCGCAAGCGATCAGTTCCCATCGTTCTACCAGGCGGCAGCCAATGAGTTATCTGAAATTGATGCTATTGTACAACTGGTAAAATATTTTCATTGGAAATGGGTTGGAATTCTTGTATCTGATGATGACACGGGACGAATCGCCGGTGAGACATTTAAAATGGAAATTTTACGATCCGGTGGTTGTGTGGCTTTCTTCATTGTCTTTAAGGAGAATCTCATCGATTCAGTCAAATCCGCTACAGAAATGACTGAGACAATCAATAAAAGCTCAGCGAACGTGACCATTGCGTTCTTAAGTATAAACTATGCAGACACATTTGTCCATATATTTGCCCTTCCAAAACTGAGACCTAAAATGTGGATTATGTCTTCCTTCTTCTCCCGGGTGTCAGAATTACAACGTCTTGGCATAAGGACAACATTTAATGGAAGTTTGTTTCTTGCTGGTCATCAAGGAGATATCCCGGGGTTCAGGGATTATTTGTACAGCGTAAAACCCATAAAATTCCCAGATGACGACCTTCTGAGGGAAATCTGGGAAATGCTTATTATGTGCACCTACTCCAACACTACAAGTGACGTAATCCCCAAATGCATGGGCAATGAATCTCTGAATCAGGAGGTTTTATCACTATTTAATGTTTTTGTGTTCCAGACATCTTACGTAGTTTATACTTCTATATATATCATGGCAAATTCCCTGCAAAACATGTATGGCACCGGCAAATCCAAAAATACAAAGACCTATTTCCAACATTGGCAGGTATGCCGACTCAGGGGTTTTATTGCATCGTTAGAGGGGTGTTCCCATCTGTAACATTAATGGTGTATAATATATGAGGGTGGTGGGGCAGGCATCTGTCTCAAGAATGAGACATCAATGTGGCTGTTGTCAGAGCTGGAAGCACAAGTGCCGCTGTCTTCATTTATTTCTGGAGGAGCTCCGATAATTATTGACAATGGCACTGCCACTTTCTCCGTAACTTTCAGAGCTCTCATAGAAATTAATGGTGAAATCTCTGAATTTTGGTCCACCTCCCCTGAAAAATCATCACATATCTTCACCCAGAAATTAAATTAGACTGCATAGCAGACCTCTTGCCTTCCTTTACGTTGCTGCTGCCTCCATTTCCTTGCTGTTTTGGCAACTTCTCTTCCATTCCACATTGACCACCACAATGGCATGGAGGGTTCTATGCAAAGAATACATCACGCTACCCCTGCTCTTTTTCTACTTGGTTGGCCCAGCACCGATGACGTCAGTAGGACAGGGGAGATGTGATTCAGACTGTCTGCATTGTTCCATATGCCATTGCAGCTGCCATTTTGGACAGTCGGGGGTTAAGAGCTAAGCATTATATTTTGTCTTTACTTTTATACAATCTAAATCTCAATAAACCAAGTTGCTGTAGTTTGGGTTGACGTTGCCTGATAGCACTCAAGTTTCTGAGAATGCTCAATCCTAACAGCCAGCACGCGCACAGGTGAATCCTTTTTTGCTTTGATCCTTCCAGAGTCGCCTTGTGTGTTGTTGTGGCTCATCGGATAGAAAAACTGCATCTGACTACATACATTTTTGGGAGTGCGGCTGGAAACTAATCTTTCCGTATTAACAAATAAGCATGAAATGAATCAGTCTATTGTGGCAAACGCAAGAAAAATGCAAAATTATGACTAGTATTACTCTTATCTCCCAAGTTATTTATTAGTAACTAGATTATGGCCCGATGCTATCGCATCGGGAGGATGCGATAGCATCACACCTCTTGCCATGTTAACCCTCAACACACACACACTCCTCAACACACACTCCTCTCACCTTTCACCATCTCCACTCACTCTTTCACTCCACATACGACCCCTTCTCTCACTCCGTCTCTCATACTCACGCCGTCATCGCCGCTGCTCCACGATCCCCGACATCTTCTTCCGCCGGCGCCATCCTGGATCCAGACGTTGTCCACGCCGGCGACATGTTCTTGCGGCGACGCCATCTTGAGTATCGTGAAATCCCGCGATAGTCAAGATAGCGTCGCCGGAAGAACATGTCGCCGGCGTGGACGACGTCGGGATCCAAAATGGCGTCGGCGAAATCTCGCGAGTTTTCGCCGACGTCATTTTGGATCCCGACGTCGTCCTCGCCGGCGACATGTTCTTGCGGCGACGCCATCTTGACTATCGCGGGATTTCACCGATCCAAAATGGCGTCGCCGCAAGAACATGTCGCCGGCGTGGACGACATCGGGATACAAAATGGCGTCGGCGTAATCTCGCGAGAATTCGCCGACGCCATCTTTTTGGATCCCGAGTCGTCCACGCCAGCGACATGTTCTTGCGGCGACGCCATCTTGAATCTCGCGGGATTTCACGAAATCCAAGATGGCGTCGCCGCAAGAACATGTCGGCGGCCTGGAGAACGTCTGGATCCAGGATCGCGGCGGCGGAGGAAGATGTCGGGGCAGCGACGATGACGGTGTGAGTATGAGAAACGGAGTGAGAGAATGGAACGTATGTGGAGTGAAAGAGTGAGTGGACGTGAGTGGAGGTGAAAGGTGAGAGGAGTGTGTGTTGAGGCGGTGTGGTGTGTTGAGGGTTAACATGTGCGTGTGTGTGGTGACGTCACCGGTTACAACTGGACGGAAGTTGTTACAACCGGAAGCTGCTTAGGGCATTTATTATTATAGATGATGAGGAAGAGGCCGTCTGTTGTTGGCGGTGATGGCGTGTAGAGGCTTCTTCAGCCAATGTAATAGATTTAGAGTTAGGGGATTCGTGTGTGAGACGACGGCGTTTATAAGCCTTAATCTTGTCAAGTCGATGCTGTTTTTCCTCAGGAGTCTCATTAGCACGGCGTTGTTTTTGTCGTAGTGCTAAAGCTGCTTTCCTTTCACTGGCATTGGCATACTGTGCATCGGTATTGAATGGTGGTATTGATAGGGCAGAAACAGATTGCTGATTAGTTATGTCAGTGAACGGCATATGGGATGAAGTGTAGCAGTAAATTGTTCCACATGCTGATGTGGAAGCATCCTGTTGTGAGTCTAATAATAATGATGAAGAAGAGGCCGTCTGTTGTCGGCGGTGACGGCGTGCAGAGGCTTCTTCAGCCAATCTTATGGATTTAGAGTTAGGGGATTCGTGTGTGAGGTGACGGCATTTATAAGCCTTAATCTTCTCTAGGCGATGGTGTTTTTCCTCAGGAGTATCATTAGCACGGCGTTGTTTTTGTCGTAGTGCTAAAGCTGCTTTCCTTTCACTGGCATTGGCATACTTTTTGTTATGATTCATGTTGGCACAGGTAAAGGAGTCTATTTGGCAGTTATCTGGCAGTGAAGAAGGCGTCCTGGAGTGTTGTAGAGTAAACAGATACTAATTGACCCTGTAATTGCCCAGCAGTAGTTATGAAGTGGTAGTGGCAAATTGGCCCTGTAGTTAGACACCGGCAGAGGAGCAAGGCAGCAGTAGTTATGGCGGTAGAGGCAAATTGGCCCTGTAATTAGACACCGGCAGAGGAGCAAGGCAGCAGTAGTTATGGCGGTAGAGGCAAATTGGCCCTGTAATTAGACACCGGCAGAGGAGCAAGGCAGCAGTAGTTATGGCAGTAGAGGCAAATTGGCCCTGTAATTAGACACAGGCAGTGAACAGTCAGAGGAGCAAGGCAGCAGTACTTATGGCGGTAGAGGCAAATTGGCCCTGTAATTAGACACCGGCAGAGGAGCAAGGCAGCAGTAGTTATGGCGGTATAGGCAAATTGGCCCTGTAATTAGACACCAGCAGAGGTGCAATGCAGCAGTAGTTATGGCGGTAGAGGCAAATTGATCCTGTAAATAGACACCGGCAGAGGAGCAAGGCAGCAGTAGTTATGGCGGTTGAGGCAAATTGGCCCTGTAATTAGACACCAGCAGAGGAGCAAGGCAGCAGTAGTTATGGCGGTAGAGGCAAATTGGCCCTGTAATTAGACACCGGCAGAGGAGCAAGGCAGCAGTAGTTATGGCGGTAGAGGCAAATTGGCCCTGTAATTAGACACAGGCAGTGAACAGTCAGAGGAGCAAGGCAGCAGTACTTATGGCGGTAGAGGCAAATTGGCCCTGTAATTAGACACCGGCAGAGGAGCAAGGCAGCAGTAGTTATGGCGGTATAGGCAAATTGGCCCTGTAATTAGACACCAGCAGAGGAGCAATGCAGCAGTAGTTATGGCGATAGAGGCAAATTAGCCCTGTAATTAGACACCGGCAGAGGAGCAAGGCAGCAGTAGTTATGGCGGTATAGGCAAATTGGCCCTGTAATTAGACACCGGCAGAGGAGCAATGCAGCAGTAGTTATGGCGGTAGAGGCAAATTGGCCCTGTAATTAGACACCGGCAGAGGAGCAAGGCAGCAGTAGTTATGGCGGTAGAGGCCAATTAGCCCTGTAATTAGACACCGGCAGAGGAGCAAGGCAGCAGTAGTTATGGAGGTAGAGGCAAATTAGCCCTGTAATTAGACACCGGCAGAGGAGCAATGCAGCAGTAGTTATGGCGGTATAGGCAAATTGGCCCTGTAATTAGACACCGGCAGAGGCGCAAGGCAGCAGTAGTTATGGCGGTATAGGCAAATTGGCCCTGTAATTAGACACCGGCAGAGGAGCAATGCAGCAGTAGTTATGGCGGTAGAGGCAAATTGGCCCTGTAATTAGACACCGGCAGAGGAGCAAGGCAGCAGTAGTTATGGCGGTAGAGGCAAATTAGCCCTGTAATTAGACACCGGCAGAGTAGCAAGGTAGCAATAGTTATGGCGGTATAGGCAAATTAGCCCTGTAATTAGACACCGGCAGAGGAGCAAGGCAGCAGTAGTTACGGCGGTAGAGGCAAATTAGCCCTGTAATTAGACACCGGCAGAGTAGCAAGGTAGCAATAGTTATGGCTAGAGTTGAGCAAAACGGGTCGAAAAAATTCAAAAGTCGCCGACTTTTGGCAAAGTCGGGTTTCATGAAACGAAACCCGACCCTAGGATGAGGTCGGCCACGAGGTCGGCGACTTACGCGCCAAAGTCGCGTTTCAAAAGTTTGTTTTGCGCTCTTTTTCAGCCAATCAGGATCCACGGACACTGTGGGCAACGTGATGACATAGGCACGGGTCACCACCATCTTTCAGAAGGGCATGCAAGTGATTGGCTTGCTTTGGTGGGCGTCACAGGGGGTATAAAAGGGCATGCACGCCGACCGCCATCTTACTTCTGCCGATCTTAGCATAGGGAGAGGTTGCTGCTGATTCTGTAGGGAGAGCGTTAGGCAGGGAAGAAGACCAAAAAAATGCTTCTGCTGCTAGCGATTTGGCCTGCACAACACACCAGTCACTGTGTGTGCAGTGCAAGGGGAGGCTATATAGTGGTGTATCAGTGGTGTTGGTTGTTGGGCTGCCTTCTAAGGCTTCCTGACAGGCTGGCATTGCTGTTTACCCACTGCTCCGCAAACTGCTTTTTTAAAAGCAATCCAATCTCCCTTATCCTCTAGTCACTTTGGTCACAGCTGTGCCATCGAGCTTGTCACATAGCGCTCAGATATTCATTGGGCCTCACACAATCCAAAAGTGTCCAGTGTCCAAAAGTGTGTGCAGAGATTCAAACTCTCACTTATCCTCTAGTCACTTAGGTCACAGCTGTGCCATCGAGCCTGTCACATAGCGCTCAGATATTCATTGGGCCTCACACAATCCAAAAGTGTCCAGTGTCCAAAAGTGTGTGCAGAGATTCAAACTCTCACTTATCATCTAGTCACTTAGGTCACAGCTGTGCCATCGAGCCTGTCACATAGCGCTCAGATATTCATTGGGCCTCACACAATCCAAAAGTGTCCAGTGTCCAAAAGTGTGTGCAGAAATTCAAAATCTCCCCTGTCCTATAGACACCTTGTTTTACATACTATATAGTTTGTTGGATTTTGTCTACATTTCTACCAAAAATGAGGAAGGCTGGTGGAAGAGGCCGTGGAATTGGGCGGGGGTTGGCAGCTGTTAATGATGGTGTTGGTGGTGGATCTGATGGTAGTGGCAAGAGCAAAATAGGACCGAATGCAGGAGGTGTTGAGCCTGCGTCATCGTCTGGCTACATAAGGCCTCGAACGCTTAGTTTTCTAGGAGTTGGCAAACCGCTTTTAAAGCCAGAGCATGAGGAAAAAGTTTTGTCTTACATTGCTGACTCAGCCTCCAGCTCTATCGCCTCCTCTTCTTCAGTTGTAAAAAGTAAAAGCACTGAGTCGTCATTGGAGGCTCATGTTCATGAACCACACCTTTCCTTGTGTCCTTCACCCCAACCAAGATTGAAGGATGCCGCAGGCCATACTACTGATTACTCCTTGGAGCTGTTTTCACATACCATGCCTGGATTATCAAGTCAAATGGTGAATTACCCAGGCCAAGATGAATCTGACATGGAGTGCACTGATGCACAGCCGCTGATGGATGATTCTGCTGGTACATTCACTCAGAGCACTACATTGTCCTCGCAGTGTACAGAGCCAGATTCTGACCCTGATGAGACTCAGGTGCCCCTTCCCGCACACTATACCACCATACACGGTGACACAGAGTAAGGTGCACATGACATAGAAGAGGAGGTGATGGATGACCCAGTTGTTGACCCAGATTGGCATCCATTGGGGGAAGAGGGTGCTGCTTCCAATAGCTCAGATGAGGAGCATCCACAGCAGACATCGACATCGCAACATCTGTTATCTGGCAGGCCCGGAGCACTCCAAAGACAGGTTCCAAACATCAAAAGAGTTGCTGGACAGCTTGTCCAGAGGGTCAAAAGATCACAGCGTGCTAGGCCGCAAAATGTCTGCCAAAGTAGGAAGAGTGCAGTGTGGCACTTTTTTGAACAAAATCCTCATGATCAGGCCAAGGTTATCTGTAAGAAGTGCGCAAAGACCTTTAGCCGAGGGAAAAATCTGAAAAATTTGAATACCAGTTGCATGCGTAGACATTTAACCAGCATGCACTTGCAAGCGTGGACACAACACCAAACCTCAAGTGCCACATGTGCAACTGATCACAACGAAGGTAGTCATCAACGCTACATTGTTTCCCCCACTGTAAGCCCACCGGTTAGCACAGCAGCAAATGTTGAGGTGTCGTTGCAAGGCCACAGCAGTCAGGGAATCCCACTGTAATATCAACGAAAGACTGATTCTAGGCCATCAGAAAGAACACCAACTCCATCACCATCATCAACCCTCTCTCAGTCCACCCTGTCCACCGCTACTTCCACCATATGCAGCTCTCAAGTCCAGCTCACCCTCCCAGACACTATGAGTAGGTCAAGAAAGTACTCAGTCTCTCATCCGCGTACACTGGGTTTGAACGCCCACATTGCCAAACTAATCTCGTTTGAGATGATGCCCTTTTGGTTGGTGGAAAGCACAGCTTTCCGCGAACTCATGGCCTATGCAGTACCACGCTATGACCTACCCAGTCGCCACTTCTTCTCTCGCAAAGCCATCCCAGCCCTCCACCATCATGTGAAAGACCGCATTGTCCATGCACTCAAGCAGTCAGTGAGCGGAAAGGTGCACCTCACAACTGATGCATGGTCCAGTCGGCATGGCCAGGGCCGTTACGTGTCCATCAATGCGCACTGGGTTAATGTGGTGGATGCAGGGTCCACAGGGGACAGCGGTGGTGGGACAGTGCTGCCTAGCCCACGGTATAGGAAACAGTTGGCTGTAGGCGTTCCACCCTCCTCCTCCTCCTCCTCCAGAAGCGAAAGCTCGCCCACAGAGCGCAGTCGTACGAGCACTCCATCTGCAGCAGCCACTGTTGCACACGATGTATCCCCCTATCGAGCAGCTAGTGGAAAGCGTCAGCAGGCTGTGTTGCAGATGATGTGCTTGGGCGACAGACATACCGCCGAGGTTCTGGCCGAGTACTTGAAGCGACAAACTGAGTCATGGCTGGGCAGTGTACATCTTGAGGCAGGCAAGGTAGTTAGTGATAACGGCCGTAATTTTGTGGCAGCCATAGCCCTTTCAAAACTCAGCCACATACCTTGCTTGGCTCACACCTTGAACCTGGTGGTGCAGTGCTTCCTCAAAAATTATCCGGAGTTAACAGCCCTGCTCCAGAAGGTGCGAAGACTGTGCGCGCACATCCGCCGGTCGCCTGTACACTCCGTTCGTATGCAGAAGCTGCAGAGATTGCTCCACCTTCCCAACCACCGCCTCATTATCGACATTGCAACAAGGTGGAACTCCACCCTGCACATGGTGGAGCGGCTGTGCGAGCAGAGGCAGGCCATAATGCATTTGTGGGAGGATACACGGCCAGGCACTTTGAGAGCAGACATGGAGTTGACAGGTGTGCAGTGGTCGAAGCTGAAAGACCTCTGTAAAGTCCTTCAGTGTTTTGAGGAATTCACACGGCTGGTAAGCGCAGACGACGCCATCCTAAGCATGAGCATCCCACTTATGCGTCTGCTCATGCAAACTTTGACGCACCTTAAGGAGCAGGCGTCTGATGCCAATGTTGATGAGGAGGAAGAGGAGGAGGGAATCCTTGATGACATTCAGCCATTGTCTGCTCAGGGACCTCTCCTGGACGAGGTGGAGGAAGAAGAGGAGGAGGAGGATGATGATGGGGATGATTACTTAGGGGAGGAGGATGCATCTCGTGGGGCAAGTGAAAATGTTGGCGTGGCAAGGTCTGGTACAGGGTTTGTGCGTGACTGGAGGGATGTGGATTTGCCAGAAAGTGCTCCTCCAACCAGCACTCGCAGTGCATCATTGACACCGGGAACATTGGCCCACATGTCAGATTATGCCTTGCGGATCCTAAAAAGGGACCCCCGCATTGCCAAAATGATGAACGATAACGACTACTGGTTGGCCAGCATCCTGGATCCACGCTATAAAGGCAAATTACAAAACATCATGCCACAGGAGAACCTTGACCTAATATTGGCTAATAAACAAGCAACTCTGGTAAATCGGTTGCTTGAGGCATTCCCAGCACACAGCAGCGATGATGGTTCTCACACGAGCCGTACGGGCCGGGGGCAGCTTGGCAGAGGTGTTCGTGGTGCACACAGCAGAAGTGGCGTTGGAGACAGGGGTTTCATGACAATGTTGTGGACTGATTTTTCAAATACCGCTCACACAACTGGTAATACTGCATCGATGGAAAGTGACAGGAGACAGCAGTTGTCAACCATGGTTACAAACTACTTTTCCTCCCATATCGATGTTCTCCCACACAGGTCATTCCCCTTTGACTATTGGGCCGCTAAACTGGACACCTGGCCTGAATTGGCACAATATGCCTTACAGGAGCTCGCTTGCCCAGCTGCAAGTGGGCTATCGGAAAGAGTCTTCAGTGCAGCTGGATCAATCCTGACAGAAAAAAGGACCCGTCTGTCAATCCAAAATGTGGATGATCTAACCTTCATTAAAATGAACCACGCATGGGTTTCCAAGGATTTTGTCCCACCTTCCCCTGATGACAAATAGGGTGACAGAAAAATGGCTTGCTTTGGTCCACCTCTTCCTGGGACTTGACCTATTTCGCCTTTTGCATCAGCTGAATGTCCAACATCAACATATGCCACTTTCTAAAACTCCCTAACTGTGCTGCCTCCCCCCCATGGCCGGGGTCACCACCTAGCGCACGACACCGTGCGAGTGCCGTTGCCCTGGACAGGTGGGTAGGCCGACTCTTGGGCGCGGGCACTGGCACAGGGTCCCTCATAGTGCAATCAAGTGTCTCTGACGGTGGTGGTGCACACCCGCCGTCAGACACACCGCTGTACTATGAGGGGCCCAGTGCCAGTACCGACGCCCACGAGTGGTCCCCCCTTGCTTGGGCAGGGCCCCAGCATTTGCAATCTTTACTTCTCCCTGCTCCTCCGCTGTGTAATCTGGGCCGTCAAATCCATACTGTGCCTGACACCGTCTGAGCCTGCCTCCTGAGACATATATTTTGAATGTGTACGCTATCCATACATGTTATCCGGGGATACGGTACCCTTTCTAACCTTTGTGCAATCACGTGCAATCCATACTGGGCCTGACACCGTCTGAGCCTGTCTCCTGAGACATATATTTTGAATGTGTACGCTATCCATACATGTTATCCGGGGATACGGTACCCTTTCTAACCTTTGTGCAATCACGTGCAATCCATACTGGGCCTAACACCGTCTGAGCCTGCCTCCTGAGACATATATTTTGAATGTGTACGCTATCCATACATGTTATCCGGGGATACGGTACCCTTTCTAACCTTTGTGCAATCACGTGCAATCCATACTGGGCCTGACACCGTCTGAGCCTGCCTCCTGAGACATATATTTTGAATGTGTACGCTATCCATACATGTTATCCGGGGATACGGTACCCTTTCTAACCTTTGTGCAATCACGTGCAATCCATACTGGGCCTGACACCGTCTGAGCCTGCCTCCTGAGACATATATTTTGAATGTGTACGCTATCCATACATGTTATCCGGGGATACGGTACCCTTTCTAACCTTTGTGCAATCACGTGCAATCCATACTGGGCCTAACACCGTCTGAGCCTGCCTCCTGAGACATATATTTTGAATGTGTACGCTATCCATACATGTTATCCGGGGATACGGTACCCTTTCTAACCTTTGTGCAATCACGTGCAATCCATACTGGGCCTGACACCGTCTGAGCCTGCCTCCTGAGACATATATTTTGAATGTGTACGCTATCCATACATGTTATCCGGGGATACGGTACCCTTTCTAACATTTGTGCAATCACGTGCAATCCATACTGGGCCTAACACCGTCTGAGCCTGCCTCCTGAGACATATATTTTGAATGTGTACGCTATCCATACATGTTATCCGGGGATACGGTACCCTTTCTAACCTTTGTGCAATCACGTGCAATCCATACTGGGCCTGACACCGTCTGAGCCTGCCTCCTGAGACATATATTTTGAATGTGTACGCTATCCATACATGTTATCCGGGGATACGGTACCCTTTCTAACCTTTGTGCAATCACGTGCAATCCATACTGGGCCTGACACCGTCTGAGCCTGCCTCCTGAGACATATATTTTGAATGTGTACACTATCCATACATGTTATCTGGGGATACGGTACCCTTTCTCACCTTTGTGCAATCACGTGCAATCCATACTGGGCCTAACACCATCTGAGAATGATAGATGGGGCCCACCATACACTGGAACATTCCAAAGGTGGACATCAGACACTGGAGCAGCATTTACAGGGCCCATTATACACTAGAGCATTAGAAATGGGGCCCATTATGTTTGGAGCATTATTTGGGCCCATAAGACAGTGGAGCTTCATCCATGGGGACCAACATATACTGTAGCATTATGTGGAGCTCATCATATACTGTTTCAAATATTATATGGGACCAATGATTCTGTATGGAGAAATAGATGGGCCTCGTCATGAGATGTAAAAAGTGAAGTATTTTTCATTGTACTGTACCGCTATTTCTCTGCCGTATCGGAGCATGATGAGTTGTGGTATGTGTTAAAGGGGCGCTCTTTCGCCCAGGGCACATGAAAACCTGCAGCCAGCCCTCCCCCCCACAACTTTAGCCAAATAACCTCCATTTTTCAGTGCGTAACTTGTATTATGAAGTTAATTAAGGTTGACAAGCTTAAGTAAGAAGAATTGATGCTTTTGGCATTCAAATGGGCACTGTAGGTGTGTTTCCTGTCCTCCTCTCACTGCCGACTTTTATTCCCCATTGACTTACATTGGGTTTCGTGTTTCGGGACGACCCCGACTTTTCCCTATAATCGGACGATCTTGCTCGACCCGACTTTCGGAAAAGTCAGGTTTCACGAAACGAAACGCGACCCTAAAAAACCAAAAGTCGCTCAACTCTAGTTATGGCAGTATAGGCAAATTGGCCCTGTAATTAGACACCGGCAGAGGAGCAAGGCAGCAGTAGTTATGGCGGTAGAGGCAAATTGGCCCTGTAATTAGACTCCGGCAGAGGAGCAAGGCAGCAGTAGTTATGGCGGTATAGGCAAATTGGCCCTGTAATTAGACACCGGCAGAGGAGCAAGGCAGCAGTAGTTATGGCGGTAGAGGCAAATTGGCCCTGTAATTAGACACCGGCAGAGGAGCAAGGCAGCAGTAGTTATGGCGGTAGAGGCAAATTAGCCCTGTAATTAGACACCGGCAGAGGAGCAAGGCAGCAGTAGTTATGGCGGTAGAGGCAAATTAGCCCTGTAATTAGACACCGGCAGAGGAGCAAGGCAGCAGTAGTTATGGCGGTATAGGCAAATTGGCCCTGTAATTAGACACCGGCAGAGGAGCAAGGCAGCAGTAGTTATGGCGGTATAGGCAAATTGGCCCTGTAATTAGACACCGGCAGAGGAGCAATGCAGCAGTAGTTATGGCGGTAGAGGCAAATTAGCCCTGTAATTAGACACCGGCAGAGGAGCAATGCAGCAGTAGTTATGGCGGTATAGGCAAATTGGCACTGTAATTAGACACCGGCAGAGGTGCAAGGCAGCAGTAGTTATGGCGGTATAGGCAAATTGGCCCTGTAATTAGACACCGGCAGAGGAGCAATGCAGCAGTAGTTATGGCGGTAGAGGCAAATTGGCCCTGTAATTAGACACCGGCAGAGGAGCAAGGCAGCAGTAGTTATGGCGGTAGAGGCAAATTGGCCCTGTAATTAGACACCGGCAGAGGAGCAAGGCAGCAGTAGTTATGGCGGTATAGGCAAATTGGCCCTGTAATTAGACACCGGCAGAGGAGCAATGCAGCAGTAGTTATGGCGGTATAGGCAAATTGGCCCTGTAATTAGACACCGGCAGAGGAGCAAGGCAGCAGTAGTTATGGCGGTAGAGGCAAATTGGCCCTGTAATTAGACACCGGCAGAGGAGCAAGGCAGCAGTAGTTATGGCGGTATAGGCAAATTGGCCCTGTAATTAGACACCGGCAGAGGAGCAAGGCAGCAGTAGTTATGGCGGTAGAGGCAAATTGGCCCTGTAATTAGACACCGGCAGAGGAGCAAGGCAGCAGTAGTTATGGCGGTAGAGGCAAATTGGCCCTGTAATTAGACACCGGCAGAGGAGCAAGGCAGCAGTAGTTATGGTGGTAGAGGCAAATTGGCCCTGTAATTAGACACCGGCACAGGAGCAAGGCAGCAGTAGTTATGGCGGTAGAGGCAAATTGGCCCTGTAATTAGACACCGGCAGAGGAGCAAGGCAGCAGTAGTTATGGCGGTAGAGGCAAATTGGCCCTGTAATTAGACACCGGCAGAGGAGCAATGCAGCAGTAGTTATGGCGGTATAGGCAAATTGGCCCTGTAATTAGACACCGGCAGAGGCGCAAGGCAGCAGTAGTTATGGCGGTAGAGGCAAATTGGCCCTGAAATTAGACACCGGCAGAGGAGCAAGGCAGCAGTAGTTATGGCGGTATAGGCAAATTGGCCCTGTAATTAGACACCGGCAGAGGAGCAAGGCAGCAGTAGTTATGGCGGTATAGGCAAATTGGCCCTGTAATTAGACACCGGCAGAGGAGCAAGGCAGCAGTAGTTATGGCGGTATAGGCAAATTGGCCCTGTAATTAGACACGGGCAGAGGAGCAATGCAGCAGTAGTTATGGCGGTAGAGGCAAATTGGCCCTGTAATTAGACACCGGCAGAGGAGCAAGGCAGCAGTAGTTTTGGCGGTAGAGGCAAATTAGCCCTGTAATTAGACACCGGCAGAGTAGCAAGGTAGCAATAGTTATGGCAGTATAGGCAAATTGGCCCTGTAATTAGACACCGGCAGTAAACAGGCATAGGACCAAGGCAGCAGTAGTTATGGTGGTACAGGCAATGCCAAGCGTCCGCACAGCAAGTTGGCGTGAGGTAAATGACACAATTTCACGAATGCAAGATGGCGTCGGCGAAATCTCGCTAGATTTCGCCGACGTCGTTAAGGCTGTGTGCACACGCTGCGGATTAGGTGCGGATTCATCCGCGCGGATTTTGTAAAATCCGCAGGTGAAACCTCAGGTCAAAAGACCTGCGGTTTTACTTGCGGATTGCTCTGCGGTTTTGCCCTGCGGTTTTTCATCTCCTCAATAGAGGAGATGGCAAACCGCAGGAGAATCCGCAGAAAGAATTGACATGTCAATTCTTTCTGCGGATTGAAAACCGCAGATAATCCGCGCGGAAAATTCCGCACCGTCTGCACTGCGGTTTTTGATTCCCATAGGGAATCATGGTACTGTACACCGCAGCAAAAACTGCTGCGGGTCCGCAGCGGTTTTGGCCGCTGCGGCACCGCAGCAAAATCCGCAGCGTGTGCACACAGCCTCACACCTCTTGCCATGTTAACCCTCAACACATCACACCGCCTCAACACACACTCCTCTCACCTTTCACCTCCACTCATGTCCACTCACTCTTTCACTCCACATACGTTCCTTTCTCTCACTCCGTTTCTCATACTCACACCGTCATCGTCGCTACCCCGACATTTTCCTCCGCCGCCGCGATCCAGGATCCAGACGTTCTCCAGGCCGCCGACATGTTCTTGCGGGACGCCATCTTGGATTTCGTGAAGTCCTGCGATATTCAAGATGGCGTCGCCGCAACAACATGTCGCTGGCATGGGCGACATAGGGATCCAAAATGGCGTCGGCGTAATCTCGCGAGATTTCGCCGACGCCATCTTTTTGGATCCCGATGTCGGCGGCCTGGAGAACGTCTGGATCCTGGATCGCGGCGGCGGAGGAAGATGTCGGGGCAGCGACGATGACGGTGTGAGTATGAGAAACGGAGTGAGAGAAAGGAACGTATGTGGAGTGAAAGAGTGAGTGGACATGAGTGGAGGTGAAAGGTGAGAGGAGTGTGTGTTGAGGTGGTGTGGTGTGTTGAGGGTTAACGTGCGTGTGTGTGTGGTGACGTCACCGGTTACAACTGGACGGAAGTTGTTACAACCGGAAGCTGGTTAGGGCATTTATTATTATAGATGACCCTGGTCTACGTGACTGATGGGTGAGCGTGCACTGTGACATGCTCTGCTCGGTATCTTCTGGTAGCAGTTCTTCCTCCTTCTGATGTACTATGATGCACTGCACAAATGTTCATGCAATACAGAATGGTGTCCATATAACCGCACCATTATGTTGACAAAAAACATTTCCAGAATTCCAGAATTACAAAACAATGTTGTATAGTGCCTACGTAAAGACAAACAGCTACATGCATGCCTGCAGTTGCATGCTAATTTTGGCACCCTCTTCCAAACAAATTTTTGCCATACCAGGGTACACCACACTTGTTCGACACCGACAATGCTAGCCTTGATCATATGTTACATATTTAAATATTGTAAGGAGTTGCTTCACTTGGATGTTGCACAGGTAGACTCAGGAACGCCTCTTCAGGTAAATTACATGGCTCCCCAAACCATCATTGATTGTGGAAACTTCACACTAGACGTCAAGCATCTTGGATTGTGGCCTCTCCACTCTTCCTCCAGACACTGGGACCTTGATTTCTAAGGTCTAGTGTGAAGTCTCCACAATCAGTGATGGTTTGGGGAGCCATGTCATCTGCTGGTGTAGGTCCACTGTGTTTTATCAAGACCAAAGTCAGCGCAGCCGTCTACCAGGACATTTTAGAGCTCTTCATGCTTCCCTCTGCCGACAAGCTTTATGGAGAGGGAAATGTCATTCTCCAGCAGGACTTTAGCCTGCCTACACTGCCAAAAGTACCAATACCTGGTGTACAAACAACAGTATCACTGTGCCTGATTGGCAGCAAACTCGCCTGACCTTAACCCCATAGAGAATCTATGGAGTATTGTCAAGAGGAAGATGAGAGACACCAGACCCAACAATGGAGATGAGCTGAAAGCTGCTATCAAAGCAACCTGGGCTTCCATAACCCCTCAGCAGTGCCACAGGCTGATCGACTCCATGCCACGACACATTGATGCAGTAATTGATGCAAAAGGAGCCCAACCTAGTATTGAGTGCATTTACTGATCATACATTTCAGTAGGCCAACATTTCAGATTTTACAATCATTTTTCAATCTGGTGTTATAAAGTATTCTAATTTACTGAGATAATGACTTTTGGGTTTTCATTGGCTGTAAGCCATAATCATCAACATTAACAGAAATAAACCCGTGGCATAGATCACTCTGTGTGTAATGACTCTATAGAATATAGGAGAGTCACTTTTTGTATTGAAGAACTGAAATCAATTCACTTTTTGATGATATTCTAATTTAGTGAGATGCACCTGTAGGTCTGGCATCTGGAAAACCTGGGTGGATGTGAGGTCCCTCTGGACTAGGAAGGTCTATAGCAATCTCTAAGTTTAGGACAGACAGAGGTCCTGCTGTTGTTTCATGCCCAGGGGCCCAAATAGATATGCATATACTAGGTCGGTATAGGACTATTATTTGTAGGGAGTAAAATATATTATTACAACTTGTATTCATCTGTGATGATTTTTTTGAACTTTCTTCTCTTTCCGTACCTTCACCAGCTGAACTCCTTCCTACGGAGAATACTTTTTACCACTTCCTCTGGAGACACAATCTACTTCAAACCCAACAAACAAGTCCCAACACGTTTGGATTTCCTAAAATATTTCTTCATATCTATAGTAAAAAAAACTAAGGTGAAGGTCGGAGGTTACGACGAATCATCTATGTTAGGGTACTCATTCAAAAGCCTTGAAAAGTCGGATGTCTGGGCTCCATATTTCCAACAGGTGCGATTATAATAAAAGCTTCATATGTTCATTATTACAATATCTATTACATGTCAGTTCTCAAATTGGGACCAGATAAAGAAGAAAATGCTAAAGAATTCACAACTTATAGACTTTATGTAGTTTTTTATGTAGATTTATGTTGCTTTGCTCTTTACTCATTGGACTGTGATTTGCGACTTAATGAGACTTTATGTAAAGTGGCCGAAGGAAATGCCGGTTAAGGGCAGCATTGTTAATTATCTTATGGGGTGTGGTGTAATGACCACTGTGTCCACAAGGGGACGCTGTGTGGATGTCCCAAGAGAACGGATGAGTGGCAGAATCCTGAAGGATAGTTATGCATCTCAAAGTGGGTGGCTTTGAGATGGAGACTTGTGGATGTGTGATCAGCAATATCATTGCTGAGGTGTTGGTTCTAAGTATAAGGGAGAAGTTTTCAGGTAACTAGAGAGATGGGCGGGTTCTGGTTACCTACAAACCCACCCAGGGGTGTGTCTGAAAATGCCTGTATTAAAAGGCTATGTGAGTGTGTGAAGGACCTGTGATGAGGTCATAGTCACGTGACCCGGTGGGCATGGCTATAGACCATATAATGTGGCTAGGGTAGGTCACATGTAGGTGAATGCTGGGACCTGATTGGTCCAGTTTGGAAGGTCCCGTGAGGAGAAGGATCTCCTCACTAACAGCCTGTGGAGCGGCTGTGTGTGTAATGGCAGCCAGTGTCTGAGAGTCCCTAAGGAGTGAGTGGATGTCTGCAGCCTGGAGAAACAGCCATGTGGGAACCCTGACGTGGGTGAGATAAGGATGAGGCTGAATAGCCCGTATAATGGACGCTATCCTGTAATGCTGTTTATATGGCTGTGGTTTATGATGACAAATAAACCTCATGGACTGTGCTATGGCTTATGAAAACCCGAGCTGGATCTGATTGTGTGGCTGCCAAGCGAGTGTCCCCCAACCTTGAATGACAGGGCTACCTCACAGGGGGTAACCATAACACACGGCCCTGTGTAAGTATCTGTGCATCTTCATATCCAATTACTTGATCATTCTCATGGTTTATCAGCCTCCCGAGCTTACCTGACTAGTAGTGATTAGGGATGAGCGACTTTGCCTTTTTTAGGGTCGAGTCGGGTTTCATAAATGGTTTCGAATGAAATGAGCAGACTATAGGGAAAAGTCGGAGGTTCGACTGAAACACGAAACCCAATGGAATTCAGTGGGGAAGCAAAGTCGGCAGCGAGTGGAGGACAGGAAACACATCTACACAGGGGAGGACCTACCGCCCATGCAGACGGTTCATTGAACGGGGGCCCTGGGGGAGTGGGGGGCCCCTCCAGCCTCCTGCACCACATGGCTAATTATTCAGTTTTCAAATTAGCCATGTGGAGCGCAGGAGGAGAGGAGAGCAGAGCTGAAGTGGTGATGTCATCATCATGTGATCAGGGGGTGGAGCTGATCACAGGCCTTCACCAATGATCAGCTATGCCCCCTGATCACATGACGATGACATCACCACAGGTCCTTTAGCAATAGCTGAGCTCACACAGGAGCTGCATCTTCCAGCAGGAGCGCGGCCAGGTAAGAATTTTTTATTCTTTTAATTTAATTATTATGTTTCCCCGCAGGATGGAGACACATGGACCATGTGTCTCCATCCTGCCAGGGCAGATGGGAGACAGGGGGGAGGTAAGATGGAGATGGGCAGGATTGGAGATGGGGGCAGGATTGGCGACATTGGGGTCAGAATGGAGATGGGGCAGGATGGAGATGAGGCAGGATTGGAGATGAGGCAGGATTGGAGACGGGCAGGATGGAGACGGGGCAGGATTGGAGGCGGGGCATGATTGGAGACATTGGGGGGCAGGATGGAGATGGGCGCAGGTTGGAGACATTGGGGCAGGATGTAGACATTGGGGCAAGGATTGGAGACATTGGGGCAGGATGGAGATGGGGAAGGATGGAGACATTGGGGGAAGGATTGGAGACATTGGGGGCAGGATTGGAGACATTGGGGGCAAGATGGAGATGGGGCAGGATTGGAGACGGGACAGGATGGAGACAGGGCAGGATTGGAGACGGGGGCAGGATGGAGATAGGGGCAGGATGGAGAAATTGGGGGCAGGATGGAGACGTTGGAGGCAGGATTGGAGACATTGGGGGCAAGATGGAGAAGTGGCAGGATTGGAGATGGGACAGGATGGAGATGGGGCAGGATTAGAGATGGGGCAGGATGGAGATGGGGCAGGATGGAGATGGGGCAGGATGGAGATGGGGCAGGATGGAGATGGGGCAGGATGTAGACATTGGGGGCAGGATGGAGACATTGGGGGCAGGATGGAGACGTTGGAGGCAGGATTGGAGACATTGGGGGCAAGATGGAGAAGTGGCAGGATTGGAGATGGGACAGGATGGAGATGGGGCAGGATTAGAGATGGGGCAGGATGGAGATGGGGCAGGATGGAGATGGGGCAGGATGGAGATGGGGCAGGATGTAGACATTGGGGGCAGGATGGAGACATTGGGGGCAAAATGGAGATGGGGCAGGATTGGAGACAGGGCAGGATTGGAGATGGGGGCAGGATTGGAGACAGGGCAGGATTGGAGATGGGGGCAGGATTGGAGATGGGCAGGATGGAGATGGGGCTGGATGGAGACCGGGGCACGATTGGAGACACTGAGGGCAAGATGGAGACAGGGCAGGATTGCAGACATTGGAGGCAGGATGGAGACATAGGGGGCAGGATGGAGACATTGAGGGCAAGATTGGGGGCAGGGTGGAGACGGGGCAGGATTGGATACAGGGGGCAGGATTGGAGATACAGGGGGCAGGATGGCAGACACTGGGGGCAGGATGGCAGACACAAGGGGCATGATTTGAGACCCGGGGGCAGGACTGGAGACATGGGGCAGGACTGGAGACATGGGGGGACAGGATTGCAGGTACAGGGGGCATGATTGGAGACAAAGGGGGCAGGATGAAAGACATGGGGGCAGGATTGCAGGTACAGGGGGCATGATTGCAGACACAGGGGGGCATGATTGGAGACAAAGGGGGCAGGTTGAAAGACACAAGGGGCATGATTGGAAACAGGGCAAAATGGAGATATGGGGCAGGATTGGAGACACAGGGGGCAGGATTGGAGACAGATGGGGCAGGATTGTAGACAGATGTGGCAGGATCATGGGGCAGGATGGATATGATGGAGACAGATGGGGAGATCATATGGGGCACAATGGATACTCATGAGGGTGGGATGGGAGAACATATGGCTGAAGCCAGGAATGAGACACACGGGGGCCAGGATGGGGGCTATTATTACCATAGGGGCTAATTAAAGAATATTATTACTGCAGTGATGTATTTATTTTATTTTTTGAGTATACTGTTTTAAATGGGGGGGCAGTCCTGTTACTGTGTAGAGTGATACTATGTTGACTTTTTTTCTTCATGTGGTGTAGTGTAGAAGTTAGGAAAAGATAAGTAATGTGTTCTGCAAGTGGAGCTCTAGATAACTGTGTTATTTCCTGCAGAGACGAGCCCTGGCTGGAAGAAGTGATGGCAATCTGTGCTGGATGAAAGATGAAAATCAAGGATGAAGGACTTTACCTAAAGACGTCACTGGTGAGTTAGTGTGTTACCTGTAAACTGACACTATACACTGTATACTATATACAGAGATCCTGTGTATAATGTCACCAGTGATCACTGTTGTTGTGAGTTCATTTCCCCCTTCGCTGCTGAGGTCTGGTGAACTCCCTCTTCTGGTAAAGGAAGGTAGTGAGCCTGATTATCAAGCACCTGAGCCTAATGATGATGACTGGCCAAGGTACAGGCCAAGGTACAGGCCATTTATGATTGGGTTCAGCCCACTTCTTTGAAGGCCCTCCAGAAGTTTTTGGGTTTTGCTAATTTTTATCGGAAATTTATAGCAACATTTTCTAGTATTGCCAAGCCATTGACTGATCTGACTAAGAAGGGTGCTGATGTGTTGAATTGGTCTCCGGAGGCTGTTTCTTCCTTTCAGGAGCTGAAGCGAAGATTCACCTCCGCCCCGGTTTTGCGGCAACCTGATGTCTCACTCCCGTTCCAGGTAGAGGTGGGTGCTTCTGAGATTGGTGTAGGAGCTGTTTTGTCCCAAAAGGATCCTGTAACATCTAAAATGAATCCCTGTGCTTTCTTTTCCCGAAAGTTCTCTCCATCTGAACGTAACTATGATGTGGGGAATCGGGAACTGTTGGCCATGAAATGGGCATTTGAGGAGTGGAGACATTGGTTGGAGGGAGCTAAACATCAAGTCGTGGTCCTCACTGACCACAAGAATTTGATTTACCTAGAGTCGGCTAAACGCTTGAACCCTAGACAGGCTAGGTGGGCCTTGTTTTTTTACACGTTTTGATTTTGTGGTCTCTTTTCTTCCTGGAACTAAGAATGTCAAGGCAGACGCCCTCTCTAGGAGCTTCTTTGCTGATTCTCCTGTGGTGACCATGCCTGCTACCATCTTAGGCGAAGGGGTAGTTCTTTCTGCCATCTCGCCCGATTTGAGACGTGCTCTGGAAGAGTTCCAGGAGGACAAACCTGAGCATTGTCCCAGTGGAAAGTTGTATGTTCCTGACCAGTGGAAGAAGAGAGTGATGTCTGAAGTTCATTGCTCTGCATTGGCTGGTCATCCAGGTATTTTTGGTACTAGAGATCTGGTGAGTCGGTCTTTCTGGTGGCCCTCCTTGTCTCATGATGTTAGGAATTTTGTGCAGTCCTGTGGGACTTGCTCCCGGTCTAAATCTTGTTTTCGCTCTAGTGGGTTGTTGATGCCTTTGCCGGTCCCCAGGAGGCCATGGACCCATATTTCAATGGATTTCATCTCTGATATGCCGGTCTCTCAAAGAATGACTGTTATTTGGGTGATTTGTGATAGGTTCTCTAAGATGGTTCATCTTGTACCACTCCTTAAGTTGCCGTCTTCCTCTGAATTGGTGCCCCTGTTTTTGCAACAGGTGGTTCGCTTGCACGGGATTCCTGAGAACATTGTATCTGACAGAGGAGTTCAGTTTGTGTCTAGATTTTGGAGGACTTTCTGTTCCAAGCTGGGAATTCAGTTGTCCTTCTCCTCTGCTTTTCACCCTCAGACCAATGGGCAGACAGAGAGAACAAACCAGACCTTGGAGTCGTATTTATTTCCGCTGATCAGGATGATTGGGTTTCATTTTTGCCCTTGGCTGAATTTGCTTTAAATAATAGAGCTAGTTCTGCCACTTTGATGTCACCTTTTTTTGTAACTTTGGGTTTCATCCTCGATTTTCTTCAGGGCAGGTGGAGCCTTCTGCCTGCCCAGGTTTTGACACTGTGGTGGAGAGAATGCACCAGATCTGGGACCAAGTGGTGGATAAGTTATCTCTCTCCCAGGAAAAGGCCCAGTGGTTTTCCAACCGACATAGGACCATTGGTCCCCAGTTTAAGGTTCGTGATTTGGTGTGGTTATCATCAAAAAATATTGCTATGAAGGTGGCTTCTCCTAAGTTTAAGCCTAGATTTATTGGACCTTACAAGATTTTGGAGATTATTAATCCGGTCTCTTTTCGTTTGGCTCTTCCATAAGTCCTTGTTGAAGAGGTTTGTTGAACCAGTTGTTCCTGGGGTGGCACCTCCGGACCCTGTATTGGTTGAAGGTAACATGGAATATGAGGTAGAGAAAATACTGGATTCCCGTCTGGCTAGACGGAGACTCCAGTATTTGGTTAAGTGGAAGGGTTATGGTCAGGAGGATAATTCCTGGGTCTCTGCCTCTGATATTCATGCCAAAAGATTGGTGCGTGCCTTTCATCGGGCTCACCCTGATCGCCCTGGTGGCGTGGTTGAGGGTTCGGTGACCCCTCCTCAAGGGGGAGGTACTGTTGTGAGTTCATTTTCCCCTTCGCTGCTGAGGTCTGGTGAACTCCCTCTTCTGGTAAAGGAAGGTAGTGAGCCTGATTATCAAGCACCTGAGCCTAATGATGATGACTGGCTGAGTGGAGTTACAGACTGGATATAAGGCCGGCGACTCCCTTCTGTCTTGCGGGTGATTTCTCTGAGGTGTTGTTGGAGACCAGTCTGGATTCCTGCTCCTCAAAAGCTAAGTTTTCTGCTCTGCTTTTTGCATTTGTGTTTTGATTTTGTTTTGCTTTGCTTTTCTGGATTTCTGCCATTCCCTGCTGGGGTGAGCTGAATTCCTATTAGCTCTGTCTTCAGAAAATACCTGAGTACTGATATAGTATTTTTGAAGCCTAGCATCTTCAGGGCCTTTTTCCATATCAGTCTGTTGGCTTTTGTCTTTGATAGGGTTTTGGCAGATTGCAGACAGCAACCTTCCTTTCCTTAGCTTGGGCCCCATCGTTTGCTCAGCCTATCTTTCTATCTGTGTAAGTGTTTTTTCATCTTGCTTCACCGTCATTATATGTTGGGGGCTGCCTATTACTTTGGGGTCTGCTCTGGGGCAGTTTAGATTTCCCATTCTGTCTTTAGGCTATTTAGCTCTCTGGCTGTGATCGAGGGGTCTAGGGCACCGTAGGAACCCCCCATGGCTACTGCTAGTTGTGTTGATAGGTTCAGGGGTCTGCAATCTGATAGCGGCCAACTTCTCTGGTTTTCTGGACGTAGCGACTATTTTTGTGTTTGCCTCCTACGGTGACTCTTTCATAACACACTGTATTACCTGTACGTTATATACAGAGCTCCTGTGTATAATGTAATTAATCACTGTATTACCAGTACACAGAGACTGAATAGTAAGTACAGATCCCCTGTGTATAATGGCACTTATTGCGATAGTATTGTTTTTTTTATTACTGATCAGTATTGTAGTATTCAGTCACTATGTGGTGGTAATATGTGGTCTGGACATGGTGCGGTGGTATTTGTTCCTTGTATGTGATATTATTCGGTCACTGTAGTAGTAATATATATTTGTAGATTGTGAGCCCTCGCGGGCAGGGTCCTCTCTCCTCCTGTACCAGTTATGACTTGTATTGTTTAAGATTATTGTACTTTTATTATGTATACCCCTCCTTACATGTAAAGCGACATGGAATAAATGGCGCTATAACAATAAATAATAATAATAATAATAATAATAATAATAATAATAATAATAATAATAATAATATATAGACTGGTCCTGGTGTGGCGGTATTTGTTCCTGGTATGTGATATTAGTTATAGGTCACTATGTGGTGGTAATTGTTATGATTGAGTCACCGTAGGAGGCAAACACAAAAATAATAGCTACGTCCAGAGAACCAGAGAAGTTGGCAACTATCAGATTGCAGACCCCTGAACCTATCAACACAACTAGCAGTAGCCGTGGGGGGTTCCTAGGGTGCCCTAGACCCCTCGATCACAGCCGGAGAGCTGAATAGCCTAAAGGCAGAAAAGGAAATCTAAACTGCCCCAGAGCAGACCCCAAAGCAAAGTCAGCCCCCAACATATAATGACGGTGAAGCAAGATGAAAAGACAATACACAGAAAGATAGGCTGAGCAAATGATGGGGCCCAATCTAACTAAATAGGAAAGGAAAGGAAGGTTGCTGTCTGCAATCTGAAAAAACCCTGAAAATGAAAAAATGCCAACTGACTGATATGAAAAAGACCCTGAAGACGCTAGGCTTCAAAAAATACTATATCAGTACTCAGGACTTTTCTGAAGACGGAGCAAAAAGGGATTCAGCTCACCCCAGCAGGGAGTGGCAGAAATCCAGAGAAAACAGGGCAAACCAAAAGCAAAACACAAATGCAAAAACAAAGCAGAAACTTAGCTTTAGAAGAGCAGGACTTCAGACTGGTCTCTAAGAATCCCTCTGAAAAATCACCAGCAAGGTAAAAGGGCGTTGGCTGCCTTATATCCAGTCAGTGACTCCACTCAGCCAGTCCTCATCATTAGGCTCAGGTGTTTGATAATCAGGCTTACTCCCTTCCTTAGCAAGAAGAGGGAGTTCACCAGACCTCATTGACAAAGGGGAAAATGAACTCACAACAGGTAATATTGTGTCTGATCATGGTGCAGTGGTATTTGTCTGTTATATGTGATATTAATGGTCATTTTAAAAATTGAAAAATTAATACAAATGTAACTAAATTGTATTGCATATTTTAACAAATATTTAATACGTTACAATAGAGTAGAGCTCAGCCAAAAGTGTCTACAGTGTTGTGATGGCGGCTTAAAAAATATTTTGGTGAAAAAAAAAATCTGCCGGCTGTGTGATCTGGTGATGGGAACTGTTAATGTGTGATTGGTGAGAAGTGAAGTTTTCCAAGAGAGGGCGGTGAGACTGTGGACAGTTTGAAGGGTGGAGGCAGGGCCGGGGTGGAGCCTGGGCGAAGTCTTAAGGGGGCCCTGAAAATGTTCCCAGTATGGGGCCCCGAAATTCCTAGTGGCAGCAGTGCCCCTACCCATATGCTGCAGCAGTTCAGGAATGAGCAGAGTGCGGACACTGGACAGTGTGGAATGGATGCATCCTCTTGGTCTGGCCTGCCCTGCCTGCTTCAGGTAAAAGTACTACCAGAGCTGAGGAGGCCTGAGGGACTGGGACCGAGGTGCAGGCATGATTTTGGGGGGCTCCTGGGGTGGGGGACAACTGAACATGGCAGCCATGATTTTGGGGGGCCTCCGTCCTGGGGAGAACTGAAGCATGATGGCCTGGCTGCTCTTGAATGGGGGGGCCCTGGCCTGGGGAGAAGGGAAACATGGCCTTGGCTGCTCATGAATGGGGGGGCCCTGGGGAGAAGCATGGCTGCTCATGAATGGGGGGGCCCCTGGGGAGAAGCATGACTGCTCATGAATGGGGGGGCCCTGGGGGAGATGATTGGCTGGGACGGCTCATGGGGAGGGAGAAGAAACATGAATTGGGTGGCCCACATAGGGGGAGAAGCAGCATAAACTGGGGGGGCCACATGGGGAGAAGCAGCATAAACTGGGGGGCCACATAGGGCGAGAAGCACTATGTCAAAAGTAGACCGCATATGGGGGAGAGCATTATGAAACAAAGGGAAACGGGGGTGCCTATATATATTACCTATCTATATGTTTACTAGTGTTGAGCGATACCTTCCGATATCGGGAAATATCGGATCGGATTGGATCAGACCGATACCTCAAAAATATCGGGTATCGCCGATTCCGATACCGGAAACCCATGCAAGTCAATGGGGCACAAATATCGGAATGAAAATAAACCCTTTCTTTCCTTGCACATCCAGTTCGGGAGGGGGGAAGAGTGTGGGCGGTGCGTGGGCGGAGACTGTGCGTGTCTGTGTGCGGACGGGGTCTGTACGGGCCTCTCGGGGGTCTGTGTGGGCCTGCCGAGGGTCTGTGCGGGCCTGCCGGGGGTCTGTGCGGGCCTGCCGGGGGTCTGTGCGGGCCTGCCGGGGGTCTGTGCGGGCCTGCCGGGGGTCTTTGCGGGCTGCCGGGGGTCTGTACGGGCCTGCTGGGGTCTGTGTGGGCTGCCGGGTGTCTGTGCAGGCCTGCCGGGGGTCTGTGCGGGCTGCCGGGAGTCTGTGTGGGCCTGCCGGGGGTTGTGTGTGTGTGCAGGCATCGTCCGATGGGACTACAAGTCCCATTGGGCTATGCCTGCTACAATGACAGTGATTGACACATTAGCCAATGATGGGACAGTAGTAGTCCCGTCATTGGGACTACTACTGTCCCAATGTGCTAATGTGTTAGCAAATGTGTTGAATGTAAAAAAAAACAAAAAAAAAAAAAAAAAACATACATACTACATGCATACTACATACATACTACATATATACAACATTCATACAACATACATACTGCATACAAACTTCATATATACTACATTCATACAGCATACATACATACTACATAATACATACATACTACATATATACTACATTCATACAACATACATACATACATACATACAATACATTCCGGTATTCGATATTGTAAAAATATCGGAACTCCGATACAGCGAATATCGGCCGATACCCGATATTTGCAGTATCGGAATGCTCAACACTAATGTTTACATAACTTTGTTGCCCTATGAAGGTTGGGGGGGCCCCGAAAAATTTCTTGCACATGGGTCCACTACAGTCTGTGTCCGCCCCTGCACCTACAGTGCCCATTTCAATGCCAACGACATCAATTCTTATTACTTAAGCTTGTCAACCTTAATTTACGTAATAACAATAGTTACGCATTGAAAACTGGGGGTTATTTGGCTAAAGTTGTGGGCGGGTAGGGCTGGCTCCTGGTTTTTGTGGGCCCCGGGTGAAAGAGTGTCAGTGGGCCCCGTTAACCCTCCATCAGGAACAATGGATCTGATAGGCGCAGCTCTTTTACTTTCATTTCTCCCTTCTCACCAGATTTTCAGGAAACCCCCTCCCTCTAGATAGTCTCCTGGCTCTAGCTGCTGTGTGAAACCTGATACCACAGTTGGTCTGCAGAGCTTCAGGAAGGAAGATATAGCTGTGCTGGCTTCTCAGGCTCATTGGTCCCGAACACATCACACTTTATAAGGTTGGTATGTAATGTTTTTAGTCATTACTATTGTTTATTTAGCTTGTTTTATGAATGGATAGAGAAAGGTTTGTGGATATTTCATATAAATAAGGCAGATTTTCTTACAAATGAAAGTGTACTTCTCAGGAGTTTTGAAATTTGTGTATATCAAAGTTATTACTTTTATGTTGAGTAAATGGGTTTGTTTTGCACCTGATAATGTGTAGTCTCTTTTATTACATCCCTATGAAGGTCTCTGATCACTTTTAGATCACTGAAATTGAGAAAATTAGATATTCTAGGCATTTTTCTAGCCTGCGCTTGACAGGGACATTGTTCCATTACGAGTTAGTGCGAATATTGTTCCTGACGGAGGGTTAACACATACCACAATTCATGATGCTCCGATACGGCAGATAAATATTGGTATAGTGCAATAACAAATACTTCACTTCTTACATTACATGACTGATATCTATTTTAAATTCTTCAATAGCTCAAAAAACGGACAGTATATTCCTCCATACAGTATTATGGCCACCACATGATGCGCAATACAGAATAATGAGCCCCATATATTGCTCCATACAGAATGGGCTCCATATAATGCTCCATACAGAATAGGCCCCATATGTGCTCCATATAATGCTCCATACCCTATATGATGGCTCATAAATAATAAACCCAATATGATGCTCCATATATAATGGGCCCCATATGATGCTCTAGTATATGATGGGCCCCATATGATGCTCTAGTATATGATGGGCCCCATATGATGCTCCAGTATATGATGGGCCCCATATTATGCTCCGGTATATGATGGGCCCCATGGATGATGCTCCAGTGTATGATGGGCCACATGAATGATGCTCCATTGTATGATGTGCCTATATAATGCTCCATATATAATGGGCCCCAAATGATGCTCTAGTATATGATGGGCCTCATAAGATGCTCTAGTATATGATGGGCCCCATGGATAATGCTCCAGTGTATGAAGGGCCTATACACTATGTGCAGAATTATAAGGCAAATTAGTCTTTTCATCACATCATCCTTTTTATACATGTTGTCCTACTCCAAGCTGTATAGGCTTGAAAGCCAACTATTTAAATCAGGTGATTTGCATCTCTGTAATGAGGAGGGGTGTGGTCTAATGACATCAACACCCTATATAAGGTGTGCTTAATTATTAGGTCTCTTCCTTTTTTTTGGCATAACCAGGTTCCCCGCATCATGTTCCCACATGCTTTATGCATCCATTAGCCCTCTGTGTCTGTACTGTTACACACTTAACATTATGGCTGGTCCATACAATCAGCGCAATTGTTACCACCCACCTTTCGTGTCTCCCGTTTTTTTCCTCATAGATTGTAAGCTTGTGAGCAGGGCCCTCATTCCTCTTGGTATCTGTTATGATCTATGTGATTATTGTTATGCTGTAATGTCTACTGTCTATACAAGTCCCCTCTGAAATGTAAAGTGCTGCGAAATATGTCGGCGCTATAGAAATAAAATTTATTATTATTATTAAAATGGTCAGAAGAGAGATTTGACGAACTCTGAAAAGTCAAAAATTGTGAGATGTCTTGCAGAGGGATGCAGCAGTCTTGAAATTGCCAAACTTTTCAAGCGTGATCACTGAACAAGCGGTTCATGGCAAATAGCCAACAAGGTCGTAAGAAGCGTGTTGATAAAAAAGGCTGAAAATAACTGCCCATGAATTGAGGAAAATCAAGCGTGAAGCTGCCAAGATGCCATTTGACATCAGTTTTGCAATCTTTCAGAGCTGCAACGTTACTGGAGTATCAAAAAGCACAAGGTGTGCCATACTCAGGGACATGGCCAAGGTAAGGAAGGCTGGAAACGACCACCTTTGAACAAGAGACATAAGATAAAACGTCAAGACTGGGCCAAGAAATATGTTAAGACAGATTTTTGTAAGGTTTTATGGACAGATGAAGTGAGAGCGACTCTTGATGGGACAAATAGATGGGCCCGAGGCTGGATCAGTAAAGGCCAGAGAGCTCCACTCTGACTCAGACGCCATCAAGGTGGAGGTGGGGTGGTATCATCAAAGATGAACTTGTGGGACCTTTATGGGTTGAGGATGGAGTGAAGCTCAACTCCTAGACCTAGTGCCAGTTTCTGGAAGACACCTTCTTCAAGCAGTGGTACAGGAAGAAGTCGGTATAGTTCAAGAAGAACATGATTTTCATGCAGGACAATGCTTCATCACATGCATCCAAATACTCCACAGCGTGGCTGCCCAGTAAAGGTCTAAAAGAAGAAAAAGAATGACATGGCCCCCTTGTTCACCTGATCTGAACCCCATAGAGAACCTGTGGTCCCTCAATATATGTGAGATCTACAGGGAGTGAAAACATTACACCTCTCGTAATAGTGTCAGGGAGGCTGTGGTGGCTGCTGTACGCAATGTTGATCATAAAAAGATCAATCAACTGACAGACTGTATGGATGGAAGGCTTTTGAGTGTCATCGTAAAGAAAGGTGGCTAACTGGCTATGTTGGTCCCTTTTTGGGGGGGTTTGGAATGTCAGAAATGTTTATTTCTACATTTTGTGTTGTTATATTGGTTTACCTGGTGAAAATAAACAAGTGAGATGGGTATATATTTGGTTTTTATTAAGTTGCCTAATAATTCTGCAGAGTAATAGTTATCTCCACAAACAGATATCCTCCTAAGATAGCCAAATCGAAAAAACCCCACTCCAACTTCTACAAATATTAAGCTTTGATATTTATGAGTCTTTTCGGTTGATTGAGAACATGTTCACTAATAAGAAGAATCTTCTCAAATACAACTTGCCTAATAATAATTATACAAACAGAGTATAATGCTCCATATATAATGGGCTCCATTTATAATGCTCCAGTATATAATGGGCCCCGTATATGATGCTCCAGTGTATGATGGGCCCCATATATAATTCTCCAGTGTATAATGCTCCCCAATCCCCATATATTGCTCCAAACATGATAAAAAATGAAATAGCTCTCCTCGCTGGGCATTGCTCCACTCTAGACTCCTCAGCGTCGCCATATTCAAGCTCTCTGCACTTGGACTGTTCAGGCAGAGGGCATACAGACATGACGTATTTGCACTCTCTGACCTGAAAATCACTGTCCGAAAACGCGGAAGAGGTCACAGCGGTGGAGAAGGGAGAGGTAAGTATTACAAGTGCTGGTGCCCTGAGCAAGCAGGGGGGCCCACTTGTGGGCGACGGCAGTGGCACAGGGCCCCTCATAGTACGACGGTGTCTGTGACGGCGAGTGGGCCCCCCACCGTCAGAGACTTTTGCGTACTGTGAGGGACCCTGTGCCAGTGCCGTTGCCCATGAATGGGCCCCCCCACCTACTCAGGGCCCCGGCACTTGCCCGGGTGCGCCAGGTGCTGACGCCGGCCCTGGGGGGGTACAGCCCAGTTAGGGAGGTGTTAAAAATGGCATATGTTGAGGTGTAGGCTGGACGTTCAGCAGCTGTAAATGGAGGAATTGCAGAAGTCTGAGGAAGAGAAGGACAAAGCAAGCTATTTTGCTGGCAACCTATGTGTCATCAGGGGAAGGTGGGACAAAATCCTTTGAAACCCAGGCATGGCTTATATTAATGAAGGTGAAATCACCAACATTTTGGGTCGACAGCCGGGTCCTTCTTTCTGTCAGGATTGATCCAGCAGCACTGAAAACTCAATCTGATAGCACACTACCAGCAGGGCAAGCAAGCTCCTGTAAGGCATATTGTGCCAATTCAGGCCAGGTGTCCAGTTTAGAGGCCCAGTAGTCAAAGGGGAATGAACTGTGAGGGAGAACATCGATAGGGGAGGAGAGGTAATTTTGAACCATAGTTGACAACTGCTGTCTCCTGTCTGTTGCAATCGATTCTGTATTAACAGTCGTGTGAGTGGTCCTCGAGAAATCAGTCCACAACATGGTCATGAAACCCCTGTCTCCAACGCCTGTTCGGCTGTGTGCACCACGAACACCTATTCCATTTGGCCCAGTACGGCTCGTGGTAGAACCTGCACCGCTGCTGTGTGCTGGGAATGCCTCTAACAAACGGTTTACCAGAGTTGCTTGTTTGTTCGCCAATATTAGCTCTAGGTTCTCCTGTGGCATGATGTTATGTAATTTGCCTTTATAGTGTGGATCGAGGATGCTGGCCAACCAGTAGTTGTTATCCTTCATAATTTTGGCAATGCAGGGGTCCCTTTTTAGGATTCGCAATACATAATCACACATGTGTGCCAATGTTCCAGGTATCAATGATTCACTGACAGTGGTGGGTAGAGGAGCACTTTCTGCCAAATCCACATCCCTCCAGTCACGCACAAACCCTGTACCTGACCCTTGCAAGCCAACATTTTCTCTTGCCCCCCGAAAAGCATCCTCCTCCTCAAAATAATCATTCCCCTCATCCTCCTCCTCCTCCTCTTCTTCCTCCACCTCATCCAGAGCAGTTCCCTGGGCAGACAATGGCTGACTGTCATCAAGGCTTCCCTCCTCCTCCACCTCTTCCTCCTCCGCTACAGATGCCTGATCCTTAATGTGCGTCAAAGTTTGCATGAGCAGACGCATAAGTGGGATGCTCATGCTTATGATGGCGTCATCTGCGCTTACCAGCCATGTGCATTCCTTAAAACATTGAAGGACTTTACAGAGGTCTTTCAGCTTTGACCACTGCACACCCGACAACTCCATGTCTGCCCTCAAACTGCCTGCCCGTGTATCCTCCCACAAATGAATTACAGCCTGCCTCTGTTCGCACAGCCTTTCAACCATGTGCATGGTGGAGTTCCACCTTGTTGCAACGTCTATGATTAGGCAATGCTTGGGGAGGTGGAGCGATTGCTGCAGCCTCTGCATATGAATTGAGTCTATGGGCGAGCGACGGATGTGCAAGCACAGTCTTCTCACCTTATGGAGCAGGGCTGTTAACTCCGGATAATTATTTAGGAAGCACTGCACCACCAGGTTCAAGGTGTGAGCCAGGCAAGGTATGTGTCTGAGTTTTGCAAGGGCTTTGGCTGCCACAAAATTACGGCCATTATCACTGACTACCTTGCTTGGCTAAAGATGTAGACTGCCCAGCCATGACTCAGTTTCTCGATGCAAGTAGTCGGCCAGTACCTCCGTGGTGTGTCTGTTGTCGCCCAAACACATCATCTTAAAAACAGCCTGCTGATGCTTACCACTAGCTGTTCGATAGTGGGACACCTCGTGTGCAACACTGGCAGCTGCAGATGGAGTGCTCGTGTGACTGCGCTCTGTCGACGAGCTTTCGCTTCTGGAGGAGGAGGAGGGTCGAACGCCTACATCCAACTGTTTCCTATACCGTGGGCTAGGCAGCACTGTCCCACTGTCGCTGTCCCCTGTGGATCCTGCATCCACCACATTAACCCAGTGTGCAGTGATGGACACGTAATGGCCCTGGCCAGGCCTACTGGACCATGCATCTGTTGTGATGTGCACCTTTCCACTCACTGATTGTTTGAGTGCATGGACAATGAGGTCTTTCACATGCAGGTGGAGGGCAGGGGTGGCTTTTCACGAAAAGAAGTGCCGACTGGGTAGGTCATAGCGTGGGACAGCGTAGGTCATGAGCTCTCGGAACACTTCGCTTTCAACCAAACGGAAGGGCATCATCTCTAATGAGATCAGTTTGGCAATGTAGGCATTCAAAGCCAGTGTATGTGGATAATAGGATGAGTACTTTCTTGTCCTACTCAGAGTGTCTGGTAAGGTGAGCTGGACTTGAGAGCTGCATATGGGGGAACTAGCGGTGGACCTGACGGACTGAGAGGGGGTTGGTGAAGGTGATGGTGGTGGTGTTGATGGCCTAGATTCAGTCTTTTGTTGCAAAAACATTGTGATTCCCTGACTGCTTTGGCCTTGCGACGACACCTCAACATTTCTTGCTGGTGGTGTGCTTACCGGTGGGCTTACAGTGGGTGAACCGATGGAGCATTGCTGGCTTCCTTCAGTCAGAGCATGTGCACAGGTGCTACCTGAGATTTTGTAGTCCATCCACACTTGCAAGTGCATGGTGGTTAAATGTCTAATCATGCAACTGGTATTCAAATTTCGTAGATTTTTCCCTCGGCTAAAGGTCCTTCCGCACTTCTTACAGATAACCTTTGCCTCATCAATAGGATTTTGGGCAAAAAAGTGCCACACTTCACTCTTCCTACTATGTTATAAATTTTCAGGGCTTGCATGCTGTGCTAATTTCACTGTCTGGCCAAGCTGTCTTGCAACTCTTTTTGTTTTTTTTTAACCACGTTTTTGGACAGCTACAGGCCTGCCAGATAACCGCTGCTGCGATGACGATGCCTGCTACGGATCCTTCTCCTCTTCTGAGCTATTGCCAGCGGCACCCTCTTCCCCCAATGGATGCCAATCCGGGTCAACAACTGGGCCATCCATCACCTCCTCTTCAATTTCATCTGCACTGTAACGGGGTCTTCCTATCTTGGGTACCTCTTTCAGTACCACCCCGTGTTTCCGGAGGTCCACTCTGCTTTGGCTGGAGTCTGAATGAAGGATGCTGGCTGGAATGCCTTGGTTACATGGGCGCATATAAAAGATCACTGCTTCTCCACGTATTTCCAGTCTGACAACACTTTACTCACAGGACACAGAATATATCACACAGATACAGAGGGCACGCCAATAGAAAAGCGGCAGGCCAGACATACATTACAATAGCCGCAGGTGGCTGGAGCCTGCCGATATTTACTGTGGGACAGTGTCCTGTCCTCCCCCCTCTCTCTATGAGGCACCAGTCACTATATGTGGTCACTGTGCAGTGTCCTGTCCTCCCCCCTCTCTCTATGAGGCACCAGTCAATATATGTGGTCACTGGTGCCTCATAGAGAGAGGGGGAGGACAGGACACTGCACAGTGACCACATATAGTGACTGGTGCCTCATAGAGAGAGGCGGGGAGGACAGGACACTGCACAGTGACCACATATAGTGACTGGTGTCTCATAGAGAGAGGGGGAGGAGATCTATTTCCAAAACGCGCATCGGGGCGCATTCTAGGACACTCTACATAGCGCATTTAGGCTTACAGGTATTGCACTATAGCACTTTGAGCACATGTTTTACTTGTACACATATGAATGTTTTTTATTGTGCTATCTTATGTTCATTTACCTGGTTCATTAATCAAGCCTCATGTTATGGATGGGTATTCCTTTTTCCATATATATATTGCTAATGTAGTTTTGTATTTACTATTTTATGCACCTTAAGTTGTGCCAATATTGCAATAAAGGCATTTTATTATTGAATATTGTGCTCCTGTAACTTTTTATTTTATTTACACAGCAACGTATATATTTTAATATATTTTAATATATATATATATATATATATATATATATATATATATATATATATACAAAAAAATATTTTTTAACTATTTTTAATTATTTGTCTCTCCCTGCGGGATTTCATTCCACCCATCTGTGAGTCAATTTTGTTTCTTTATACATTACAATAGCCTCAGGTGGCCGGAGCCTGACGATATTTACTGTGGGAATTACAAAGGTGAGAGGGGAGTGGCTGGGCGCAACCTGTGGGCTGATGCATTAGGGACATGCATCTCCCATGGAACCTATTATACATACATATAACTGCACAGCATATTCTGGGTGCTGAGTGGTTCCGTAACACGTAACATGCACCTTCCTCTGTGTCACCGTGTAAGGTGGTATAGTATGCGGGAAGGGGCACCTGAGTTTCATCAGGGTCAGATTCTGGCTCAGTACACTGCAAGGGTAATGTAGTGCTCTGGGTCAATGTACCAGCAGAATCATCTAGTGGTGGATGTGCATCAGTGCACTACATGTCAGATTCATCTTGGACTGGGCAATTCAGGATTTGACTTGATAATCCAGGCATGGTATATGAAAAGAGCTCCTGTTATGAGCTCATTTTCTGCTCCACCAGTTGAGAGTTCTCCTTCCGTTCTCCCTCTGGTGGTGACAGTTTTCTGAGACTTAGCTTGTTGTTTTTTTCCTCCTCGGTGACCCATTCATAACAGAATCACCAGTCATACCGCAGATTCTAGGGGACTCAAAAGCAGGAAAGAATTGTTAAGGAAAAAGAAAAAAAAAGTGTCAGAATTTTTTTTTTTATATATTTTTTCCTCTTTTTCTCTGGGGCCGTAGGAGGATTTTTTTTCTCTCCTAATGGAGATTAAGCAACTGTCTGATCGTGTGGAGCAACTTGCTGCTGAAGTACAGGGAATTTCCACCTACCTTATTCAGTCACTTGCTGCTGAACCCAAGATTCCTACTCCTGATGTGTTTTCTGGGGATCGGTCTAAATTTCTGAATTTTAAGAATAATTGTAAATTATTTCTTGCTTTGAAGTCTAACTCATCGGGGAGCTCTGTGCAGCAGGTTAAAATTGTCATCTCCTTGCTGTGCAGCGATCCCCAGGATTGGGCTTTTTCTCTGACACCTGAAAATTCTATTCTGACTAATGTGGATGCATTTTTTCAGGCCTTGGGGTTGTTGTATGATGAACCTAATGCCGTTGATCAAGCTGAGAGAACCCTGTTGGCATTAGACCAGGGTCAGAATCCTGCAGAGTTGTACTGTCAAAAATTCTGAAAGTGGGCGGTCCTTACTACATGGAATGATGGTGCCTTGGCAGCTCTCTTTCGGAAAGGTTTGTCAGTGACCGTAAAAGATGTTATGGTGGGATTTCCTGTTCCCTCTGGTCTGGATGGCTCTATGTCATTAGCCATTCAAGTTGATCGGCGTTTACGTGAACATAAAGCTACACGGGAGGTGCTGCCACCTTTTGAACAAATGTCTGAACCTATGCAAGGTGATGGGGTTTTGTCTAGGGCGCAACGTCGGGACTTTAGAAGGCGTAATAAGCTGTGTTTTTTCTGTGGACACGCCTCTCATACTATTTCTGTCTGCCCTAAACGAGAGAAATGTTTTGCACACATATTTGCTGTGGGCAGTATACAATCTAAGTTCCTTTTGGCAATTACTCTGATCTGCTCCTTGTCCACATTTTCCACTAAGGCTTTTGTGGATTCAGGAGCAGCTCTGCATCTGATGGATCTGGACTTTGCTAAATGTTGTGGTTTGTCCATGACGCCTCTGCAGATGCCTATTCCTTTGAGGGGTATTGATGCCACTCCTTTGGCGGAGAATAAACCTCAGTTTTGGACCCAGGTGATAATGCGAGTTGCCCCAGACTACCAAGAAAATTGTAAATTTTTGGTGCTGCATAATTTGCATGATACTATTGTTCTGGGGTTCCCCTGGTTGCAAACTCATAACCCAGTTTTGGATTGGAAATCTGGGTCTCTGGTGAGTTGGGGCTGTCAATGTGTTCTTAGGGACGCTCCTGTTTTCTCCACCTCTCCTCAGTCTCATGATATTCCTGATTATCTGGCTGATTTCTCTGATGTATTTAGTGAGAGTAAGGCCTCTTTCACACATCAGTTTTTTGCCTTCAGGCGCGATCCGGCTTTTTTTTGTAAAACCGGATCCGGCAAAATGCAATGCCGGATCCAGTTTTTCCCCATTGACTTGCATTAGCGCCGGATCGTGCCGGATGGCATTGCGTTTCATCCGTTTTTTGCCGGATCCGGCAACTTGTCTCATTCCGGCGTCTGGAAAAAACGGCTACTGTAACGTTTTTTGTCTCCGGCGAAAAAGCCGGAAGTGCCGAATCCGGCGCTTCCGGCTTTTTGCTACAATGAAAGTCTATGGGCGCCGGAATGCGCCGGATCCAGAAAAAGACGGATCCAGCCCCCGGATCCGGTTTTTTTAAGTCTGCGCATGCTCAGATCCAATTGGCCAGCCCCCAGGAACAGAGACGGATCCAGCAAAAAAACGGATCCGTTTCTACAGTTCTCCAAAATTTATGCCGGATCCGTTTTTTCTAAAAATAGCCGGATCCTGCCTGACGGCAAAAAACTGATGTGTGAAAGTAGCCTAAGTCTGCATCTTTGCTCCTCATAGGAGTTATGACTGTGCAATTGAGTTGATGCCTGGGTGTACATTTCCCAAGGGTCGTCTTTTAAACTTATCTGTACCCGAACATGATGCTATGCGATCCTATATTAAGGAGTCGTTGGAGAAGGGTCATATTAGACCATCCTCATCACCTTTAGGTGCTGGTTTATTTTTTGTGGCCAAGAAAGATGGTTCATTAAGACCGTGTATTGATTATTGTTCCCTTAACAAGATGACAGTTAAAAATCAGTACCCGTTACCTCTGATGTCTGATTTATTCTCCAGAGTTAAAAGTGCCTGCTGGTTTACTAAGCTTGACCTCAGGGGGGCGTATAATCTTATTCGCATCAAGCACGGGGATGAATGGAAGACGGCGTTTAATACTCCGGAGGGACATTTTGAGTACCTGATGATGCCTTTTGGGCTCTCTAATGTCCCTTCTATCTTCCAATCCTTTATGAAGGATATTTTCCGAGATTATGTGAATAAGTTTTTGATCATCTATCTGGATGATATTTTGATCTTTTCTAGTGATTGGGATTCCCATGTGGAACATGTCCGGACTGTGTTCTGGATTTTGAGGGAGAATTCCCTGTTTGTTAAGGGATCGAAGTGCCTCTTTGGTGTACAGAGGATTTCATTTTGGGGATTTATCTTGTCTTCATCGACTATTGAAATGGACCCGGCCAAGGTACAGGCCATTTATGATTGGGTTCAGCCTACTTCTTTGAAAGCTCTCCAGAAGTTTTGGGGTTTTTCTAATTTCTATCGTAAATGTATAGGTAATTTTTCTAGTATTGTCAAACCAGTGACTGATCTGACCAAGAAGGGAGCTGATGTGCTGAATTGGTCTCCTGGAGCTGTCTCAGCATTTCAAGAGCTTAAGTGGAGATTTACTTCAGCTCCAGTTTTACGGCAACCTGATGTCTCACTTCCATTTCAAGTGGAGGTAGACACTTCTGAGATTGGTGCCGGAGCTGTTTTGTCCCAAAAAGACCCTGTGACTTCTAAGATGAATCCCTATGCCTTCTTTTCTTGAAAGTTCTCCCCATCTGAACGCAACTATGACGTGGGGAATTGGGAATTGTTGGCCATGAAATGGGCATTTGAGGAGTGGAGACATTGGCTGGAGGGAGCTAGACATCAATTTGTGGTCCTCACCGATCACAAGAATCTGATTTATCTGGAGTCGGCCAAACGCTTGAATCCTAGACAGGCTAGATGGGCCTTGTTTTTCACGCGTTTTAATTTTGTGGTCTCTTTTCTTCCGGGCACTAAGAATGTTAAGGCAGACACCCTTTCTAGGAGTTTCTTTGCTGATTCTCTTAGTGTGACTGAGCCTACTACCATCATAGGTGAGGGGGTAGTTCTTTCTGCCATTTCGCCCGATTTGAGACGCGCCCTGGAGGAATTTCAGGAGGATAAACCTGAGCGTTGCCCTATGGGAAGATTGTATGTTCCTGACCAGTGGAGAAAGAGAGTGATGTCTGAAGTCCATTGCTCTGCATTGGCTGGTCAACCGGGCATTTTTGGTACCAGAGATTTGGTGAGTCGGTCGTTTTGGTGGCCTGCCTTATCTCGTGATGTCAGGAATTTTGTACAGTCCTGTGGGACTTGTTCTCGGTCTAAACCCTGTTATCGTTCTAGTGGGTTGCTGATGCCCCTGCCGGTGCCCAAGAGGCCATGGACCCATATCTCAATGGATTATATTTCTGATCTTCCTGTCTCTCAGAGAATGACTGTTATCTGGGTGATTTGTGATAGATTTTCGAAGATGGTCCATCTTGTACCACTCCCAAAGTTGCCATCTTCCGCTGAGTTGGTACCCTTGTTTTTACAACAGGTGATTCGGTTACATGGGATTCCTGAGAACATTGTGTCCGATAGAGGGGTCCAGTTTGTTTCCAGATTCTGGAAAGCCTTTTGATCCAATCTGGGAATTCAGTTATCCTTCTCCTCCGCGTTTCATCCCCAGACCAATGGGCAGACTGAGAGAACAAACCAGCCCCTGGAGTCTTATTTAAGATGTTTTATACAGTATATGCTGATCAAGATGATTGGGTCTCATTTTTGCCCTTGGCCGAATTTGCGCTGAACAATAGAGCTAGTTCTGCCACCTTGATGTCGCCCTTTTTCTGTAATTTTGGGTTTCATCCTCGATTCTCTTCAGGGCAAGTGGAATCTTCGTCTTGCCCCGGTGTGGACACTGTGGTTGTGAGAATGCAGCAGATATGGGACCAAGTGGTGGATAAGTTGTCACTAGAGTTGAGCGAAACGAGTCGAAAAAATTCAAAACTCGCCGACTTTTGGCAAAGTCGGGCTTCATGAAACGAAACCCGACCCTAGGATGAGGTCGGCCACGAGGTCGGCGACTTACGCGCCAAAGTGGCGTTTCAAAAGTTTGTTTTGCGCTCTTTTTCAGCCAATCAGGATCCACAGACACTGTGGGCAACGTGATGACATAGGCACGGGTCACCACAATCTTTCAGAAGGGCATGCAAGTGATTGGCTTGCTTTGGTGGGCGTCACAGGGGGTATAAAAGGGCGTGCACGCCGACCGCCATCTTACTTCTGCCGATCTTAGTATAGGGAGAGGTTGCTGCTGATTCTGTAGGGAGAGCGTTAGGCAGGGAAGAAGATAAAAAAACTGCTTCTGCTGCTAGCGATTTGGCCTGCACAACACACCAGTCACTGTGTGTGCAGTGCAAGGGGAGGCTGTATAGTGGTGTATCAGTGGTGTTGGTTGTTGGGCTGCCTTCTAAGGCTTCCTGACATTCCTGCATTGCTGTTTACCCACTGCTCTGCAAACTGCTTTTTTAAAAGCAATCCAATCTCCCTTATCCTCTAGTCACTTTTGTCACAGCTGTGCCATCGAGCCTGTCACATAGCGCTCAGATATTCATTGGGCCTCACACAATCCAAAAGTGTCCAGTGTCCAAAAGTGTGTGCAGAGATTCAAAATCTCCCTTATCCTCTAGTCACTTTGGTCACAGCTGTGCCATCGAGCCTGTCACATAGCGCTCAGGTATCAGTGGGCCTCACACAATCCAAAAGTGTCCATCCAGTGTCCAAAAGTGTGTGCAGAGATTCAAAATCTCCCTTATCCTCTAGTCACTTTTGCCACAGCTGTGCCATCGAGCCTGTCACATAGCGCTCAGATATCAGTGGGCCTCACACAATCCAAAAGTGTCCATCCAGTGTCCAAAAGTGTGTGCAGAGATTCAAAATCTCCCTTATCCTCTAGTCACTTTGGTCACAGCTGTGCCATCGAGCCTGTCACATAGCGCTCAGATATCAGTGGGCCTCACACAATCCAAAAGTGTCCAGTGTCCAAAAGTGTGTGCAGAGATTCAAAATCTCCCTTATCCTCTAGTCACTTTGGTCACAGCTGTGCCATCGAGCCTGTCACATAGCGCTCAGGTATCAGTGGGCCTCACACAATCCAAAAGTGTCCAGTGTCCAAAAGAGTGTGCAGAGATTCAAAATCTCCCTTATCCTCTAGTCACTTTGGTCACAGCTGTGCCATCGAGCCTGTCACATAGCGCTCAGATATCAGTGGGCCTCACACAATCCAAAAGTGTCCAGTGTCCAAAAGTGTGTGCAGAGATTCAAAATCTCCCTTATCCTCTAGTCACTTTGGTCACAGCTGTGCCATCGAGCCTGTCACATAGTGCTCAGATATCAGTGGGCCTCACACAATCCAAAAGTGTCCATCCAGTGTCCAAACGTGTGTGCAGAGATTCAAAATCTCCCTTATCCTCTAGTCACTTTGGTCACAGCTGTGCCATCGAGCCTGTGACATAGCGCTCAGATATCAGTGGGCCTCACACAATCCAAAAGTGTCCAGTGTCCAAAAGTGTGTGCAGAGATTCAAAATCTCCCTTATCCTCTGGTCACTTTGGTCACAGCTGTGCCATCGAGCCTGTCACATAGCGCTCAGATATCAGTGGGCCTCACACAATCCAAAAGTGTCCAGTGTCCACAAGTGTCTGCAGAAATTCAAAATCTCCCCTGTCCTATAGACACCTTGTACCTTGTTTTACATTACTATATAGTTTGTTGGATTTTGTGAAAAATTTCTACCAAAAATGAGGAAGGCTGGTGGAAGAGGCCGTGGAATTGGGCGGGGGTTGGCAGCTGGTAATTATGGTGTTGGTGGTGGATCTGATGGTAGTGGCAAGAGCAAAATAGGACCGAATGCAGGAGGTGCTGACCCTGCGTCATCGTCTGGCTACATAAGGCCTCGAACGCTTAGTTTTCTAGGAGTTGGCAAACCGCTTTTAAAGCCAGAGCATCAGGAAAAAGTTTTGTCTTACATTGCTGACTCAGCCTCCAGCTCTATCGCCTCCTCTTCTTCAGTTGTAAAAAGTAAAAGCACTGAGTCGTCATTGGAGGCTCATGTTCATGAACCACACCTTTCCTTGTGTCCTTCACCCCAACCAAGATTGAAGGATGATGCAGGCCATACTACTGATTACTCCATGGAGCTGTTTTCACATACCATGCCTGGATTATCAAGTCAAATGGTGAATTACCCAGGCCAAGATGAATCTGACATGGAGTGCACTGATGCACAGCCGCTGATGGATGATTCTGCTGGTACATTCACTCAGAGCACTACATTGTCCTCGCAGTGTACAGAGCCAGATTCTGACCCTGATGAGACTCAGGTGCCCCTTCCCGCACACTATACCACCATACACGGTGACACAGAGGAAGGTGCACATGACATAGAAGAGGAGGTGATGGATGACCCAGTTGTTGATCCAGATTGGCATCCATTGGGGGAAGAGGGTGCTGCTTCCAATAGCTCAGATGAGGAGCATCCACAGCAGACATCGACATCGCAACAGCTGTTATCTGGCAGGCCGGGAGCACTCCAAAGACAGGTTCCAAACATCAAAAGAGTTGCTGGACAGCTTGTCCAGAGGGTCAAAAGATCACAGCGTGCTAGGCCGCAAAATGTCTGCCAAAGTAGGAAGAGTGCAATGTGGCACTTTTTTGAACAAAATCCTCATGATCAGGCCAAGGTTATCTGTAAGGCTAGTTTCACACTTGCTTTTTTTTGCAGCGCGTTTTTCCCGCAAAAAAACGCATTAAAAAAACGCATACAAAAGCATACAACTGCTGCGTTTTTTTCAAGCATTTTTATGAGCATGCATGAAAAAAACGCAGCGTTTTTATGCGTTTGTAAGCGTTTTTAGTGCGTTTTTACCGCGTTTGCGTTTTTTTCCAACATTAGGTGGCCCCTCACACTAACCCAAACCAAGACTTTACTAACCCTGACCCTGACCCTGACCCTAACCCTAACCCTAACCCTAACTAACCCTAACCCTAACCCTAACCCTGACCCTAACCCTTAACCAAACCATACTTAACCCTAACCCAAACCCTAAACCCTAACTAACCCTAACCCTAACCCTGACCCTAACCCTAACCCTAACCCTAACCCTAACCCTAACTAACCCTAACCCTAACCCTAACCCTGACCCTAACCCTAACCCTAACCCTAACTAACCCTAACCCTAACCCTGACCCTAACCCTAACCCTAACTAACCCTAACCCTAACCCTAACCCTGACCCTAACCCTGACCCTAACCCTTAACCAAACCATACTTAACCATAACCCTGACCCTAACCCTAACCCTAACCCTGACCCTAACCCTTAACCAAACCATACTTAACCCTAACCCTGACCCTAACCCCAACCCTAACCCTGACCCTGACCCTAACCCTAACCCTAAACCCCTTTAACTAACCCTAACTCTAACCCAAACCCCTAAATTCCATGGTTAAAAAAAAAAAACGCTTGTGCAAAAAAACGCATACATAAGCATGCCAATGCGCACATATGCGCACCCATAGGCTATAATGGCCATTTTTAGCGCAAAACGTGCGCATATGTGCACATGCGCTTTTTTGCAGGGCCAAAAAATGCAACATGCTGCGTCTGGAAAATACCAACGCATACCCCAAAAAAACGCAGCGCATGAAAATCGCATACATGCTCATGGCAGCGCGCAGGTATGCGCACCCATGTTAAATATAGGGGAAAAAGCGCATGCGCAGGTTAGCGTTTTTTTCCAGCGCTAAAAAACGCAAATGTGAAACCAGCCTAAGAAGTGCGCAAAGACCTTTAGCCGAGGGAGAAATCTGAAAAATTTGAGTACCAGTTGCATGCTTAGACATTTAACCAGCATGCACTTGCAAGCGTGGACACAACACCAAACCTCAAGTGCCACATGTGCAACTGATCACAACGAAGGTAGTCAGCAATGCTACATTGTTTCCCCCACTGTAAGCCCACCGGTTAGCACAGCAGCAAATGTTGAGGTGTCGTTGCAAGACCACAGCAGTCAGGGAATCCCACTGTTATATCAATGAAAGACTGATTCTAGGCCATCAGAAAGAACACCAACTCCATCACCATCATCAACCCTCTCTCAGTCCGCCCTGTCCACCGCTACTTCCACCATATGCAGCTCTCAAGTCCAGCTCACCCTCCCAGACACTATGAGTAGGTCAAGAAAGTACTCAGTCTCTCATCCGCGTACACTGCATTTGAACGCCCACATTGCCAAACTAATCTCGTTTGAGATGATGCCCTTTCGGTTGGTGGAAAGCACTGCTTTCCGCGAACTCATGACCTATGCAGTACCACGCTATGACCTACCCAGTCGCCACTTCTTCTCTCGCAAAGCCATCCCAGCCCTCCACCATCATGTGAAAGACCGCATTGTCCATGCACTCAAGCAGTCAGTGAGCGGAAAGGTGCACCTCACAACTGATGCATGGTCCAGTCGGCATGGCCAGGGCCGTTACGTGTCCATCACTGCGCACTGGGTTAATGTGGTGGATGCAGGGTCCACAGGGGACAGCGGTGGTGGGACAGTGCTGCCTAGCCCACGGTATAGGAAACAGTTGGCTGTAGGCGTTCCACCCTCCTCCTCCTCCTCCTCCAGAAGCGAAAGCTCGTCCACAGAGCGCAGTCGTACGAGCACTCCATCTGCAGCTGCCACTGTTGCACACGATGTGTCCCCCTATCGAGCAGCTAGTGGAAAGCGTCAGCAGGCTGTGTTGCAGATGATGTGTTTGGGCAACAGACACACCGCCGAGGTGCTGGCCGAGTACTTGAAGCGACAAACTGAGTCATGGCTGGGCAGTGTACATCTTGAGGCAGGCAAGGTAGTTAGTGATAACGGCCGTAATTTTGTGGCAGCCATAGCCCTTTCAAAACTCAGCCATATACCTTGCTTGGCTCACACCTTGAACCTGGTGGTGCAGTGCTTCCTCAAAAATTATCCGGAGTTAACAGCCCTGCTCCAGAAGGTGCGAAGACTGTGCGCGCACATCCGCCGGTCGCCTGTACACTCCGTTCATATGCAGAAGCTGCAGCGATTGCTCCACCTTCCCAACCACCGCCTCATTATCGACATTGCAACAAGGTGGAACTCCACCCTGCACATGGTGGAGCGGCTGTGCGAGCAGAGGCAGGCCATAATGCATTTGTGGGAGGATACACGGCCAGGCACTTTGAGAGCAGACATGGAGTTGACAGGTGTGCAGTGGTCGAAGCTGAAAGACCTTTGTAAAGTCCTTCAGTGTTTTGAGGAATGCACACGGCTGGTAAGCGCACACGACGCCATCGTAAGCATGAGCATCCCACTTATGCGTCTGCTCATGCAAACTTTGACGCACCTTAAGGAGCAGGCGTCTGCAGCCAATGTTGATGAGGAGGAAGAGGAGGAGGGAATCCTTGATGACATTCAGCCATTGTCTGCTCAGGGACCTCTCCTGGACGAGGTGGAGGAAGAAGAGGAGGAGGAGGAGGATGATGATGGGGATGATTACTTAGGGGAGGAGGATGCATCTCGTGGGGCAAGTGAAAATGTTGGCGTGGCAAGGTCTGGTACAGGGTTTGTGCGTGACTGGAGGGATGTGGATTTGCCAGAAAGTGCTCCTCCACCCAGCACTCGCAGTGCATCATTGACACCGGGAACATTGGCCCACATGTCAGATTATGCCTTGCGGATCCTAAAAAGGGACCCCCGCATTGCCAAAATGATGAACGATGACGACTACTGGTTGGCCAGCATCCTGGATCCACGCTATAAAGGCAAATTACAAAACATCATGCCACAGGAGAACCTTGACCTAATATTGGCTAATAAACAAGCAACTCTGGTAAATCGGTTGCTTGAGGCATTCCCAGCACACAGCAGCGGTGATGGTTCTCACACGAGCCGTACGGGCCGGGGGCAGCTTGGCAGAGGTGTTCGTGGTGCACACAGCAGAAGTGGCGTTGGAGACAGGGGTTTCATGACAATGTTGTGGACTGATTTTTCAAATACCGCTCACACAACTGGTAATACTGCATCGATGGAAAGTGACAGGAGACAGCAGTTGTCAACTATGGTTACAAACTACTTTTCCTCCCATATCGATGTTCTCCCACACAGGTCATTCCCCTTTGACTATTGGGCCGCTAAACTGGACAACTGGCCTGAATTGGCCCAATATGCCTTACAGGAGCTCGCTTGCCCAGCTGCAAGTGTGCTATCGGAAAGAGTCTTCAGTGCAGCTGGATCAATCCTGACAGAAAAAAGGACCCGTCTGTCAACCCAAAATGTGGATGATCTAACCTTCATTAAAATGAACCACGCATGGGTTTCCAAGGATTTTGTCCCACCTTCCCCTGATGACACATAGGGTGACAGAAAAATGGCTTGCTTTGGTCCACCTCTTCCTGGTACTTCACCTATTTCGCCTTTTGCATCAGCTGAATGTCCAACATCAACATATGCCACTTTCTAAAACTCCCTAACTGTGCTGCCTCCCCCCCCATGGCCGGGGTCACCACCTAGCGCACGACACCGTGCGAGTGCCGTTGCCCTGGACAGGTGGGTAGGCCGACTCTTGGGCGTGGGCACTGGCACAGGGACCCTCATAGTGCAATCAAGTGTCTCTGACGGTGGTGGTGCACACCCGCCGTCAGACACACCGCTGTACTATGAGGGGCCCAGTGCCAGTACCGACGCCCACGAGTGGGCCCCCCTTGCTTGGGCAGGGCCCCAGCATTTGCAATCTTTACCTCTCCCTGCTCCTCCGCTGTGTAATCTGGGCCGTCAAATCCATACTGTGCCTGACACCGTCTGAGCCTGCCTCCTGATGTATAGACATATATTTTGAATGTGTACGCTATCCATACATGTTATCCGTGGATACGGTACCCTTTCTAATCTTTGTGCAATCACGTGCAATCCATACTGGGCCTAACACCGTCTGAGCCTGCCTCCTGAGACATATATTTTGAATGTGTACGCTATCCATACATGTTATCCGGGGAAACGGTACCCTTTCTAACCTTTGTGCAATCACGTGCAATCCATACTGGGCCTAACACCATCTGAGCCTGCCTCCTGATGTATAGACATTTATTTTGAATGTGTACGCTATCCATACATGTTATCCGCGGATACGGTACCCTTTCTAACCTTTGTGCAATCACGTGCAATCCATACTGGGCCTATCACCATCTGAGCCTGCCTCCTGAGACATATATTTTGAATGAGTACGCTATCCATACATGTTATCTGGGGATACGGTACCCTTTCTAACCTTTGTGCAATCACGTGCAATCCATACTGGGCCTAACACCGTCTGAGCCTGCCTCCTGAGACATATATTTTGAATGTGTACGCTATCCATACATGTTATCCGGGGATACGGTACCCTTTCTAACCTTTGTGCAATCACGTGCAATCCATATTGGGCCTAACACCGTCTGAGCCTGCCTCCTGAGACATATATTTTGAATGTGTACGCTATCCATACATGTTATCTGGGGATACGGTACCCTTTCTAACCTTTGTGCAATCACGTGGAATCCATACTGGGCCTAACACCGTCTGAGAATGATAGATGGGGCCCACCATACACTGGAAGATTCCAAAGGTGGACATCAGACACTGGAGCAGCATTTACAGGGCCCATTATACACTAGAGCATTAGAAATGGGGCCCATTATGTTTGGAGCATTATTTGGGCCCATAAGACAGTAGAGCTTCATCCATGGGGACCAACATATACTGTAGCATTATGTGGAGCTCATCATATACTGTTTCAAACATGATATGGGACCAATGATTCTGTATGGAGAAATAGATGGGCCTCGTCATGAGATGTAAAAAGTGAGGTATTTTTCATTGTACTATACCGCTATTTCTCTGCCGTATCGGAGCATGATGAGTTGTGGTATGTGTTAAAGGGGCGCTCTTTCGCCCAGGGCACATGAAAACCTGGAGCCAGCCCTCCCCCCCCACAGTCTGTAGCCAAATAACCCCTATTTTTCAGTGCGTAACTTGTATTATGAAGTTAATTAAGGTTGACAAGCTTAAGTAAGAAGAATTGATGCTTTTGGCATTCAAATGGGCACTGTTGGTGTGTTTCCTGTCCTCCTCTCACTGCCGACTTTTATTCCCCATTGACTTACATTGGGTTTCGTGTTTCGGGACGACCCCGATTTTTCCCTATAATCGGATGATCTTGCTCGACCCGACTTTTGGAAAAGTCGGGTTTCACGAAACGAAACGCGACCCTAAAAAAACAAAAGTCGCTCAACTCTAGTTGTCACTCTCTCAGAAAAAGGCCCAGCGTTTTTCCAACTGGCATAGGACCATTGGTCCCCGTTTAAAGTGGGTGATATGGTTTGGTTGTCGTCTAAGAATATTCCTATGAAGGTTGCATCTCCAAAATTTAAGCCAAGATTTATTGGACCTTATAAAATTTTAGAGATTCTTAATCCTTTTTCTTTTCGATTGGCTCTTCCAGTTACGTTCAAAATCCATAACATATTTCACAAGTCACTGTTGAAGAGGTTTGTTGAGCCAGTAGTTCCTGTGGCGGCACCTCCTGTATTGGTTAAAGGCAATATGGAATATGAGGTAGAGAAAATATTGGATTCTCGTTTGGTAAGATGGAGACTCCAGTATTTGGTCAAATGGAAGGGTTATGGCCAGGAGGATAATTATTGGGTCTCTGCCTCTGATATTCATGCCAATAAATTGGTTTGTGCTTTTCACCGGGCCCATCCTGAGCGGCCTGGTGGCATGGATGAGGGTTCGGTGACCCCTCCTCAAGGGGGGTACTGTTATGAGCTCATTTTCTGCTCCACCAGTTGAGAGTTCTCCTTCCGTTCTCCCTCTGGTGGTGACAGGAGGTAGTGAGGTTGGTTTAAGTGGTAGTGATCTGCCACCTGATGAGGAGGATAACGATTGGATCTCTGGAGTATCAGACTGGATATAAGACAGCTGACGCCCTATCCTGGTGATGGTGATTCAGTCTGCTTCTCAGGTCTTGGACTTCAGCTCTCTTCCAATCTTCTCAAGTTAAGTTTGTTTTTTGCTAATGTTCACACTTGCGCATGTTGGTTAATTCAGTTTCTTGTGTGGTCAGTCAGCCCCTGCTGAGGCTATGCTGAATTTCCACTTCTATTTATCTGTATTTGCCAATTTGCCTTTTTTGTCCCTTATTAGATTGGCCTCTTTTTGCTCTGTCTCAGAATATTTCAGAGTGCTGATATAGTGGTAGAAGTGTAGTGACTTCAGGGTTAATTTTGCTATCAGAAGTGTTGGACATTATTTTGGTAGGGTTTTTTGGGAGATTGCAGACAGTGTCTTTCCTTTCCTGTCCTTTCTAGTTAGTCGGGCCCTATCGTTTGCTCAGCCTATTTTCCTGCCTTTGTTTGTGTTTTCATCTTGTTTCACCGTCAATACATGTGGGGGGCTGTCTTTCCTTTGGGGTCTGCTCTGGGGCAGTTAGTTTTCCTCTTTTCCTGCTTTAGGCTTATGTACCTCTCCAGTTGTGACGAGTAGAGTTGAGCGACTTTTGGTTTTTTAGGGTCGCGTTTCGTTTCGTGAAACCCGACTTTTCCAAAAGTCGGGTCGAGCAAGATCGTCCGATTAAAGGGAAAAGTCGGGGTCGTCCCGAAACACGAAACCCAATGTAAGTCAATGGGGAATAAAAGTCGGCAGTGAGAGGAGGACAGGAAACACACCAACAGTGCCCATTTGAATGCCAAAAGCATCAATTCTTCTTACTTAAGCTTGTCAACCTTAATTAACTTCATAATACAAGTTACGCACTGAAAAATGGGGGTTATTTGGCTACAGACTGTGGGGGGGGAGGGCTGGCTCCAGGTTTTCATGTGCCCTGGGCGAAAGAGCGCCCCTTTAACACATACCACAACTCATCATGCTCCGATACGGCAGAGAAATAGCGGTATAGTACAATGAAAAATACCTCACTTTTTACATCTCATGACGAGGCCCATCTATTTCTCCATACAGAATCATTGGTCCCATATAATGTTTGAAACAGTATATGATGAGCTCCACATAATGCTACAGTATATGTTGGTCCCCATGGATGAAGCTCTACTGTCTTATGGGCCCAAATAATGCTCCAAACATAATGGGCCCCATTTCTAATGCTCTAGTGTATAATGGGCCCTGTAAATGCTGCTCCAGTGTCTGATGTCCACCTTTGAAATGTTCCAGTGTATGGTGGACCCCATCTATGATTCTCAGACGGTGTTAGGCCCAGTATGGATTGCACGTGATTGCACAAAGGTTAGAAAGGGTACCGTATCCCCAGATAACATGTATGGATAGCGTACACATTCAAAATATATGTCTCAGGAGGCAGGCTCAGATGTTGTTAGGCCCAGTATGGATTGCACGTGATTGCACAAAGGTTAGAAAGGGTACCGTATCCCCGGATAACATGTATGGATAGCGTACACATTCAAAATATATGTCTATACATCAGGAGGCAGGCTCAGACGGTGTTAGGCCCAGTATGGATTGCACGTGATTGCACAAAGGTTAGAAAGGGTACCGTTTCCCCGGATAACATGTATGGATAGCGTACACATTCAAAATATATGTCTCAGGAGGCAGGCTCAGACGGTGTTAGGCCCAGTATGGATTGCACGTGATTGCACAAAAGTTAGAAAGGGTACCATATCCACGGATAACATGTATGGATAGCGTACACATTCAAAATATATGTCTATACATCAGGAGGCAGGCTCAGATGGTGTCAGGCACAGTATGGATTTGACGGCCCAGATTACACAGCGGAGGAGCAGGGAGAGGTAAAGATTGCAAATGCTGGGGCCCTGCCCAAGCAAGGGGGGCCCACTCGTGGGCGTCGGTACTGGCACTGGGCCCCTCATAGTACAGCGGTGTGTCTGACGGCGGGTGTGCACCACCACCGTCAGAGACACTTGATTGCACTATGAGGGATCCTGTGCCAGTGCCCTCGCCCAAGAGTCGGCCTACCCACCTGTCCAGGGCAACGGCACTCGCACGGTGTCGTGCGCTAGGTGGTGACCCCGGCCATAGGGGGGGAGGCAGCACAGTTAGGGAGTTTTAGAAAGTGGCATATGTTGATGTTGGACATTCAGCTGATGCAAAAGGCGAAATAGGTGAAGTACCAGGAAGAGGTGGACCAAAGCAAGCCATTTTTCTGTCACCCTATGTGTCATCAGGGGAAGGTGGGACAAAATCCTTGGAAACCCATGCGTGGTTCATTTTAATGAAGGTTAGATCATCCACATTTTGGGTTGACAGACGGGTCCTTTTTTCTGTCAGGATTGATCCAGCTGCACTGAAGACTCTTTCCGATAGCACACTTGCAGCTTGGCAAGCGAGCTCCTGTAAGGCATATTGGGCCAATTCAGGCCAGGTGTCCAGTTTAGCGGCCCAATAGTCAAAGGGGAATGGCCTGTGTGGGAGAACATCGATATGGGAGGAAAAGTAGTTTGTAACCATAGTTGACAACTGCTGTCTCCTGTCACTTTCCATCGATGCAGTATTACCAGTTGTGTGAGCGGTATTTGAAAAATCAGTCCACAACATTGTCATGAAACCCCTGTCTCCAACGCCACTTCTGCTGTGTGCACCACAAACACCTCTGCCAAGCTGCGCCCGGCCCGTACGGCTCGTGTGAGAACCATCACCGCTGCTGTGTGCTGGGAATGCCTCAAGCAACCGATTTACCAGAGTTGCTTGTTTATTAGCCAATATTAGGTCAAGGTTCTCCTGTGGCATGATGTTTTGTAATTTGCCTTTATAGCGTGGATCCAGGATGCTGGCCAACCAGTAGTCGTCATCGTTCATCATTTTGGCAATGCGGGGGTCCCTTTTTAGGATCCGCAAGGCATAATCTGACATGTGGGCCAATGTTCCCGGTGTCAATGATGCACTGCGAGTGCTGGGTGGAGGAGCACTTTCTGGCAAATCCACATCCCTCCAGTCACGCACAAACCCTGTACCAGACCTTGCCACGCCAACATTTTCACTTGCCCCATGAGATGCATCCTCCTTCCCTTAAGTAATCTTCCCCATCATCATCCTCCTCCTCCTCTTCTTCCTCCACCTCGTCCAGGAGAGGTCCCTGAGCAGACAATGGCTGAATGTCATCAAGGATTCCCTCCTCCTCTTCCTCCTCATCAACATTGGCTGCAGACGCCTGCTCCTTAAGGTGCGTCAAAGTTTGCATGAGCAGACGCATAAGTGGGATGCTCATGCTTAGGATGGCGTCGTCTGCGCTTACCTGCCGTGTGCATTCCTCAAAACACTGAAGGACTTTACAAAGGTCTTTCAGCTTCGACCACTGCACACCTGTCAACTCCATGTCTGCTCTCAAAGTGCCTGGCCGTGTATCCTCCCATAAATGCATTATGGCCTGCCTCTGCTCGCACAGCCACTCCACCATGTGCAGGGTGGAGTTCCACCTTGTTGCAATGTCGATAATGAGGTGGTGGTTGGGAAGGTGGAGCAATCGCTGCAGCTTCTGCATATGAACGGAGTGTACAGGCGACCGGCGGATGTGCGCGCACAGTCTTCGCACCTTCTGGAGCAGGGCTGTTAACTCCGGATAATTTTTGAGGAAGCACTGCACCACCAGGTTCAAGGTGTGAGCCAAGCAAGGTATGTGGCTGAGTTTTGAAAGGGCTATGGCTGCCACAAAATTACGGCCGTTATCACTAACTACCTTGCCTGCCTCAAGATGTACACTGCCCAGCCATGACTCAGTTTGTCGCTTCAAGTACTCGGCCAGCACCTCGGCGGTGTGTCTGTCGCCCAAACACATCTGCAACACAGCCTGCTGACGCTTTCCACTAGCTGCTCGATAGAGGGACACATCGTGTGCAACAATGGCAGCTGCAGATGGAGTACTCGTACGACTGCGCTCTGTGGACGAGCTTTCGCTTCTGGAGGAGGAGGAGGAGGGTGGAACGCCTACAGCCAACTGTTTCCTATACCGTGGGCTAGGCAGCACTGTCCCACCACCGCTGTCCCCTGTGGACCCTGCATCCACCACATTAACCCAGTGCGCAGTGATGGACACGTAACGGCCCTGGCCATGCCGACTGGACCATGCATCAGTTGTGAGGTCCACCTTTCCGCTCACTGACTGCTTGAGTGCATGGACAATGCGGTCTTTCACATGATGGTGGAGGGCTGGGATGGCTTTGCGAGAGAAGAAGTGGCGACTGGGTATGTCATAGCGTGGTACTGCATAGGCCATGAGTTCGCGGAAAGCTGTGCTTTCCACCAACCGAAACGGCATCATCTCAAACGAGATTAGTTTGGCAATGTGGGCGTTCAAACGCAGTGTACGCGGATGAGAGACTGAGTACTTTCTTGACCTACTCATAGTGTCTGGGAGGGTGAGCTGGACTTGAGAGCTGCATATTGTGGAAGTAGCGGTGGACAGGGCGGACTGAGAGAGGGTTGATGATGGTGATGGAGTTGGTGTTCTTTCTGATGGCCTAGAATCAGTCTTTCGTTGATATAACAGTGGGATTCCCTGACTGCTGTGGTCTTGCAACGACACCTCAACATTTGCTGCTGTGCTAACCGGTGGGCTTACAGTGGGGGAAACAATGTAGCGTTGCTGACTACCTTCGTTGTGATCAGTTGCACATGTGGCACTTGAGGTTTGGTGTTGTGTCCACGCTTGCAAGTGCATGCTGGTTAAATGTCTAAGCATGCAACTGGTATTCAAATTTTTCAGATTTTTCCCTCGGCTAAAGGTCTTTGCGCACTTCTTACAGATAACCTTGGCCTGATCATGAGGATTTTGTTCAAACAAGTGCCACACTGCACTCTTCCTACTTTGGCAGACATTTTGCGGCCTAGCACGCTGTGATCTTTTGACCCTCTGGACAAGCTGTCCAGCAACTCTTTTGATGTTTGGAACCTGTCTTTGGAGTGCTACGGGCCTGCCAGATAACAGCTGTTGCGATGTCGATGTCTGCTGTGGATGCTCCTCATCTGAGCTATTGGAAGCAGCACCCTCTTCCCCCAATGGATGCCAATCTGGGTCAACAACTGGGTCATCCATCACCTCCTCTTCTATGTCATGTGCACCTTCCTCTGTGTCACCGTGTATGGTGGTATAGTGTGCGGGAAGGGGCACCTGAGTCTCATCAGGGTCAGAATCTGGCTCTGAACACTGCGAGGACAATGTAGTGCTCTGAGTGAATGTACCAGCAGAATCATCCATCAGCGGCTGTGCATCAGTGCACTCCATGTCAGATTCATCTTGGCCTGGGTAATTCACCATTTGACTTGATAATCCAGGCATGGTATGTGAAAACAGCTCCATGGAGTAATCAGTAGTATGGCCTGCGTCATCCTTCAATCTTGGTTGGGGTGAAGGACACAAGGAAAGGTGTGGTTCATGAACATGAGCCTCCAATGACGACTCAGTGCTTTTACTTTTTACAACTGAAGAAGAGGAGGCGATAGAGCTGGAGGCTGAGTCAGCAATGTAAGACAAAACTTTTTCCTGATGCTCTGGCTTTAAAAGCGGTTTGCCAACTCCTAGAAAACTAAGCGTTCGAGGCCTTATGTAGCCAGACGATGACGCAGGGTCAGCACCTCCTGCATTCGGTCCTATTTTGCTCTTGCCACTACCATCAGATCCACCACCAACACCATCATAACCAGCTGCCAACCCCCGCCCAATTCCACGGCCTCTTCCACCAGCCTTCCTCATTTTTGGTAGAAATGTAGACAAAATCCAACAAACTATATAGTAATGTAAAACAAGGTACAAGGTGTCTATAGGACAGGGGAGATTTTGAATTTCTGCAGACACTTGTGGACACTGGACACTTTTGGATTGTGTGAGGCCCACTGATATCTGAGCGCTATGTGACAGGCTCGATGGCACAGCTGTGACCAAAGTGACTAGAGGATAAGGGAGATTTTGAATCTCTGCACACACTTTTGGACACTGGACACTTTTGGATTGTGTGAGGCCCACTGATATCTGAGCGCTATGTGACAGGCTCGATGGCACAGCTGTGACCAAAGTGACTAGAGGATAAGGGAGATTTTGAATCTCTGCACACACTTTTGGACACTGGACACTTTTGGATTGTGTGAGGCCCACTGATATCTGAGCACTATGTGACAGGCTCGATGGCACAGCTGTGACCAAAGTGACTAGAGGATAAGGGAGATTTTGAATCTCTGCACACACTTTTGGACACTGGACACTTTTGGATTGTGTGAGGCCCACTGATATCTGAGCGCTATGTGACAGGCTCGATGGCACAGCTGTGACCAAAGTGACTAGAGGATAAGGGAGATTTTGAATCTCTGCACACACTTTTGGACACTGGACACTTTTGGATTGTGTGAGGCCCACTGATATCTGAGCACTATGTGACAGGCTCGATGGCACAGCTGTGACCAAAGTGACTAGAGGATAAGGGAGATTTTGAATCTCTGCACACACTTTTGGACACTGGACACTTTTGGATTGTGTGAGGCCCAATGAATATCTGAGCGCTATGTGACAGGCGCGATGGCACAGCTGTGACAAAAGTGACTAGAGGATAAGGGAGATTTTGAATCTCTGCACACACTTTTGGACACTGGACACTTTTGGATTGTGTGAGGCCCAATGAATATCTGAGCGCTATGTGACAGGCTCGATGGCACAGCTGTGACAAAAGTGACTAGAGGATAAGGGAGATTTTGAATCTCTGCACACACTTTTGGACACTGGACACTTTTGGATTGTGTGAGGCCCACTGATATCTGAGCGCTATGTGACAGGCTCGATGGCACAGCTGTGACCAAAGTGACTAGAGGATAAGGGAGATTTTGAATCTCTGCACACACTTTTGGACACTGGACACTTTTGGATTGTGTGAGGCCCACTGATATCTGAGCACTATGTGACAGGCTCGATGGCACAGCTGTGACCAAAGTGACTAGAGGATAAGGGAGATTTTGAATCTCTGCACACACTTTTGGACACTGGACACTTTTGGATTGTGTGAGGCCCAATGAATATCTGAGCGCTATGTGACAGGCGCGATGGCACAGCTGTGACAAAAGTGACTAGAGGATAAGGGAGATTTTGAATCTCTGCACACACTTTTGGACACTGGACACTTTTGGATTGTGTGAGGCCCAATGAATATCTGAGCGCTATGTGACAGGCTCGATGGCACAGCTGTGACAAAAGTGACTAGAGGATAAGGGAGATTTTGAATCTGCACACACTTTTGGACACTGGTTGGACACTTTTGGATTGTGTGAGGCCCACTGATATCTGAGCTCTATGTGACAGGCTCGATGGCACAGCTGTGACCAAAGTGACTAGAGGATAAGGGAGATTTTGAATCTCTGCACACACTTTTGGACACTGGACACTTTTGGATTGTGTGAGGCCCAATGAATATCTGAGCGCTATGTGACAGGCTCGATGGCACAGCTGTGACAAAAGTGACTAGAGGATAAGGGAGATTTTGAATCTCTGCACACACTTTTGGACACTGGATGGACACTTTTGGATTGTGTGAGGCCCACTGATATCTGAGCGCTATGTGACAGGCTCGATGGCACAGCTGTGACCAAAGTGACTAGAGGATAAGGGAGATTTTGAATCTCTGCACACACTTTTGGACACTGGACACTTTTGGATTGTGTGAGGCCCACTGATATCTGAGCGCTATGTGACAGGCTCGATGGCACAGCTGTGACCAAAGTGACTAGAGGATAAGGGAAATTTTGAATCTCTGCACACACTTTTGGACACTGGATGGACACTTTTGGATTGTGTGAGGCCCACTGATATCTGAGCGCTATGTGACAGGCTCGATGGCACAGCTGTGACCAAAGTGACTAGAGGATAAGGGAGATTTTGAATCTCTGCACACACTTTTGGACACTGGACACTTTTGGATTGTGTGAGGCCCAATGAATATCTGAGCGCTATGTGACAGGCTCGATGGCACAGCTGTGACAAAAGTGACTAGAGGATAAGGGAGATTGGATTGCTTTTAAAAAAGCAGTTTGCGGAGCAGTGGGTAAACAGCAATGCAGGAATGTCAGGAAGCCTTAGAAGGCAGCCCAACAACCAACACCACTTATACACCACTATATAGCCTCCCCTTGCACTGCACACACAGTGACTGGTGTGTTGTGCAGGCCAAATTGCTAGCAGCAGAAGCAGTTTTTTTGTCTTCTCAGGAGGACAAAAAAAAAAAATTGGGATTGCTTTTAAAAAAGCTGTTTGCGGAGCAGTGGGTAAACAGCAATGCAGGAATGTCAGGAAGCCTTAGAAGGCAGCCCAACAACCAACACCACTGATACACCACTATATAGCCTCCCCTTGCACTGCACACACAGTGACTGGTGTGTTGTGCAGGCCAAATCGCTAGCAGCAGAAGCAGTTTTTTTGTCTTCTTCCCTGCCTAACGCTCTCCCTACAGAATCAGCAGCAACCTCTCCCTATACTAAGATCGGCAGAAGTAAGATGGCGGTCGGCGTGCACGCCCTTTTATACCCCCTGTGACGCCCACCAAAGCAAGCCAATCACTTGCATGCCCTTCTGAAAGATGGTGGTGACCAATGCCTATGTCATCACGTTGCCCACAGTGTCCGTGGATCCTGATTGGCTGAAAAAGAGCGCAAAACAAACTTTTGAAACGCGACTTTGGCGCGTAAGTCGCCGACCTCGTGGCCAACCTCATCCTAAGGTCAGGTTTCGTTTCATGAAACCCGACTTTGCCAAAAGTTGGCGACTTTTGAATTTTTTCGACTCGTTTCGCTCAACTCTAGTGACGAGGCATCTAGGATCATCGTAGGAACGCTCCACGACTGCTGCTAGTTGTGTGGTTAAGATCAGGGATCTGCAATCTGCATAGTTACCAACCTCTCTGGTTTTCTGAGACTTAACTTGTTGTTTTTTTCCTCCTCGGTGACCCATTCATAACAAGCTCCATGGAGTAATCTGAAATGTGGCCTGCCGCATCCTTCACTTTTGGTGGGGGTGAAGGACTCAAGTAAAGGTGTTGTTCCTCACTAGAAGCCTGCACTGACGACTCAGTGCTTGCAGTTTTTAAAACTTCGGAATAGGAGGTGATAGAGCTGGAGGCAGTTTCGGTAATGTAAGCCAAAACCTGTTCCTCATGCTCCGGCTTTAAAAGCGGTTTACCTACTTCCAGAAAAGGGAACCTTACAGGCCTTCTTGAGCCAGATGATGATGCAGGCTCAGCAACTCCTGCCTTAGCTGCTATTGTGCTTTTGGCATAACCAGCAGATGCACCACCATCACCATCAGTACCAGTTGCCCCCCCGCCTATGTCCTCGGCTTCTTCCACCATACTTCCTCATGTTTGGGAAAATGTACCAAAAATACCAGCAGCTGTATGGTACTGTATGAGGAGCATACAACTGAATAAGGTGGAAGGAAAAATTTAAATCTCCGTATATATTTCCTTAGTCACAGACGCTCTCCCAGTATGTATTTGACTGTAATCCAAACAGCAGATATGCGATACTGTTTGAGAAGCGGACAGCTCTATACAGTGTGTGGAAAAATGGAAATGTTCATTATGTTTTTACGGACTCACACACACTTTGTCTCTGTATGTATTTGACCGTGATCCAAACAGCAGATATACGATACTGTTTGAGAAGCGGACAGCTCTATATGGTGTATGGAAAAATGGAAATGTCCATATATGTATTTACAGACTCACACACACACTTTGTTTCTGTATGTATTTGACCGTAATCCAAACAGCAGATATACGATACTGTTATGATTGGGGTCACCGAGGAGGAGAGCAAGACCAAGCTAAGCCACAGAAAACCAGAAATGTTGGTAACTAAGCGGATTGCAGACCCCTGATCCTATCCACACAACTAGCAGTAGCCGTGGAGCGTGCCTACGATGATCCTAGACGCCTCGGTGCAGCCGGAGAGCTAACTAAGCCTAAAGCAAGAAAGGGGAAATCTAAACTGCCCCAGAGCAGACCCCAAAGGAATAGATAGCCCCCAAACATATATTGTCGGTGAGACAAGATGAAAACACAAACGCAGGCAGGAAAATAGACTGAGCAAATGATGGGGCCCACTCTGACTAGACAGGACAGGAAAGACACTGTCCGCAATCACGCAAAAAACCCTGCAAAAAAGTCCAACACGTCTGATAGAAAAATACTGGTCGCCCGACTTCGCCCACTATATCAGCACTCTGGTATACAGTCATGGCCAAAAGTATTGACACCCCTGCAATTCTGTCAGATAATATTCAGTTTCTTCCTGAAAATGATTGCAAACACAAATTCTTTGGTATTATTATCTTCATTTAATTTGTCTTAAATGAAAAAACACAAAAGAGAATTAAGCAAAAAGCAAAACATTGATCATTTCACACAAAAATCCAAAAATGGGCCTGACAAAAGCATTGGCACCCTCAGCCTAATATTTGGTTGCACAACCTTTAGCCAAAATAACTGCAACCAACCGCTTCTGGTAACCATCAATGAGTTTCTTACAATGCTCTGCTGGAATTTTAGACCATTCTTCTTTGGCAAACTACTCCAGGTCCCTGATATTTGAAGGTTGCCTTCTCCAAACTGCCATTTTTAGATCTCTCCACAGGTGTTCTATGGGATTCAGGTCTGGACTCATTGCTGGCCACCTTAGAAGTCTCCAGTGCTTTCTCTCAAACCATTTTCTAGTGCTTTTTGAAGTGTGTTTTGGGTTATTGTCCTGCTGGAAGACCCATGACCTCTGAGGTAGACCCAGCTTTCTCACACTGGACCCTAAATTATGCTGCAAAATTTGTTGGTAGTCTTCTGACTTCATAATGCCATGCACACGGTCAAGCAGTCCAGTGCCAGAGACAGCAAAGCAACCCCAAAACATCAGGGAACCTCCGCCATGTTTGACTGCAGGGACCGTGTACTTTTCATTGAATGCCTCTTTTTTTCTCCTGTAAACTCTATGTTGATGCTTTTGCCCTAAAAGCTCTACTTTTGTCTCATCTGACCAAAGAACATTCTTCCAAAATGTTTTAGGCTTTTTCAGATAAGTTTTGGCAAACTACAGCCTGGCTTTTTTATGTCTCGGGGTAAGAAGTGGAGTCTTCCTGCGTCTCCTACCATACAGTCCCTTTTCATTCAGATGCCGACGGATAGTACGGGTTGACACCGTTGTACCCTCGGACTGCAGGGCAGCTTGAACTTATTTGGATGTTAGTGGAGGTTCTTTATCCAACATCCGCACAATCTTGCGTTGAAATCTCTTGTCAATTTTTCTTTTCCATCCACATCTAGGGAGGTTAGCCACAGTGCCATGGGCTTTAAACTTCTTGATGACACTGCGCACGGTAGACACAGGAACATTCAGGTCTTTGGACATGGACTTGTAGCCTTGAGATTGCTCATGCTTCCTCACAATTTGTTTTTTCAAGTCCTCAGACAGTTCTTTGGTCTTCTTTCTTTTCTCCATGCTCAATGTGGTACACACGAGGACACAGGACAGAGGTTGAGTCAACTTTAATCCATGTCAACTGGCTGCAAGTGTGATTTAGTTATTGCCAACACCTGTTAGGTGCCACAGGTAAGTTACAGGTGCTGTTAATTAGACAAATTAGAGAAGCATCACATGATTTTTCGCACAGTGCCAATACTTTTGTCCACCCTCTTTTTTATGTTTGGTGTGGAATTATATCCAATTTGGCTTTAGGACAATTCTTTTTGTGTTTTTTCATTTAAGACAAATTAAATGAAGATAATAATAACAAAGAATTTGTGTTTGCAATCATTTTCAGGAAGAAAATGAGTATTATCTGACAGAATTGCAGGGGTGTCAATACTTTTGGCCATGACTGTATATAGAGGCCAATCTAATAAGGGACAAAAACAAACTGGCACAAGCAGTAACATGTGGATGGTAATTCAGCACAACCCCAGCCGGAGCTTGCTGACCCACACAAAACTGAAATAGACAATACCAGATCAAATGTGATCAATAGCAAAAGAACACTTAGGTAAGCATGCAAGGACTGAGCTGGAAACTAAGACCTCAGAAGGCAGGAAAAATTACCAGCAGGGATAGAGGGAGTCGGCTGTCTTAAATCCAGTCTGAAACCCCAGATCTCCAATCGTCTTCCTCATTATCAGGTGGCAAGCCTCTGTTAATCAGATCAGCTCCATTACCTCCAGTAACCACCAGAGGGAGCCCAGAAAGAGAAATCACAACCCCTCTGTCAATTTGACCAGCTCCACTACCTTCAGTAGTAACCAGAGGTAGGCCAGAATGCGAATTCACAACACGATACTGTTTGAGAAGCGGACAGCTCTATATGGTGGAAATAGAAATGGAAATGTCCGTATATGTATTTACGGACTCACACACACACTTTGTCTCTGTATGTATTTGACCATAATCCAAACAGCAGATATACGATACTGTTTGAGAAGCGGACAGCTCTATACGGTGTATGGAAAAATGGAAATGTCCGTATATGTATTTACGGACTCACACACACACGCTGTCTCTGTATAGATTTGACCGTAATCCAAACAGCAGATATACGATACTGTTTGAGAAGTGGACAGCTCTATGCGGTGTATGTATGGAAAAATTTCAATCTCAATCTATTTTTTTCTGGAGTCACACACAGATAGCATGTATTTGTCCGTGATACCAGCCGGTACATGGTAGTGTGTGAGGAGCGTACACCTCTATATGGTGTGTGAAAAAATGAACGTTCGGTAGCTGTGCAGCCAAAATGAATAAAAGTAGGAGTGCTTTGAAAAAAGCAGCCTGCACAGTAGTGTGCACACAGCAATGCAGCTATCATGTAGCCTAATAAGGCAGCCTAATAACCAGTGCTGCTGCACACAAAAAATTCCTCCCCTGTCACTGCACACTAACTGTACAGTGAAAATCGCTATCAGCAGAAGCACAGATTTTTTTTTTTTCCTGCCAAAACACTCTCCCTATTGAGAACGAGCAGCAGCAACCTCTCCCTATGCTAAGAACGGCAGAAGTAAAATGGCGGTCAGGGCTTTTATAGCCACTGTGACGCCACACAGAGCAAGCCAATCACTTGAATGTCCTTCTCTAAGATGGTGGTGGCCGCTTCCCATGTCATCACATTGCCCACAGTGTGCGTCCTTGATTATTGGCTGAGAAAAGAGGCTGGAAGCATTTTGGGAAACCCAACTTTGGCGCTCAGGTCGGTGACCGCATGGCCGACCTCACGTTATGGTCGGGTTTCGCTCGGCGAAACCCGACTTTGGCAAAAGTCGGCGACTTATGAATCTGGCCGACCCATTTCGCTCAACTCTAGTTGTGATATCATCGGATCTTACCAAATATCACAGCTGCTCACCTGACTCATTATGATGTCACTGTGGTTTGCCTACATATAGAACAACCTGTATCAGCGGCGTAATCTACCTTCAAAAGAGTCAGACCATGGTACTATGAATGGGGAGAGGCTTGGTGCCAAATGCTCAGCATGTACCCACTTTTATACTTTTTATCCCGATTATTGGGCCCGGCGGCCCTTATAGCCAGAAATGTCAGCAGATTTACCCTCTAGATAAGCAGAGAGACGCTCTCATGATTGGCCACCCGAATCTTCTGATGTGGAATAACCCTGCCTGCGCTTTGACTCTGCCAATGGTCCCGCTGTTCTCTTGGGTGGCCCCATTGAGTATTTTGAGCTATGGAGCGCCATGATTTCTATTGTTGACCTTGAGCTGAATGTAAGCTTTTTTTATGCAAGTACAGTAATGCCACAATAGAGATTTTAACTTGGTATCACTGTAAGGCTGGGGTCACACTTGCATGTGCTATGCGAGAAACTTGCGCCTCAATACCAGTCACTGCCGCCGGTACTCGGGACTGGAGTGTGCGGCTGCATGTCTTTTTTTTGTGCAGCTGAATGCTCCGATACGAACAGCAGGCAGAAGTCCCGGGTTTTCAAGTGAGTTTCTTGCATTATACACGCAAGTGTTACCTCAGCCTAATAGAACTCATCCTCAGGATTAAGTTTTCAGATCATTTAAACTACCTTGTTAAAGTTGTAAAAATGGAATGAAAAAAACATTGTTACTAGAGTTGAGCGAAACGGGTCAAAAAAATTCAAAAGTCGCCGACTTTTGGCAAAGTCGGGTTTCATGAAACGAAACCCGACCCTAGGATGAGGTCGGCCACGACGTCGGCGACTTACGCGCCAAAGTCGCGTTTCAAAAGTTTGTTTTGCGCTCTTTTTCAGCCAATCAGGATCCACGGACACTGTGGGCAATGTGATGACATAGGCAGGGGTCACCACCATTTTTCAGAAGGGCATGCAAGTGATTGGCTTGCTTTGGTGAGCGTCACAGGGGGTATAAAAGGGCGTGCACGCCGACCGCCATCTTACTTCTGCCGATCTCAGTATAGGGAGAGGTTGCTGATTCTGTAGGGAGAGCGTTAGGCAGGGAAGAAGACAAAAAACTGCTTCTGCTGCTAGCGATTTGGCCTGCACAACACACCAGTCACTGTGTGTGCAGTGCAAGGGGAGGCTACATAGTGGTGTATCAGTGGTGTTGGTTGTTGGGCTGCCTTCTAAGGCTTCCTGACATTCCTGCATTGCTGTTTACCCACTGCTCCGCAAACTGCTTTTTTAAAAGCAATCCAATCTCCCTTATCCTCTAGTCACTTTTGTCACAGCTGTCCCATCGAGCCTGTGACATAGCGCTCAGATATCAGTGGGCCTCACACAATCCAAAAGTGTCCAGTGTCCAAAAGTGTGTGCAGAGATTCAAAATCTCCCTTATCCTCTAGTCACTTTGGTCACAGCTGTGCCATCGAGCCTGTCACATAGCGCTCAGATATTCATTGGGCCTCACACAATCCAAAAGTGTCCAGTGTCCAAAAGTGTGTGCAGAGATTCAAAATCTCCCTTATCCTCTAGTCACTTTGGTCACAGCTGTTCCATCGAGCCTGTCACATAGCGCTCAGATATCAGTGGGCCTCACACAATCCCAAAGTGTCCAGGGTCCAAAAGTGTGTGCAGAGATTGAAAATCTCCCTTATCCTCTAGTCACTTTGGTCACAGCTGTGCCATCGAGCCTGTCACATAGCGCTCAGATATTCATTGGGCCTCACACAATCCAAAAGTGTCCAGTGTCCAAAAGTGTGTGCAGAGATTCAAAATCTCCCTTATCCTCTAGTCACTTTGGTCACAGCTGTGCCATCGAGCCTGTGACATAGCGCTCAGATATCAGTGGGCCTCACACAATCCAAAAGTGTCCAGTGTCCAAAAGTGTGTGCAGAGATTGAAAATCTCCCTTATCCTCTAGTCACTTTGGTCACAGCTGTGCCATCGAGCCTGTCACATAGCGCTCAGATATTCATTGGGCCTCACACAATCCAAAAGTGTCCAGTGTCTAAAAGTGTGTGCAGAGATTCAAAATCTCCCTTATCCTCTAGTCACTTTGGTCACAGCTGTGCCATCGAGCCTGTGACATAGCGCTTAGATATCAGTGGGCCTCGCACAATCCCAAAAGTGTCCAGTGTCCAAAAGTGTGTGCAGAGATTGAAAATCTCCCTTATCCTCTAGTCACTTTGGTCACAGCTGTGCCATCGAGCCTGTGATATAGCGCTCAGATGTCAGTGGGCCTCACACAATCCAAAAGTGTCCAGTGTCCAAAAGTGTGTGCAGAGATTCAAAATCTCCCTTATCCTCTAGTCACTTTGGTCACAGCTGTGCCATCGAGCCTGTCACATAGCGCTCAGATATTCATTGGGCCTCACACAATCCAAAAGTGTCCAGTGTCCAAAAGTGTGTGCAGAGATTCAAAATCTCCCTTATCCTCTAGTCACTTTGGTCACAGCTGTGCCATCGAGCCTGTGACATAGCGCTCAGATATCAGTGGGCCTCACACAATCCAAAAGTGTCCAGTGTCCAAAAGTGTGTGCAGAGATTCAAAATCTCCCTTATCCTCTAGTCACTTTGGTCACAGCTGTGCCATCGAGCCTGTCACATAGCGCTCAGATATTCATTGGGCCTCACACAATCCAAAAGTGTCCAGTGTCTAAAAGTGTGTGCAGAGATTCAAAATCTCCCTTATCCTCTAGTTACTTTGGTCACAGCTGTGCCATCGAGCCTGTGACATAGCGCTTAGATATCAGTGGGCCTCACACAATCCAAAAGTGTCCAGTGTCCAAAAGTGTGTGCAGAGATTCAAAATCTCCCTTATCCTCTAGTCACTTTGGTCACAGCTGTGCCATCGAGCCTGTGACATAGCGCTCAGATATCAGTGGGCCTCACACAATCCAAAAGTGTCCAGTGTCCAAAAGTGTGTGCAGAGATTGAAAATCTCCCTTATCCTCTAGTCACTTTGGTCACAGCTGTGCCATCGAGCCTGTCACATAGCGCTCAGATATTCATTGGGCCTCACACAATCCAAAAGTGTCCAGTGTCCAAAAGTGTGTGCAGAGATTCAAAATCTCCCTTATCCTCTAGTCACTTTGGTCACAGCTGTGCCATCGAGCCTGTCACATAGCGCTCAGATATTCATTGGGCCTCACACAATCCAAAAGTGTCCAGTGTCTAAAAGTGTGTGCAGAGATTCAAAATCTCCCTTATCCTCTAGTTACTTTGGTCACAGCTGTGCCATCGAGCCTGTGACATAGCACTCAGATATCAGTGGGCCTCACACAATCCAAAAGTGTCCAGTGTCCAAAAGTGTGTGCAGAGTTTCAAAATCTCCCTTATCCTCTAGTCACTTTGGTCACAGCTGTGCCATCGAGCCTGTGACATAGCGCTCAGATATCAGTGGGCCTCACACAATCCAAAAGTGTCCAGTGTCCAAAAGTGTGTGCAGAGATTGAAAATCTCCCTTATCCTCTAGTCACTTTGGTCACAGCTGTGCCATCGAGCCTGTCACATAGCGCTCAGATATTCATTGGGCCTCACACAATCCAAAAGTGTCCAGTGTCCAAAAGTGTGTGCAGAGATTCAAAATCTCCCTTATCCTCTAGTCACTTTGGTCACAGCTGTGCCATCGAGCCTGTCACATAGCACTCAGATATCAGTGGGCCTCACACAATCCAAAAGTGTCCAGTGTCCAAAAGTGTGTGCAGAGATTCAAAATCTCCCTTATCCTCTAGTCACTTTGGTAACAGCTGTGCCATCGAGCCTGTCACATAGCGCTCAGATATCAGTGGGCCTCACACAATCCAAAAGTGTCCAGTGTCCACAAGTGTCTGCAGAAATTCAAAATCTCCCCTGTCCTATAGACACCTTGTACCTTGTTTTACATTACTATATAGTTTGTTGGATTTTGTCTACATTTCTACCAAGAATGAGGAAGGCTGGTGGAAGAGGCCGTGGAATTGGGCGGGGGTTGGCAGCTGGTAATGATGGTGTTGGTGGTGGATCTGATGGTAGTGGCAAGAGCAAAATAGGACCGAATGCAGGAGGTGTTGAGCCTGCGTCATCGTCTGGCTACATAAGGCCTCGAACTCTTAGTTTTCTAGGAGTTGGCAAACCGCTTTTAAAGCCAGAGCATCAGGAAAAAGTTTTGTCTTACATTGCTGACTCAGCCTCCAGCTCTATCGCCTCCTCTTCTTCAGTTGTAAAAAGTAAAAGCACTGAGTCATCATTGGAGGCTCATGTTCATGAACCACACCTTTCCTTGTGTCCTTCACCCCAACCAAGATTGAAGGATGACGCAGGCCATACTACTGATTACTCCATGGAGCTGTTTTCACATACCATGCCTGGATTATCAAGTGAAATGGTGAATTACCCAGGCCAAGATGAATCTGACATGGAGTGCACTGATGCACAGCCGCTGATGGATGATTCTGCTGGTACATTCACTCAGAGCACTACATTGTCCTCGCAGTGTACAGAGCCAGATTCTGACCCTGATGAGACTCAGGTGCCCCTTCCCGCACACTATACCACCATACACGGTGACACAGAGTAAGGTGCACATGACATAGAAGAGGAGGTGATGGATGACCCAGTTGTTGACCCAGATTGGCATCCATTGGGGGAAGAGGGTGCTGCTTCCAATAGCTCAGATGAGGAGCATCCACAGCAGACATCGACATCGCAACAGCTGTTATCTGGCAGGCCCGTAGCACTCCAAAGACAGGTTCCAAACATCAAAAGAGTTGCTGGACAGCTTGTCCAGAGGGTCAAAAGATCACAGCGTGCTAGGCCGCAAAATGTCTGCCAAAGTAGGAAGAGTGCAGTGTGGCACTTTTTTGAACAAAATCCTCATGATCAGGCCAAGGTTATCTGTAAGAAGTGCGCAAAGACCTTTAGCCGAGGGAAAAATCTGAAAAATTTGAATACCAGTTGCATGCGTAGATATTTAACCAGCATGCACTTGCAAGCATGGACACAACACCAAACCTCAAGTGCCACATGTGCAACTGATCACAACGAAGGTAGTCAGCAATGCTACATTGTTTCCCCCACTGTAAGCCCACCGGTTAGCACAGCAGCAAATGTTGAGGTGTCGTTGCAAGACCACAGCAGTCAGGGAATCCCACTGTTATATCAACGAAAGACTGATTCTAGGCCATCAGAAAGAACACCAACTCCATCACCATCATCAACTCTCTCTCAGTCCGCCCTGTCCACCGCTACTTCCACCATATGCAGCTCTCAAGTCCAGCTCACCCTCCCAGACACTATGAGTAGGTCAAGAAAGTACTCAGTCTCTCATCCGCGTACACTGGGTTTGAACGCCCATATTGCCAAACTAATCTCGTTTGAGATGATGCCCTTTCGGTTGGTGGAAAGCACAGCTTTCCGCGAACTCATGGCCTATGCAGTACCACGCTAAGACCTACCCAGTCGCCACTTCTTCTCTCGCAAAGCCATCCCAGCCCTCCACCATCATGTGAAAGACCGCATTGTCCATGCACTCAAGCAGTCAGTGAGCGGAAAGGTGGACCTCACAACTGATGCATGGTCCAGTCGGCATGGCCAGGGCCGTTACGTGTCCATCACTGCGCACTGGGTTAATGTGGTGGATGCAGGGTCCACAGGGGACAGCGGTGGTGGGACAGTGCTGCCTAGCCCACGGTATAGGAAACAGTTGGCTGTAGGCGTTCCACCCTCCTCCTCCTCCTCCTCCTCCAGAAGCGAAAGCTCGTCCACAGAGCGCAGTCGTACGAGTACTCCATCTGCAGCTGCCACTGTTGCACACGATGTGTCCCCCTATCGAGCAGCTAGTGGAAAGCGTCAGCAGGCTGTGTTGCAGATGATGTGTTTGGGCAACAGACACACCGAAGAGGTGCTGGCCGAGTACTTGAAGCGACAAACTGAGTCATGGCTGGGCAGTGTACATCTTGAGGCAGGCAAGGTAGTTAGTGATAACGGCCGTAATTTTGTGGCAGCCATAGCCCTTTCAAAACTCAGCCACATACCTTGCTTGGCTCACACCTTGAACCTGGTGGTGCAGTGCTTCCTCAAAAATTATCTGGAGTTAACAGCCCTGCTCCAGAAGGTGCGAAGACTGTGCGCGCACATCCGCCGTTCGCCTGTACACTCCGTTCGTATGCAGAAGCTGCAGCGATTGCTCCACCTTCCCAACCACCGCCTCATTATCGACATTGCAACAAGGTGGAACTCCACCCTGCACATGGTGGAGCGGCTGTGCGAGCAGAGGCAGGCCATAATGCATTTGTGGGAGGATACACGGCCAGGCACTTTGAGAGCAGACATGGAGTTGACAGGTGTGCAGTGGTCGAAGCTGAAAGATCTCTGTAAAGTCCTTCAGTGTTTTGAGGAATGCACACGGCTGGTAAGCGCAGACGACGCCATCCTAAGCATGAACATCCCACTTATGCGTCTGCTCATGCAAACTTTGGCGCACCTTAAGGAGCAGGCATCTGCAGCCAATGTTGATGAGGAGGAAGAGGAGGAGGGAATCCTTGATGACATTCAGCCATTGTCTGCTCAGGGACCTCTCCTGGACGAGGTGGAGGAAGAAGAGGAGGAGGAGGATGATGATGGGGATGATTACTTAGGGGAGGAGGATGCATCTCGTGGGGCAAGTGAAAATGTTGGCGTGGCAAGGTCTGGTACAGGGTTTGTGCGTGACTGGAGGGATGTGGATTTGCCAGAAAGTGCTCCTCCACCCAGCACTCGCAGTGCATCATTGACACCTGGAACATTGGCCCACATGTCAGATTATGCCTTGCAGATCCTAAAAAGAGACCCCCGCATTGCCAAAATGATGAACGATGACGACTACTGGTTGGCCAGCATCCTGGATCCACGCTATAAAGGCAAATTACAAAACATCATGCCACAGGAGAACCTTGACCTAATATTGGCTAATAAACAAGCAACTCTGGTAAATCGGTTGCTTGAGGCATTCCCAGCACACAGCAGCGGTGATGGTTCTCACACGAGCTGTACGGGCCGGGGGCAGCTTGGCAGAGGTGTTCGTGGTGCACACAGCAGAAGTGGCGTTGGAGACAGGGGTTTCATGACAATGTTGTGGACTGATTTTTCAAATACCGCTCACACAACTGGTAATACTGCATCGATGGAAAGTGACAGGAGACAGCAGTTGTCAACTATGGTTACAAACTACTTTTCCTCCCATATCGATGTTCTCCCACACAGGTCATTCCCCTTTGACTATTGGGCCGCTAAACTGGACACCTGGCCTGAATTGGCCCAATATGCCTTACAGGTGCTCGCTTGCCAAGCTGCAAGTGTGCTATCGGAAAGAGTCTTCAGTGCAGCTGGATCAATCCTGACAGAAAAAAGGACCCGTCTGTCAACCCAAAATGTGGATGATCTAACCTTCATTAAAATGAACCATGCATGGGTTTCCAAGGATTTTGTCCCACCTTCCCCTGATGACACATAGGGTGACAGAAAAATGGCTTGCTTTGGTCCACCTCTTCCTGGGACTTCACCTATTTCGCCTTTTGCATCAGCTGAATGTCCAACATCAACATATGCCACTTTCTAAAACTCCCTAACTGTGCTGCCTCCCCCCCCATGGCCGGGGTCACCACCTAGCGCACGACACCGTGCGAGTGCCGTTGCCCTGGACAGGTGGGTAGGCCGACTCTTGGGCGCGGGCACTGGCACAGGGTCCCTCATAGTGCAATCAAGTGTCTCTGACGGTGGTGGTGCACACCCGCCGTCAGACACACCGCTGTACTATGAGGGGCCCAGTGCCAGTACCGACGCCCACGAGTGGGCCCCCCTTGCTTGGGCAGGGCCCCAGCATTTGCAGTCTTTACCTCTCCCTGCTCCTCCGCTGTGTAATCTGGGCCGTCAAATCCATACTGTGCCTGACACCGTCTGAGCCTGCCTCCTGCTGTATAGACATATATTTTGAATGTGCACGCTATCCATACATGTTATCCGGGGATACGGTACCCTTTCTAACCTTTGTGCAATCACGTGCAATCCATACTGGGCCTAACACCGTCTGAGCCTGCCTCCTGCTGTATAGACATATTTTGAATGTGTACGCTATCCATACATGTTATCCAGGGATACGGTACCCTTTCTAACCTTTGTGCAATCATGTGCAATCCATACTGGGCGTAACACCGTCTGAGCCTGCCTCCTGAGACATATATTTTGAATGTGTACGCTATCCATACATGTTATCCGGGGATACGATACCCTTTCTAACCTTTGTGCAATCACGTGCAATCCATACTGGGCCTAACACCGTCTGAGCCTGCCTCCTGAGACATATATTTTGAATGTGTACGCTATCCATACATGTTATCCAGGGATACGGTACCCTTTCTAACCTTTGTGCAATCACGTGCAATCCATAATGGGCCTAACACCGTCTGAGCCTGCCTCCTGAGACATATATTTTGAATGTGTACGCTATCCATACATGTTATCTGGGGATACGGTACCCTTTCTAACCTTTGTGCAATCACGTGCAATCCATACTGGGCCTAACACCGTCTGAGCCTGCCTCCTGCTGTATAGACATATATTTTGAATGTGTACGCTATCCATACATGTTATCCGGGGATACGGTACCCTTTCTAACCTTTGTGCAATCACGTGCAATCCATACTGGGCCTAACACCGTCTGAGCCTGCCTCCTGAGACATATATTTTGAATGTGTACGCTATCCATACATGTTATCTGGGGATACTGTACCCTTTCTCACCTTTGTGCAATCACGTGTAATCCATACTGGGCGTGAGAACGGCTGGCGAGCTGTTAAGCAAGCTACAGCACCTGTGGTTTGCACACGTAAGTTTTTCATTTTTTCAGGAATGACGGTTAGGCCTAATTCCGGAACTGCGGTTGACCTGCACTTACTGGGAAATCATTGTTCGCGGGCAATAATTGTAATCAGTGATCCCCATCACTAACGTTGTTCAGCAGGTTATCTGCACCTGTAAGCGACAAACGCTGGCCTTTTCAGTGTAGCGCACATGCAGCCACGGACATGTAAGGGCATGACACACCAGTTATTGGCCAATCTCATGTGCCAGAGCCTCACGTGTCCCTCTAGTAAGCCGGACTCGGACCGCGGGGCATGACGGAGTCTCGTTCGTTAACGGAATTAAGCTTGCAATGTGTGCATCTGTTCTGTAGCTGGCATGGTTGAGGTTTCCCAGGTGGAGTCGAATTTAACCGTAGGCTCCACTCCTGGTGGTGCCCTTCTGGACATTCCTTTAAGGTTCAGCTTTGCAACCATACTGCCCACGTAAAACAAACACTTTGCCTTCATGAACGCTGTTTGGAGGGTCATGACTCGTGGGAATAACGCCGCCCAATCAGTTAACCTGCTAGAGAGATCCTTCGTTGCTCCCAAGCATGACATCACACTCCCTAGGAAGAATGTAATGCCACTGTGGCGACCGTACTCCTGGGGGCGACACAAGTGCACTGATGCCCAGCCACTGCTCGATGAATCTGCTGGTACATTGACCCAGACCACTACATTCCCCTCGCACGCTACCCGGCCTGAATCTGACCCTGATGAAACTCAGGTTACCCTTCCCATATACAGTTCCATCTTACACGGTGACAAAGAGGAAGCTGCAGATGAAAGTGCAGGTTCGGCCCACCCGCCATCAGACACACCACCGTACTATCAGGGGCCCTGTGCCAGTGCCATCGCCAACGAGTGGGCCCCCCCTGCTTGCCCAGGATCACAGCACTTGCAAAGTTGAAATACTGTACAGTGAGATGGAAGATGGGGACGACGAGGAGTCTAGACTATTACAGGGATTCCCTAGCGAGGAGACTTATTTGATTGTTTTCAATGTTGGGACAGCAATTTTTGGGGAGCACTATACTCTGGAGAATGATAGATGGGGCCCACCATACACTGGAACATTCCAAAGGTGGACATCAGACACTGGAGCAGCATTTACAGGGCCCATTATACACTAGAGCATTAGAAATGGGGCCCATTATGTTTGGAGCATTATTTGGGCCCATAAGACAGTGGAGCTTCATCCATGGGGACCAACATATACTGTAGCATTATGTGGAGCTCATCATATACTGTTTCAAACATTATATGGGACCAATGATTCTGTATGGAGAAATAGATGGGCCTCGTCATGAGATGTAAAAAGTGAGGTATTTTTCATTGTACTATACCGCTATTTCTCTGCCGTATCGGAGCATGATGAGTTGTGGTATGTGTTAAAGGGGCGCTCTTTCGCCCAGGGCACATGAAAACCTGCAGCCAGCCCTCCCCCCCACAACTTTAGCCAAATAACCCCCATTTTTCAGTGCGTAACTTGTATTATGAAGTTAATCAAGGTTGACAAGCTTCAGTAAGAAGAATTGATGCTTTTGGCATTCAAATGGGCACTGTAGGTGTGTTTCCTGTCCTCCTCTCACTGCCGACTTTTATTCCCCATTGACTTACATTGGGTTTCGTGTTTCGGGACGACCCCGACTTTTCCCTATAATCGGACGATCTTGCTCGACCCGACTTTTGGAAAAGTCGGGTTTCACGAAACGAAACGCGACCGTAAAAAACCAAAAGTCGCTCAACTCTAATTGTTATCATTGCCAATTTTTTCAATTCATCCTTTTATTCCCCAATACATTATGTAGTAATTAGAGATGAGCGAGCACTAAATTGCTCGGGTGCTTGTTACTCGAACCAAGCAATTCCTCATACTTGCATGCTCGTTTCCAGTAACGAGTATAATGGGAGTCAATAGGAAAGCCGAGCTTTTTTCCGGCAGACCCTACAATGAGGTCTGAGGGGCAGTGAAAATGTTCAAATGGATGGGAAAGTGCTGAATGGAAGGAGAACATCATGATGAAGACCCCTGGAAGCGTCTCTGACCCCCAGATCACTGCTCAGAACAATGGGGTCAGAGTTTTACTCCACTTTTAGAAGTGACAAGAAATCATTCCAAACCCATGAGAAATTGCATTTTACAGGAAAAAAATGTTAAGAAACATTTTTTCCTGTTTAACGAGTGGTAAATCAAGTAAAATTTAAAAGGATGTAAAAAAGTGTAATTTAAGCAAACCAAAATTGATTTTTTTTTGTTGAAAAATAAGAAATTTCAGTTTAACATATTTACCATTTACAATTCTGACCACTGTCTCTTAAGGTAATAACTCTGGAACCCTTCCATGGATCCCGGTGATTCCGACTTTGTTTTCTCATGACATATTGTACTTCAAAATAGCAGTAAAATTTATTTGATATAACTTGCGTTTATTTGTGATAAAAACAGAAATTTGGAGAAAATTTGGAGAATTTTGCAATTTTCAAATGCCCTTAAATCAGAGTTATTTCACTCAAAATAGTTAATAAATAACATTTCACAAATGTCGACTTTACATCAGCACAATATTTGAAACAACTTTTTTTTATTGTTAGGAAATTATAAGGGTTAAAAGTTGACCAGCGTTTTCTCATTTTTCCAACAAAATTTACAAAACCATTTTTTTAGTGATCGCTTTACATTTGAAGTGACTTTGAGGGGTGTACATGACAGAAAATACCCAAAAGTGACACCATTCTAAAAATTGCACCCCTCGAGGTGCTCAAAACCACATTCAAAAAGTGAAATTGCACCATACAATTTCTAGTGCAATTCCTCCTGAGTACGATGATACCACATATGAAGGAGAAAACTACTGTTTTGGTGCATGGCCGGGCTTTTGGAATAAAAATGTGCTCAGATCATTAGCGGAAGCCATGTCCCGTTTGGAGAGCCCCTGATGTTCCTAAACAATAGAAACCCTCCACAAGTGACCCCATTTTAGAAACTAGGCCCCTCAAGGAAAGTATTTAGATGTGTGGTGAGCACCTTTAAACCCCAGATGCTTCACAAACGTTTATATCATTCAAAATTTAAAAAAAAAACACATTTTCCCCACAAAAATATTATTTTAGCCCCAAGTTTTTTTTATTTTCACAAGGGTAACAGGAGAAATTGCACCAAACAATTTGTTGTGCAAATTCTTCTGAATGCGCCGATACCCCATATGTTGGGGAATACTACTTTTCAGGCACAGTGCAAAGCCCAGAAGACACCTATCCATTACTAATCCTAGAGTTATTCAAGGGTTAAATAAACACACACACAATACGAACAAAGTATTTTAATGAAAAAATACACCACACACAGTGTTTAAATCTTTACTATACTCCTAATTCCATAGCGACGCCATTGTTCTCCTGTAAAAAATTATAAAATAATAAACCAACAATATACATTACCTGTCCGGCGCTCAGTCCTGTCCCACGGCGTAATCCATCTCGGGGGTGTTAATCAGTTTACAGCCGGAGCACTGCTAACACAGCCGCTCCGACTGTAAGCTATTGGGGAATGAATGGAAGCAGCTGGCGCATGCTCAGTAACTAGTGGTGACATCACCACTCTTCACTGAGCCTGCGCCTAGCTTCCATTCATGTTCAAAGACATGTTCACCGATCACGTAATTCTCTATGGCTGAGAAATGGATGCCTGCAGATTTTTTTTTTCTTAGGAGTGGAAAATAAAAATGACTTTTTGAAGGTCGTGATGAAAAAAGAAAAGTGGTTAAACAGAGTTAAATTCATAGAAATGCATATTCTTACATTGCACTGGGTAACTCCTCACAAACGCTTGTAGTTAAACTTTGGAAATGTTCCCATAAAATGCTTATTTGTGAAGTTTTCTTTCAATTCATCATCTTCATTTGTTTATTAAGGGTTCATACACTTAGGTAAGATATTTTCCATTCACAGGTGCCTCCGTCAATATGCAATGAAGCGTGCAAACCTGGATACAGAAAGGCAAAGCGAGAAGGGGAACCTCCATGCTGTTACGATTGTGTCCGGTGCCCTAAGGGTGAAATGTCCAATATAACAGGTCGGTGACACTGAAGTATGTGCGAAGGGTGAAAAGCTTGGGTTGAAAAATATTTATGGACACATCCATAATGGACCCCAATAGGGTAGATAATGTAGGGGAGATGTAAAACGCAAATAAGAAAACGTTATACCCACTAGGACTCTGTTCACTGTTGCTTTTTTTTCAGCCAATCACTTCTCCATCTGTGCCACTGTGTCCATCCAGTTTGCGCTGATGTTACCTGTCACTGAGATAACGCGACAGAGAGTGGCCAGAAGATTTGATTGCATGAACTCCTGCACTGATTTGAACTGCTTCACCATCCTATTAACCAGCATAGGTTTTGCTTGCTATGTCATTGAAATGGTTAATCAATTCAGTTGATCATGGATTGTCTCAGCTGTTCAGTGATGGCCACTCCCCTCTGATATACAGTATATTGCTTTTTTTTCTTCCTGGCTCTTTTCAAAAACTTGCAAGCTTATACCTTTGCCTAATGGTTCAGTATTCCATCGTCGAAACCTATGTAACCTCCCCGCCATTATTAAACTATTATTATTGTTTATGTCTTGTGGTTTTTCCATAGAACTATTGGTAAATCACAAATATGTTTTTCTTTCATGGATTGGAGGACCAATGAAAATATTTTTGATTTATTTATCTTTGATTTGTATTATAACATTCATGTCTTATTTTTGCAGTAACAGACATTTCTTGAGAAAGTAAACATTACGCCGAAACGTTGATACCAATGTGTCTGTATTCCATCGGGTCCATTATTGAGAAGTATATTCTTTTTGCGTCAATAAATTTATCAAATTTACTACTTTTTTGTGTGGCAGAGTTTCTCTAATTTATTGATTTTTTTTTACCCTTTAGCACCTATTTAACAGCAGAGAGCATTCCTTACTCTTCAATTTTTATAAAGTATATGATTGCCATTGGCAATTGGGAAGTGTCAGTGATAGTTCACATTTCCTGGTTTAGTTATGAAGAAGTTCAGTGTTTGGAGTAGGCAGTTGGAGAGTTGGTCAGGAGATTTCTGTGTGGAGTTGGTTTTGTTTATCCTTATCCTTCTCTCTCATTTGGATTCTCCTTCCTATTTTCCTCTCTGTTGTATATGTATGATTATAGTTTTCTTTTATCCCTGTCTGTCTACCCCTGTCAGTCTGGTTAGTGTAGTCCTATACAGTTTGACCTCATACCTGTCTGGGTGGGGGAGGGAACAGATAAAGGTTAAGATAGGAGCATTGGTACAGTAGGTATATGACCCTGGCATTTCCATTTTCCATAGTAATCCTGAGGACAGTGATAGCCTAGGATGCCCCCTAGTTCCAGGAATCTGCTAGATGCCCACAGTCCCTAGACACTACATGACTTTACATTTATTAACTTCATGCATGTGTAGATTGCATATTTTATTTATTTCAGTACAGAATAGAACAGAGTAGGAAGAGACCTGAATTACTGCAGCTATTTATTTCCTCCCTGGACATGATAGATAGTGTGACATAGCGATCACTAGTGGGTTGGGATGTACTCGCTTGGCAGTGATATAACATGCAGGAGGACTGTATTTTCTTAAAAGTTCACCTGGGTTTATTGCTCCATAACCCCAGCAGCACAAACACAAGGTAAAACAGCCTTTAGATCCGACAAAACAAAATAACAATGTTCATAAGCAGGGCTTAGCTCCGTCAGACCTGTGGTCACACAGGTCTGGTTATTTGTCCAGGATTCAGGCTAGGTCTGGAGCCAAACACACATAATTCCCCAGGCTCAGGGTTACCTGCTTATGAGGTCCGCAGTTTTCCCAGCCTGGCTTCATATAGGTCCTGTCAGCCCAGACCCTCATTGCCTTCTGGACTCCACAGGAGCACTCAACCGCTCCAGTCATACACACGGGTCTCCACAGTCCCTCACTGACCCCGGTCAGTATCAATCTTGGTTGTCTGACCGTCCACTCCGGAGGTATCTCACATACCACTCTATAGTGTCCAGCCTGGACACAGGGAGATCTGTCAACCCTGACAGACTCCCACACACTCTCTGCCATGTGCTAAACACACCTCCAATACATAGCTTGTAACCACACCCACAGGTGGTCACATGGTCATGACCTCAATGCAGGTCCTCAAACATCTGCAGGTCCTGAAGGAAAACAGGGGTACAGTGAGCACCTTCACCCAGAGGTGAGGTAATATGGGTAGCCAGATCCTCTCATCTCTCATAGCTACCCACAACACAGGCCAGGTGCACTAAATGACATATTAGTGCTCATGTGCACTAAAGACAAAATACTCCGGGTTGCATCACAGGGATGCTCACTACAAGTCCCAGAGAACATCCCAGGCTTACAGCGCAGAAGACCTCCTCCTTTGCGCCACACACCAGCCATGCACCACAATGCCGGTCACTGTCTCACAATAGATAGATAGGAAAAATAATGTTACCTAAGACAAGCTATGTATGTGCATGTACAGGAAACTGTAACAAGACTGGTGGAACCACTGTTCCATGGCCCGAGCAGCATAAGTGATCACATGACTATTCTCTAGAGCCTCTGATGTGGTTAGGCTTGGCTCCCGATAAACACCAGGTGCTACTCCAGGAAAAAACAGCTGACCCCCAAGGGATTAGTGGCTGGAACCGCCCGGAGGGTGAGGACAGCTGATGCTGGCAGGCAGTGGAAGGAGTGGATTATTATGGCTGATACACAGGTTGGCATGGCAAGCACTGGCGGATCCGTCTGATGTACAGACTGGCATGACGGGTGCAAACAGGTCCGTCTGATATACAGACTGGCATGGTAGGTGCAGGTGCACCCGACTGATTTGCAGACTGGGATGCCAGATACAGGGGTGTCTAGCTGATATACAGATTGACATGACAAGTGCAGGCAGTTCCATCTGATATACAAACTGTCACGGCAGATGCTGGAGAATACAGACTAACATGGAATATATTGGCAAGGAGGTTAGGGATGGACAGACACTAGCGGGAACTAGCAGACTGGGACCTGAGAACTATCAGCAAGCGTGTTTGGGAGCAGAGTAAAAACATTGCAAAGGCACCTCCATGCAGATGGAGGTGCCTTAAATGGTAAGTGTCTCCCAGCCATTGGCTGGAGACACTTTAGGACAGCTTGTGTGGCCCCTTTAAGAAGGGGTAGCATGCCTGACCTATGCACAGTGCCTGGGCAGCAGCAGACTAGGAAGGAGGAGGGAGGGCTGGATGGGAGTGACAACAGTGAGTTGGCATCCCTGCCTGGGATGAGGGGCAGCATGCACGATGCCATGCCAGCGCTACAGTACCCTCCTTCATGCCCCCTCTTTTTCAAGCCTGCAAGAAATCTCTCCAGGAGGAGAGGGTCATGGATAATTTCCCTGGACCTCTCATCAATTCCAAACCCACTCCAGTGCACAAGAAAATAATAATCTTTATTTTTTTTATAAATCTTTATTTTTATATAGCGCTAACATATTCCGCAGCGCTTTACAGTTTGCACACATTTCATCACTGTCCCCGATGGGGCTCACAATCTAAATTCCCTATCAGTATGTCTTTGGAGTGTGGGAGGAAACCGGAGTGCCCGGAGGAAACCCACGCAAACACGGGGAGAACATACAAACTCCTTGCAGATGTTGTCCTTGGTGGGATTCGAACCCAGGACCGCTAACCACTGAGCCACCGTGCTGCCCAAAATAGGTTTTTCCTCTTACCCTTTTGGTGGCCAGAATCTTCTCTACCTTGAAAACATTTTCAGTGCTGACTGGAGCTGGAGTGGTACCAGAATCTTTGAAAAAAGGACTGAGGATGGCAGGTTTGAGTAGAGACACATGAAAGGAATTGGGGATCTGTAAAGAGGCCATTAGTTTGAACTGTAGGCTACCAGATTATTCTGAATTAGAACCTCAAACAGACCAATGAAGTGAGTATCTGGAGACAGACATACTTAGACAACAGCCAATGCTTGACCCTAGAATAAAACAGAGGCAGATCCAGACACCTCATGTCTGGGTGTCTTTTCATCCGTTCAGAGTATTTCAATAAGTTGCTCTTGGTGTTCTATACCAGATTTAACAGAGAATTCACTCATATGGTTGTTGTGTGAGAATTCAGCCCAAGGCAGGAGTTCAGCTCAGTCACTGTGGTGCACACTGACAAAGTGCCGCAGAAAGTTAGTAAGGATTTGATTGACCCGCTCTGTTTCAAAGACACAAAGGCGTTCTTTGCCTCTGCAGTCCATATCTTAGGGTTGGTCCCTTTGTGGGTGAAGGCAGAAATAGGAGCAGTTCGAGAGGAAAAATGTACAATGTACTGCGGTAATAGTCCTTCTTGGGATACATTTTCAGGCCGGTCTCATATCTGATCATAGAATCATAGAATGTTAGAGTTGGAAGGGACCTCAATGGTCATCATGTCCAACCCCCTGCTCAATGCAGAATTCACTAAACCATCTCAGACAGATGTCTTTCCAGCCTCTGTCTGAAGGCTTTCATTGAAGGAGAACTCACCACCCCTCATGGCATCTTGCTCCACTTATTGATTACCCTCACTGTCAAAAAATGTTTTCTAATATCTAATCTGTATCTTCTCCCATTCAGTCTCATGGCATTGCCTCTCATGTTTCCGTTTGCAAAGAGAATAAGGATGATCCTTTATTCTGTGAAATCTCTTCAGATATTTGCAGACATTCCCAGATCCTTTAATCATTCCTCGTAGGACATACTTTGCAGTCTGCTCACCATCCTGGCAGCTCTTCTCTGAACTTGCTCTAGTGTTTCAATGTCTTTTTTACAATGTGGTGACCAGAACTGGACACAGTATTCCAGATGTGGTCTGACGAAGTAGGAGTAGAGGGGGATAATTATTTCATGTGATCTAGACTGTATGCTTCTACTAATACATTTCAGAACTTTGTTTGACTTTTTGCTGCTGCATCACACTATTGACTCATGTGCAATCTGTGATCTATAAGTATACCCAAGTCTTTTTAACACAGGTCAAAGAAATGGAAGAGAAATCTGCTCGAAGATGCACTTTTTCATGCTTGTCAAACAGACGGTTCTTCCTTAATCTCTGTAGAACCTGGCAAATATCCCTCCAGTGTGCAGGCAGATCTGTAAAAACATCAAGATGTCACCTAGGTAAACTACCACACATGTGTAATGGATGTCCCTGAAGATGTCGTTCACCAGTTCTTGAAAGACCGCAGGGGCATTACAGAGTTCAAACAGCATAAGACTTTTCACGTGCTGCACTAATTCTTTGGAATTCATTACCCAGGTTAATACGATTAATCCCCAATCCCCACAGTTTTAAGCGTGCCCTAAAAACGCATTTGTACAGACTGGCCTACCGCCTCAACACAGAAACCTAACTATCCCTGTGTTGCCCATTCAAAATTTTTTACCATAACCAGGTTCCTCGCATCATGTTCTCACACGCTTTATGCATTTAATAGCTCTCTGTGTCTGTATTGTTACATACTTAGGCTGATAACCGGTTCACGCAGCATTACAAGAACACCCGATTCTTACACTATGGCTGGTCCAAACAGCGAAAGCAATTGTTACAATCCACCTTTCGTGTTGTTAGACATTGGGTTCCTGTCGTTGCACAGCAGGAATCCCGAGCCTTGCATTCGGCTGTCTCTCATTCCTCTCCGGCCACAGAGGAGGCTGCTCAGCACACTCTGCTCAGACCAGCTCTGTATTTCTGGTTGCTGCTGTCACCTCTGGTCCAGCTATAGCAACGCATGCTGGTCAGCAGCGAGCCACTCCAGGGACTAAGTCCTCCTTTCAGTCCACTGAGCATGCCCATGGGACGATCTCTCATTGGAGATCGGAGGTCACATGCTCAGGTCCTTCTCCAGCTTGGATTGGAGGTCAGGAAGGTCCCGGAAGGACGGGGCTATAAAAGGTTCGCATGGCCGCTCGGCTGGTGGAGGGACCAGTATAAAGGAGGTGGAGGAATTCCTGGGGCGATGAGTCAGCAGAACGAGACAGAAGGAGCAGGAGATCGTGGGAGTGACTGAGAGCCAGAGCGACTCAACAGAGTCAGGAAGGAGGCCAGAGACAGGAGATATACTTCCCCTGGACATTAGCGGGACGGCACCGAGACGACCGTCCGAGAACTGCTGCCCCACATCGACCAGCGGCCGCTGCCGCCTTCTTCCAGCCCGCTGCTGCAGCCTGCCCGCGGCCACCAGCGGCCATTGCCGCCTCGCTCCTGCCTGCGGCTGCGGCCTGCCCGCGGACACCAGCGGCCGCTGCCGCCTCACTCCAACCCGCGGCTGTGGCCTGTCCCTCGCTGCCCGCGGCCGCTCTGCCCTCACCCATGGACACGGAAAGCCCAGTGCCGTCGGCGGCCACCACTGTCCCGCTCTGGTCCGCAGCAGGGGCCGAACCTCTGCTTGCTGCGGATTCCCCATCGCAGCCGTTAGCTGCACAGGTGGCCTGTCCTTTGCTACCACACATCGCTGCCACTTGCCCCAGCCCAGGGGCTGCGGCCCATCCATCCAAAGACTCCGCCGTGGCCTGTGAGGTTCCAGTGTCATCAGAGCACTGGAGCGCGCGAAGACTCCGTCAACGCCTCAGCAACTGGGCCCAGCGACTACTAGGCCGAAAGACCACCATCCCGAACGGGGAGGGATGTCTGGACGTCTAAGTTGACTATATAATTAAGGGCCCGTAGTCGGCCATACCGCGGCCCTGTAGTGACCGGCTAGTGCTGGACGCAGTCGTGTTCTATCCGTTTGTGTTTGCTTATTTAGAGCCCCTGTGAGGGCGATCCTTGTTACCCCTTTTTTGTTGATCAGGCCGTGACTGAGGAAAGTTCCCTCTAGTCCTATAAACGTTATTATAGAAAGCACCAAATTGTCTCTCGACTAGTCACTGCATCCTGCGTACCTGCAAGCACCACACACTTTCTAGTGGAAAAATAAAAGACCTCGCTTGTCCAATCACCTGTTAAAAAGACCTAAGAAGCTAGGTGGACTTGGTTTTCCAAACATCCTAGATTATTATATGGCTTCCCAACTCGACCTAGTCAAAGGGTGGTGAAGAGTCGGAAAGATAAGCAACTGGGTTCAAATTGAATCGCACAATGCAGTTTGTAACAATTTACAAGCTTTGTGTTATGCATCCTTGGTGGAGCCTTCAAGTACCGTAAGTTAGTCGCACTTCCTCTAACGATCTCTTGCTTACATAGTTGGAAACTCTTTCATAAAAAAAAGTTTGACTGCTTCCACTCCTATTTTGTCCATAGCTCCATTGGAAACTCTAGAAATCCTAATAGGAGATCTAAATATCCAAGAATGAAAAAAAGGTCATAGAACTGATTAAGGACTTATTTGACGGTTATACTCTCCATACTTTTGAGTCCTTACACTCTTGTTTCAGAATCCCTAATAGTGAGTTCTATAAATATCTACGCATAAGACAAGCACTCCAGAAGTTCTCATTTCTTCTGAGAAATGTGAAATCAGAACTAATTTCAGCCTTATCTAAAACAACATCTACTTCAAGTGGTCTGAAACCTATATATAATTTATTGGACACAAAAAAAATGTCTTTATTAAGTCAACCCCTTTTTAACTTGGGAAAAGTTTTTAAACAAAACATTTCCAAATAATTAATGGTCCAGCTCATTGGCATTAGCCACTCGCACATGTGCTTCCTATTTAGAATCATATATGAAAACTGTGCTGAGATGTTAGTACACCCCAGTGAGATTACATATGCTATTTCCCGCATCCTCACAATTATGCTGGCTTAATTGTGGCTCTAAGGGTTCTCTACTCAATACTCTTTGGACCTGCCTGCTATTAGCCCCCATCTGGAAGGTGGTCTTCACACTTATTTCATCATTAAATTACTACACAGTGCAACCTTCACCATCTTTAGCGCTGCTCTTATTGGGAATTCATTCTATTGATTCTAAACATACAGTAGAATACTTGTGATCACTAGATATTGGAAATCCTCTGGGATACCCATAATTGGAGAAATCATTCATTGAATAAATAGAACTTGTGTACTTGAAAAAAATGTTAGCATAGAAAAATAATAAGATGCCTACATTTATGGTAAGTGAGAGAGCTTGGCGAGACCATCCTGAAAATATTACTAAGCTCTGATTTTGAAATATTTTCCTGGTTGTTTGGATATTTTTCAATATATTGTTTAGTCCTGTATGTTATGTTATTCTCTTACAATGTACGTTCTGATTAGTCTATTTGTGTTGTGTAAACATGTTGTTATTCTTTTAAAACCAAATAATCAATCAATCAAATTTATTATCGCCAAGTACATATTACACATATACAAGGAATTCTTTGTGGCAAAGAGGCAACATAATATATAACAACAGATACAACAAGTAACATCTAACAAGACAGATACAGTATATAGTCTACACATGACGATTTAATTGTTGAACAGAGAGTGGATAGAAGCTGTTCATATGGCGGTTGGAGCTGCATTTGGGGACTCTGAAGCGACGTCCTGAAGGGAGTAGTTGGAATGAGGAGTGTCCCGGGTGAGAGGGATCGGATGAAATTTTCAATTCGTGGGATCGAATACTCTTATCATAAAGATCCTGGATTTTAGGCAGGGGGGAACCTATAATTCTCTCTGCTGTTCTGAAAGTCCTTTGTAAGCGGAGTTTGTCATGCGCAGTGGCTCCCCCATACCAGACTATCAGAGAGGAACAAATCACAGATCTGATGACAGCATTAAAGAATAAGATCAGCAGATTCTTAGACAAACCATATCTTTTCAGCTGACGCAGGAAGAATATCCTCTGTTGTACTTTTCTTATAACAGCATCCACGTTTTCCCCCCATTTAAGATCATGAGAGATGATAACACCAAGGAATTTGGTCTCTGTGACCCTAAGAACCACTTCGTCATGGATGTAGATTGGAAGTATCTCATGTTGATCTTTCCTAAAATCCACAACCATCTCAGCAGTTTTTTTAGTGTTGAGTACAAGATTATTGGCTTTACACCAGTCACATATTCTTTCCACCTCACTCCGATACAAGTCTTCAGCATTTCCCCCGATGAGACCAATCAGTGTCATATCATCGGCAAATTTCAAGATTTTTACTGAGTCTGATGAAGAGATGCAATCATTCGTATAGAGAGAAAACAGTAACGGGGACAAAACACACCCCTGAGGTGCCCCGATGTTTGTGACCAAGGTGTCCGAAGTGAATGGTCCAACTTTTACACTCTGTATCCTGGCTGTCAGGAAGTTATAAATCCACAAGCATAAGTTGAGAGGGACTCCAAGAGCTACCATTTTCTTATGAAGTAAATTCGGATCAATGGTATTGAACGCTGAGCTAAAGTCCATGAAAAGAATCCGGACATATGAGTGCAGTTCATTTGTATGATCCAAAATGTACTTCAGTCCCAGATTGACAGTGTCGTTTGCCGAACGATTCTCCTTATAGGCAAACTGAAGCGGGTCCCTTAGCTTCTGCGTGAATTTTATCAGGTGGGACATCATAATTCTTTTGAAGACTTTCATAGCTACAGATGTGAGTGCTACTGGTCTATAGTCGTTCAACTCAGAAGATCCCACTTTCTTGGGGACAGGGATAATTGTGGAATTTTTCCAACACTGAGGTACAACGCACTCTTTCAGTGACACATTGTATATATTTGTCAGTATAGGGGCAAGCTGGGTAGCACATACTTTCAGACACATTGGAGATACACCATCAGGGCCAGGTGCCTTTTTGACCTTAAGTCCTTTCAGGATGCGTATCACCTCTGCCTCGGAGATCACTACTTGGGTGTTGCACAATGAATGATCTTTATATGAACAGACTGAGGAGCTTAGAGATGAATAGCCACTGTGTGTAGAGCTTGCCTCAAATCTGCAGTAGAATTCATTTAACTCTGCTGCCAGACTTCTGCTGGGGTTCACTATAGTGGGGTGGCTTTTATAATTGGTGACCTCTCTTAATCCTCTCCATGCAGATCTAGTATCTTTTGATGAGAACCTTTCCTCCAGAATCTTTGCATACTCGTGTTTGGCTAACTTGATCTCTTTAGATATCGAGTTCCTAAGTTTCTTGAATTCAGTAATATCGCCTGCTGTATAAGCCTCCTCTTTTCTCTTACGGATCAACCTGACTTTATTTGTAAACCACGGCTTGTTGTTTCCCCGAAAGTGGACAGATTTGGATGGAATAAACGTGTCTTCACAAAAACGGATATATGAGGACACTGCATCAACCCATTCATCCAGACCCGAGCATGTTTCCTGGAATACCTCCCAGTCCGTGCATTCAAAGCATGCTTGTAGTTGCAATTTTGCCTCCTCAGACCATGTCTTCTTTGTATAAACTGTAGGTTTGGATGTTTTCAACCTTTGCCTGTAGGCTGGAATTAAATGAATTAGACAATGATCTGAAAAGCCCACTGCTGCTCTCCTCACTGCCCTGTAGGCCCCTTTTATGACTGTATAGCAGTGATCAAGCGTATTGTTCTCTCTCGTGAAGCAGTTTATATGTTGAGTAAATTTGGGGAGATTCAGGTTGAGTTTTCCTTTGTTAAAGTCCCCCATTACGATCACAAATGCTTCTGGAGATCCTTTCTCCCATTCTGATATTTTGCAAGCTAATTCACCAATAGCAGCTTTAACAGATGCTTGGGGGGGAATATATACTGCAACCAGAACCATAGATGAAAACTCTCTTGGAGAGTAAAATGGTCTACAATTGAGTGCAAGGTACTCTAGATCTGGAGAGCAACCTTTTCCCAGTATGTTAACATCATAGCACAATCTAGTGTTGATGTAGAGACATACCCCACCCCCCCTTTGTTTACCTGAAGCTACACAATCACGGTCAGCTCTGTAGATAACAAAACCAGGTAGATCCAGACTACAATCAGGGATGGTCTCATTCAACCAGGTCTCAGTAAAACAAAGAGCAGCTGAATTGGCCATATCAGATCTCATGTTACAAAGTAAGTTCAGATCCTCCATTTTGTTAGCTAAGGAACGGACATTAGCCAAGTGGAGTGAAGGAAGAGCTGTTCTGAACCCTCTCCTCCGAAGGCGTGCCAGGACTCCTCCTCTCCTACCTCTCTTGCAGTACACCTCCACAGGTTTCACAGAAGTAATGGATTTTATGTACTCAATTGTTGAATTAGCAATCATGCTCCAAGAAGGGGAGTCCATGAGAAATTGTGGATGATTCCAGAATAATAAATCGTCCCTTGAAATCATAAGAGTAGGTTTACAGAGTGCAGTGGCCATGATTACACTCAGCTTGTAGCTATAAAGACTGAACAGTCACAGCTTAGCAGAGTTAAATGTACAACTTTCCATAAAGGGTGCTCCCAGCACTGCTGGGGGGAGGGCATGGGTGCAACAAGACAGGGACATCAGGGGACACGCCAACAGTTAGCCCAAACCTGCCCAGCTCACCCCTTCAGCTCCACCTGGACCACAAGATCTCCAGAACATCTCCAGCACCGCACACTCCACCAGCTTTCCTATCCCGGGATCATCTGCATGCTGGAAATGGGTACAAGTTGTAGGAAAGTTGGCAGGCAGCCAGCAGCTTCACTCTCTCCCAGCTGAAACCAGGCACGGAGCTCCACGAGGACAGAAAGACACCAGTCCCAGCTGGTCGCAGTCTCCACACTACTCCCAGCTCTGCCGAATCCTGTAGCCCTACAGCTCCACGTGGACCACAAGATCTCCAGAACAACTCCAGCACCGCACACTCCACCAGGTTTCCTATCCTGGGATCATCTGCTTGCTGGAAATGGGTACAAGTTGTAGGAAAGTTGGCAGGCAGCCAGCAGCTTCACTCTCTCCCAGCTGAATCCAGGCATGGAGCTCCACGAGGACAGAAAGACACCGGTCCCAGCTGATCGCAGTCTCCACACTACTCCCAGCTCTGCCGAATCCTGTAGCTACGCAATGGTGAGTGAACCAAAGGGAGAATTAACAATTAAACAGGGTAAAAAACTCAGGAGCCTCATGCCAGAGCAGCCATCTCTCGGCGCTCCTCCTCCTTTCAAAAGATATTGTTATAAAAAAAAAGAAAAGAGAGGAGTAGGATATTTATTCTTGATTGTAATCTGGTTGAATCCCCTTTTCTTAACAAAGAAGAATCCTCCTCTGGCCGGGAGGAAGACTTTCAGAAAAATCCTCTGTTGAGATTCTCTTTAATGTACTCGGACATGGCTCGGGTCTCAGCCTGAGATAAAGGGTAGACAAGGTCCCATGAAGGAGAGGAGCCAGCGAAAAGATCATTAGGACAGTCATATGTCTTATAAGGTGGTAGCATTTCAGCCTCCTTCTTGTTGAAGACGTCAGTGTACACCCAATATGCAACAGGCAAGCCAGGTAAATTAGTAAATTAGATGGAGAGGCCAGGGGTCAAGCAGGACGAATGGGAACATGACATTCCTGTCCCCAATGGAGTACTTCTCTGGATTTCCAGTCTAAGACAGGCTCATGTCTTTGAAGCAATGGCAGACCTAGAAGCAGAGGGTGAGACACACCTGACAGCACATATAGAGGAACTTTCTCTGAGTATAGCATTCCTACCCGAAGTTTTATGGCTGGGTAACAAAAAAGTTGTCTTTGAAAGAGGTTTTACATTCACTGATGATACCACCAATGGATCCTGTAGACTTTGGATTGGGATTTTATACAGCTTCACAATGGCTTGTTGGATGAGATTACCTGCAGAACCAGTGTCCAGGTAGGCTTACCTGACAAAATGGATGTTGCCACAGGAAACAAATACCATCATAATCAGAGATGGGGAGGAGTGATACTCACCCAGGGTGACCTCTCCAACTGACCTTAGGTGCTGGAATTTCCCAGTTTCTCTGGACAGGAGCTGATTGCATTCTCCTGACTGCCACAATAGAAGCAGATTCCCTCGGTGCAATGGGTTTCCTGATGATGCTTAGCTATCTTCACCTAATCTATTTGCACAGATTCCGGGGAGGATGCTGAAGCTTGGGCTTGCTGTATGATTGGTCTTTAAAAGATAGGAGCTAGGCATGCTGGTTTTCTCTCGTGGATCACCTCCTTGGAGCACTCCTGAAATCTGATGTAGATTCAAGTTGCCAGAAAAACCAGGTCATACAGTGAGATCTATAGATCACGACCAGTGAGCTTGTCCTTGATTCTCCCAGAGAGGCTCTCCCAGAAGGTGGCCACCAAATCCTCTTTATTACTGGTGAGTTCAGAAGACAGTGTATGGAATTAAACAGTGTACTGGCCCACTGTGAGATTTCCCTGGTGCAGTCTGAAGATAGAAGATGCTGCTGAGGAGACACGGCCAGGCTCATTGAAGACCTTCTGGAGGGCTTCTAGAAAGGACTGGAGTTTCAACACAAGAGGATACCCTCTCTTCCATAGGGGATTGAGCCATGACAGAGCTTAGCCAGAGAGATGAGACATGATGACAGCCACTTTAGTCCCATCTGAGACAACCTGTTGTCCAAGAGTTAAAATGCAGCTTGCACTGATTAATAAACCCCTAACATAGGCAGGGTCACCGCCATAATGAGGAGGAGCAGACAGATGGGTTCTGGTAGCAATCACTTAGCTGGCAGGCTGATGGGACACAGCTGAGTTGGTGGAAGCTTGGGTAGGTGTGGATGCGGCCTGAGTAGTCAGCATATCTAGATGGGTGGTTACTGTCCGCAGGTAGGAGAAAATGCTCTTTTTGGTGGGAGGCATCCTGGTGCAGGGCTAAGAAATGGTAAGCTTGATTGCTAGTGAATTCCATGGCCTGTGCAAACTGTAACAGGAGTGGTGGAACCACTGTGCTGTGGCCCGAGGAGTGCCTGGAGGGATGTGACTAGGTGAACACCTGACTTTTCACTAAAGCCTCTGATGGTGGGATTAGGCTTGGCTCCAGATGATCACCAGGTGCCACTCCAGGACAGACCATGGACGCAGGGCAGCTGACCCCCAAGAGAAGAGCTGGAACAGCCTGAAAGGTGAGGACAGCTGATGCAGGCAGGCACTGGCAGGAGTGGACTGGTATGACTGATGCACAGGTTGGCACGGCAAGTGCTGGCAGATCCAGCTGATGTACAGACTGGCACGGCAGTTGCTGGCAGATCTGGCTCTAATACAGACTGAGAAGGAAAGTACTGGCAAGGGGGGTAAGGAAAGGACAGACACTAGCGTGAACTAGCAGACTGGGACCTGAGAACTAGAAAGCGTGTTTGGGAACTATTCTGAGTCTTCCTGATGACTGCAAATCCCAAGTGTTCTAACTATCAGCTTCTTATATAATTGTGTAACTTGTACTTACACCACCAGGCGTCTTCAGGTAGTTTTAACTCCACTGGCAATGCAACTGTAGAAAGACCAGGAGAAACGATGCTGTTTTCTTCCAAAATCTTGTGTTAGTTTACAATGGACAGTAGGTAAAAAGGAGTAATCTGAACAGGGGAGTACACATGCATCTTGAGTAATGGCTGCTGTAGGCTAAACTGAAGAAGAAGGGTAGAGCAACCTAATACAGGGCTCAACTACAGGAGGGACATAGGGACAATTTTCACATAGTCTAATTCTACCTAGCAACAACAGGAAATTTTGCTGATTGGAGGAAGAACTAAACACAGAGGAATATACATTACAGGTTGTTCCCATTCATGGGACACAACACTCCCCATCTGAAATCGTCATATTTCACAAGTCCTTGTGAGAGATAAGGAGACAACCCTGTCCCTCGAAGTCGTGAAACCTGCAATGAGAGGAGAGAAGAAAAACAATGCAACATAATGCAGAAATCAAGTCTATACTTGTAGTAAAATGTTAGACCTTGAATAAAAAATGAAAAATGAGTCCAATAGAAAACCCATCTTTGGATTGCGGAAGCCGAAATATGCCAACTCTTCCACCAACTCAACAGTAGAAGTTCCAGTCCACAAGGGGAAGCTAAAGTTCAGTTGGATTCTGATAATCCTGAGTCCTAGCCCAGCAGTAAAATGCGAAGGTATGCTCCCCGCCGTGGCAGAGTCCAGTGACGAGCCAAGTTCTTGTGACTATTGCTCGAAGGAGCCAGCAGATGATGAACCTGAAATTCATGTCAGCAGGCACGATGACTGACCAGCTGGAAGGATGTCCAGGGTGATGACGAGATCTCAGTTTCCGTACTGGCACATTGGACAAACAACTTGTAAGGCGGGTTGGCTTGAGATCCTTCCTAGACTATGGTTCTCTTGGTGCAAGTACATTAACGAGTTCATCACAAGGTGATGCTTGGGAAGTGAACGTGTCTTGTTCTACATCCGTCAGTGTGCTGAGGCTGCATTGCGTGGGGAAAACGCTAGCATTATTGGTAAAAGATAAGCTCTTGAGAGAGGGGCTCTTACTCTGAGCACTGAAGTCTAGCACGGCTTCGGCTTGACCAGGCTTGTGATGGAGATAGGCGTCAAAGGCTGTGACCTTAACAGTTGCTTGCTGTGAATCCCTTGGCAACTCAGTCTTTGCGGGAAGAGAAGGTGAGGGAGCTACCCAGATTTTATAGTTGTAGTCAGTGGGTTTGATGCTCCTGATCCTGATGATCACCTTGTCTTCTCTCTGTAGGTGGTGAGTTGTTGTCCTTTGTTGTAGGACCGAGTACTCTTCCCTCGAGGTTGTAGTCTCGAGGATAGAGCAGTCTTGAATTGTCAGATGGTTGTTGTTGACACTTAATGTCGTTTGACTTCTTCATCCAGTAGTGACATGGGTCTGGCAGGAGGGACAAGTCATGGTGATCTGACGTGATAAGGGTTTTGTAAGAGGAGATGTTGCTTGGATCCTGTGTCTAGTCGATACAGACATTGCCAATGATAACCCAGCCTAGCTCGAGGCGCTGGGCGTATTGTTCATTGAGTAGTCCGTGGATTTGTTGACGCATCTTGTGCAGTTGTATAATGTCTCTGCCGAGGAGAATTAGGATGTCTGCCTTGTCATCCAGGGGTGATATCTCTTTGGCTATCATTCTGAAATGAGGATGCTGAAGAGCAACTTCTGACGTTGGGATTTCTTCCCTGTTGAATGGAATTTGGTTACACTCAGCAAGCATAGGTAGTGGCATCTCCATGGCGTCCTTCTCAAGTGAAGTTATTGTGAGGCCACTGGCCCTTCTTCCAGAGGTTTTTATAACGCCGCTGTAGGTGCCCAAAATGTAAGGATAGACATCTCCTTTTAAGTCAAATAAGCTGAAGGGTTCTGACCTGGCCAGTGATTTGTTGCTCTGGTTGTCAAGACTAACGTACACCTTGACTGCCTTCTCTGGATGACCCTTGGGATACAACCTTGCCAGGCAAATCTTCGTGCAGGACTTGTCTCGAAGACCTTCTCTGCAGATTTTGGTGCATGAGGAAGATACCGCAACTTGGCTTGTCGCTTGGTCTGAACTCTCCCCGCCATGGTTTGTGGTGAGAGAAGGTGTAGATGCAGAGTCAGGCCATGATGGATGGAGCGCTTGTACGTGGTCTTCACTGTCGCACTCTAGACACTTGATGGCGATGACACAGTCCTTCGCAAGATGTTCGGTAGAGGTGCAGCACCTGAAGCATACTCCAAACTTCTTCAAGAGCTCCTTTCATTCTTGAAGGGCTTTCTTCCTGAAGCCAATGCACTTCTTCAGGGGAGGTGGCAATTTGTGAATTGGACACTGGCGGTTCGGATTTTCAACCTTCTCACCTTCATTGCCTTTGTTTGGCGCTGAAGTTGGTGTAGGCAGAACTTCTGTCTTTTTTGCAGATACCAGACCGCTGCGGTTACTGTTGTGAGATCAAGAACTCTCATACTTAGGGGATGATGCAGAGCTGCTGGGTTCTTCATAGCAGAAGCTGGAATCGGTTTTGCACTCTGCAATCTCCTTGATGAGGTCACAGAAATAGGAAAATGTTGGAAAAGGGACTTCGTATTGTCTTTTGAAGTTTGACCCTCATATGGTCCACATTTCTTGTATGCTGTAGGGTAACTTGGCAACTATGGGTTTCACCCCACAAGCGGTTTCCAGGTAGCTGAGGCCAGGTAGGTGCGTGTCTGCCTTGGCTAACTGGAGCTCTAGGAGCTCTAGGAGCAGGTCGCTGAGCTCTAGGAATTTTGAACTGTCCTTGCTAGATATTTTGGAAAAATCCTGTAGACGCTTAAACAGTGCATTCTCTATGGCTTCAGGACTGCCAAAGCTATGTTCTAGTCTGTCCCATGCAGCCATGAGACCAGCTGCTAGATTGCTGATGTGGATGGATCTGAGCCTCTTGACCAGCTCTGTGGATTGAGGTCCGAGCCACCTGATTAGCAGATCCAGCTCTTCAGCAGGTCACTAATTGTGGCTTTAAAGGCACATTTTCAACCTCTGTAATTCTCAGGCTGGTCGCCGAACCTTGTGAGACCAGTGTTGGTGAGTTCTCGGCGTATCATGTACCTCGCAAAATCGGACATGTCTGTTCTTTCTGACTTTGGAGAAATATTTGCTGGCTGAGTGATGCTGTTAGCGTGGGTCGTAGCTTTTTGGTTCAAGAACATCGGAAGATATGGAGTGGCGTAGGCATTTAGACCAGCAACCGGTTTGTGGCATATGATCTCTGTTGTATGCGGGGCTGGAACCACACAGTTGTCAGGAGCGTAGTGCCTTGTCGGCATATTAGGTTGCATGTAGACGTTGGCGTATGGCATTTGCTGAGGTGTAGGGTCAGGCCATGAAGGAGGTTCGGGTTTGAATGTTTGTGGTATATTGGACTGACCTTGAAAGCTGGGAGCTGCAGGCGGATCAACGTCCTGATGCTCTAGAGAGAGGTCGGTGCTGATGGAAATGTTGTTAGTGGTCAGGGGTTCGTTGGTTTGGCTCAGCACGTAATTTCTTGTGCGCTTAAGTGGGTCTTCTTTGTCGAGTTCGTACAAATTGAGGATGCCTCTTTGGCTTCCACCTAGAGCCGGCTCGAAGACCTTTAGTTTTGTTACGGCTGCTGCGTGTTCATATTCCTTCTGCAGGGCTTCTATTTCCGCTTTCTCGTGTGTAGATTAAGCTTCCATGCGTGCAATGTCTGCTTTCTTGCATGTAGATTCTATTTCCCTCTCTGCTTTCTTTTGGCCGAAAATGGCTTGCACTTTCATAGATTCTGCTTCGGCACACGCTCTTATGAACTGCTCACCGATGGTTAAGTACCTTGATGAGCTTGAAATGATTGAGTGCTTTGAGATCCTAGCAGACCTGGATCTGTGCGATGTCACTTCTGACATTTGTGGGATTTTTGCTTCTATCTTGTTCACAATGTCACGAACGGTGCAGTCTCGTTTGGCATTGAGCTGTTGGAAGACCTGGCATTCCTTTAGTAACTCTTGCGTAGTTAATTTCAGCAGAGTAGAGATGTATTCTTTACAAGTGTCTTTATAAGACTGGTATGCAGAATACAATTGTTCAAGGGCTCCGACTGGTGGTAACTCGTGAGAGCTGGGCACAGTCTAGACAGTAGCTTGGTCTAGTACTCTTTTCCATAGGGAAGTTGTGTGGTGTAGCAATTCACCTTTGGTGGATTCTAGGTCTCTTTGACTTTCCATATAGGATTGGTTGATCGTTTGGATATTTCACTGCGAACAGTGAAAAGTTCTGTTTCAATTTCTTGCTGCTGCAGAACTGGCAGTGAAAGGGTTCTTTTAGTCTTGGACATAGTGGCAGGAGAGCAAGGGTGGGGCCTGTTCTGCTCCTGGTTGTCAAGGACACCAATACAAAGTTGCAACTGGCTGAGCTGGACAGCACAGAACTACAAGTCTATGTAAATTGCAGCTACTCAATAGCTTATAGATGGATCCTTTCTCTGGATTACAGGCTGTGAACTGTTCTTAGTAACAGGTTAAATCTTTCACTGTGCAGTTTTCTGAAGTGAAGAGCACAGAGAATGTCTGCAGTCTATGTAAGCTGCTGTTGTGGTGGCTTTACATTAACCTTAAAAGAAATTCTCTTCTTGGATTAGAGCTGTATACTGTTCCTGGTAACAGCTACTCCTTTTTACTATTCTGTCTCTTCCTGATGACTGTAAATCCCAAGTGTTCTAACCATCAGCTTCTTAGATAATTGTGTAACTTGTACTTACACCACCAGGCATCCTCAGGTAGTTTTAACTCCATTGGCAATGCAACTGTAGAAAGACCAGGAGAAACGTTGCTGTAATCTTCCAAAATGTTTTATTAGTTTACAATGGACAATAGGTAAAAAGGAATAATCTGTACAGGGCAGTACACATGAGTCTTGAGTAATGGCTGCTGTAGATTAAACTGAAGAAGGGAGGAGCAACCTAATACAGAGCTCAACTACGGGAGGGACATAGGGACAATTTTCACACAGTCTAATTCTACCTAGCAACAACAGGGAATTTTGCTGATTGGAGGAAGAACTAAACACAGAGAAATATACATTACAGGTTGTTCCCATTTGTGAGACACAACAGGAACACACTAACAATGTTACACGGTCACCTCAATGCAGGTGGACGTGAGGTAATCAATAAATGTCTACCAGTCATTGGCTGGGGACACTTTAGGATGATGCGATCGGCCCCTTTAAGAACAGGGGAGCGTGCGCACACGAGCCCTATGCACAGTTCTCAGAAATCTGCACACCGCACTTGTATCCTGGGCAGAATCAGGCAAAGAAGGTGGAGGGAGAGCTTGATGGGAGCCAAGGTTGTGAGTTGGGGTCCCTGCCGAGGGAGAGGGGCAGCGTTCAGAGATGCTGGCACTACAGGAACCTTCTAGCTAAGAAAGTCCTGTTATCACTGCAGCCTCAGGACTGATTAGAAGGAAAGCAAGAGACAATCTGTAATATGAGCAAGCAGAGACAATGACCATGACTTGGCTGAGGATCTGTAGCCTGGCAAACAATGATAACTTACTGTGTTCTTCTATAAAGCTTCCCGGCCCCAATGCAGAATCTATAGGTCAACCCCCATCTATGAAATCTCAGCTATAATACTGGTGTTCTCTTGTGTAGCAGAACCACCTTTTGGTCTCCTCAGACATCAGAACATAGGTGCCACAGTTACCCTTTTATCCTATATCTCTGCTTCCGGTTAGTGAATTAGGGAGAGTGGTGAAACTAGAAAGGGAAAATCCTGAGGTTGTGAGGTCCTAAGAGCATGGGTAGCACTGTTTACTTCCATATTTTCTTTGACACATGCTACTTACATAATACCTAAATATGGAGAAATACATTAGTAGGTTACAGTTTTGGCCAAAAGTATTGACACCCCTGCAATTCTGTCAGATAATACTCAGTTTCTTCCTGAAAATGATTGCAAACACAAATTCTTTGGTATTATTATCTTCATTTAATTTGTCATAAATGAAAAAACACAGAAGAGAAGGAAGCAAAAAGCAAAACATTGATCATTTCACATAAAACTCCCAAAATAGGCCAGACAAAAAGTATTGGCACCCTCAGCCTAATACTTGGTTGCACAACTTTTAGCCAAAATAACTGCGACCAACCGCTTCCGGTATCCATCAATGAGTTTCTTACAATGCTCTGCTGGAATTTTAAACCATTCTTCTTTGGTAAACTGCTCCAGGTCCCTGATATTTGAAGGGTGCCTTCTCCAAACTGCCATTTTTAGATCTCTCCACAGGTGTTCTATGGGATTCAGGTCTGGACTCATTGCTGGCCACCTTAGAAGTCTCCAGTGCTTTCTCTCAAACCATTTTCTAGTGCTTTTTGAAGTGTGTTTTGGGTCATTGTCCTGCTGGAAGACCCATGATCTCTGAGGGAGACCCAGCTTTCTCACACTGGGCCCTACATTATGCTGCAAAATTTGTTGGTAGTCTTCAGACTTCATAGTGCCATGCACACGGTCAAGCAGTCCAGTGCCAGAGGCAGCAAAGCAACCCCAAAACATCAGGGAACCTCCGCCATATTTGACTGTAGGGACCATGTTTTTTTCTTTGAATGTCTCTTTTTTTCTCCTGTAAGCTCTATGTTGATGCCTTTGCCCAAAAAGCTCTACTTTTGTCTCATCTGACCAGAGAACATTCTTCCAAAATGTTTTAGGCTTTTTCAGGTAAGTTTTGGCAAACTCCAGCCTGGCTTTTTTATGTCTCGGGGTAAGAAGAGGGGTCTTCCTGGGTCTCCTACCATACAGTCCCTTTTCATTCAGACGCCGACGGATAGTACGGGTTGACACTGTTGTACCCTCAGACTGCAGGACAGCTTGAACTTGTTTGAATGTTAGTCGAGGTTCTTTATCCAACATCCGCACAATCTTGCGTTGAAATCTCTTGTCAATTTTTCTTTTCCGTCCACATCTAGGGAGGTTAGCCACAGTGCCATGGGCTTTAAACTTCTTGATGACACTGCGCACGGTAGACACAGGAACATTCAGGTCTTTGGAGATGGACTTGTAGCCTTGAGATTGCTCATGCTTCCTCACAATTTGGTTTCTCAAGTCCTCAGACAGTTCTTTGGTCTTCTTTCTTTTCTCAATGTGGTACACACAAGGACACAGGACAGAGGTTGAGTCAACTTTACTCCATGTCAACTGGCTTCAAGTGTGATTTAGTTATTGCCACCCTCTTTTTTATGTTTGGTGTGGAATTATATCCAATTTGGCTTTAGGACAATTCTTTTTGTGTTTTTTCATTTAAGACAAATAAAATGAAGATAATAATACCAAAGAATTTGTGTTTGCAATCATTTTCAGGAAGAAACTGAGTATTATCTGACAGAATTGCAGGGGTGTCAATACTTTTGGCCACAACTGTATGCTATTTTTCTCATTATTGTGACTCTTTTATTCCACTCTTCCTTCTTTATCTCTTCTTTTACATCCTTTTCTTATTTCTGTACGTGTGCTCTTCCTCCACATTTTTTAATCTTCCCCTTCTTATTTCTCTTCTTATTCGTCAACATTCTCTTCTATTAATCTTTGCTATTTTCTTTCATTCTCATTTCTTTTGCATATTCTCTTCATTGTGTCCTTGCCTAGTTTTTTTTTTAATTCCTCTTTTCTCCTTACTCTGTATTTCTCACTCTAGTTTTTTTCTTTCTATTTCTTTCTTCTTCCTTCTTCTTATTGTTATTGTCCTCTTTTCTTTCACCTTCTTCCTTTTCTTCTTCCTTTCTTTATTCTTTTTTACTTCCTCCATTTTCCTACTTTCTCCTCTTGTTCTTATTCTTTTTCTCCTCTCCCTCCTCATCATGATCCACCTACTACTCATCCCTCCTTCCATTTTACTCACACTACCTTTCATGCTCCTTTTTGTTGTCTTCATCTTTGTTACTTTTTTCTCCTTCCTCTTCATTTTCCTTTGTTCTACTTCTTTTCTTTTTCTTCCTTTTCCCTTAATCCACTTTTTAATCTTCCTCTTTTCTTCTTCTTCTCCATTTTCTTACTTCTTTTCATAGGGGATATCAAACACTTGTTCAGAATATTTATACACGTATTTCATGTTGATTCTTTCTATGTTAATGATCACAATATTTCATCCACAGACTCACAAAGCTGCCTGAAATGTTTTGAATATGAAAACTCCAATGTTGATAGATCCAGGTGTGTCCCCAAAGATGTTGATTTTCTTTCATACGGTGACATAGTAGGAGCCACTTTGACAAGTGTTTCAATACTTTTTTTCATCATGACAAGTGTAATTCTGGGAATTTTTTGGAGGTATCGAGAAACACCGATAGTAAAAGCCAATAATCGCATCCTCAGCTATATTCTCCTCATTTCCATTGCACTTTGCTTCATGTGCACTTTGCTATTTATTGGGCGACCATCACAGGTTTCTTGTCTTCTCCAACAAGCTGCCTTCGGAATTGTCTTCACTGTCTCCATTTCTTCTGTATTGGCCAAAACTTTGACAGTCATCATTGCCTTCAAAGCTACTCAGCCCGGAAGCAAGGTTAAGAAACTCTTAAGATCGAGGATTTCCATCACCTTTGTATTCCTCTGCTCTTTGGGTGAAATTCTGCTATCAGTCTTATGGATCATGTTCTATCCACCCTATTTAGATGTTGACACAGAGGTGGACACTGTTCTACTGTTGTGTAATCAAGGGTCAACCACCTTCTTCTTCTTGAATATCGGTTACATTGGTTTACTGGCTCTGATTTGTCTTGGGGCTGCATTTCTGGCCAAAGATTTCCCAGACAGATTTAATGAAGCCAAGAACATAAGTTTCAGTATCCTGATATTCTGTAGTGTGTGGGTGACATTTGTCCCAACCTACCTCAGTGTGAAGGGGAAGAACATGGTGGCTGCGGAGGTCTTCGCCATCTTGACATCCAGTGCAGGGTTAATGAGTTTTATTTTCTTACCTAAGTGTTATTTCATTTTTATCGCTAAAAACAGAATATAAGAAGATAAACTACTGCTGATGATCAAATTTGTTGAAGCTAAATTGAACTTTCCTTGAATAGTCAACATCCAGTGTTTGTCACCCTGTCATGTGCATCACAGTGCGGAAAACAATGCGTATGATCGGTGGTAAGATTAACTCCTTAGTGACAGAGCCAATTTGGTACTTAATGACCAAGCCAATTTTTACAATTCTGACCACTGTTACTTTATGACGTTATAGCTCTGGAATGCTACAACATTTCCCACTGATCCTGAGAATGTTTTCTCATGACATATTGTACTTTATGTTAGTGGTAAAAATTTCTTTGATATAATTTGCGCATATTTATGAAAAAAATGGAAATTTAGCAAAAATTTTGAAAATTTAGCAATTTTGAAACTTTTAATTTTTGTACACTTAAATCAGAGATTGGTGTCAACTTTTACATCAGCATAATTTTGGAAACAAGATTTTTTTGTTAGGACGTAGTAAGGGTTAAAAATTGACCAGCGATTTCTCATTTTTTCCAACAAAATTTCCAAAACCATTTTTTTAGGGACCATCTCACATTTGAAGTGAATTTGGTGGGGTCAATATAACAGAAAATACCAAAAATGGACATCATTCTAAAAATTGCATTCAAGAAGTTTATTAATCCTTCAGGTGCTTCATGAAAACTAAACCAATGTGGAAGGAAAAAAATGAACATTTTACTTTGTTCACAAAAAATTTACTTTGGAACCATTTTTTTTATTTTCACACGGGTATCAGGAGAAAACAGACCACAAAATTTGTTGTGCAATTTCTCCTGAGTACGCCGATACCCTGAATGTGGGGGAAAGCCACTGTTTGGGCGCATGGCAAGGCTCAGAAGGGAGACATCACCATTTGACTTTTTGAATGCAAAATCAGCTGGAATCTATGGTGGCTGCCAAGTCGCATTTGGAGACCCCCTGATGTAGTTAAACAGTGGAACCCCCCAATTCTACCTCCAACCCTAACCCCAAATTACCTCTAACCCTAATCTCAACCCTAACCATAACCCTAACCATAACCCTAACCACAACCCTAACCCTAACATACCCCTAACCCTAATCCCAACCATAACCATAATCCTAAAGCTAACTACATTCCAAGCCTTAACCACAACCCTAACACCAACACAATCCTAACCCCAATCCTAACCCTGACGCTAGCCCTAGCCCCAACCTTAACCCTAGCCCAAACCCTGACCCTAGCCCAACCCTAACCCTAGCCTCAACCCTATCCCTAGTCCTAACATTAGACCAACCCTAACCCTAGCCCAACCCTAGTGCTAGCCCTACCCTAACCCTAGCTCAACCCTGAGCATAATGGAAAAATGGAAATAAATACATTTTTTATTTTATTCTTTTTACCTAACTAAGGGGGTGATAAAAGTGGGTTTGATTTACTATTTTTTTATTTTGATCACTGCGGCCCCTTAAAGCTTATGGTCTATCACAGTAATTAAAATGAACCAACAGGAAAAATTTCCTATAGTTGCTGGGTGCCAGCCGGCAGACCTCGGCGGGCGCACTGCGCATGCGCCTGCCATTTTCTACCCAGAAGAAGATGCCGATGGCCAGGGGACAGGACGAGGAAATGCAGGAGGGTCCAGGGACACAGGTGGTACTGGGGGAACTTGGGGGCCTCCATTTCTCTCTCCTCTGATTTGCTAGATCATATCAGAGAAGAGAGAAATTGAATGGGAAATCAGATTTTTTTTTGCGGTCACTGTTATTCCGTGAATAACGGTGATAGCAACACTGGGGTCAGTAAAAACCAACCAAATTATGTTTTCCGGGGTCTCAACTACCCCCGGTAGCCGAAACCCTGGAGAATTTCAAACGCTGGGGGGTGCTATAACCTTATTTCTCAGCACCATTAAAAAGCGGCGCTGAGGAATAAGTATTCTTAATTGCCGCCATTAAAAGGCATATCAGCGGTTGTTAAGGGGTTAATACCAATGATCAGAGAGCTGCGGTTTCCATGCTGTCGGATGACAGCGTGAGCCCGCAGCTTTGACCGGAAGTAAAAACTCGTGAAAATATATAACGTGGCACAACCCTTGTTGGTGCTCAAGTAGGGTCTCAGACCTTTATACTTCGCTGAATGAAACTTGGCACAAATGGCAAGTATCATTCAGGGGTGGTAAAAAGTCATCACAGGCATCGACTGATGGGACCACTACTCCCATGCGTCTACTCCTGCTGTCACTGATAACAGCTGGTACTATAAATAAAAAATTTTATTTTAAATATGATGTGCATTCCCCTGTATTTTTGATAACCAGCCAGGCAAAACTCACAGCTGCGGGCTGCAACCCTCAGCTGTCAGCTTTATCAAGGCTGGTTATCAAGAATAGAGGTAAATAGAAAAAGGAAAAATGGTGTGGGTTCCCCCCATTTTTGATAACTAGTCAAGCTAAAGCAGACAGCTAGGGGCTGTTATTCTCAGGCTGTAAGAAGCCATGTAATAGCAGCCCCCAGCCACCACAGAAAAGACGCATCTATTAGATACACCAATTCTTGTGCTTTGCATGGCTCTTCCCACTTGCCCTGTGGTGGTGTAAATGGTGGTAATATTTGTGGGGTTGATGTCACCTTTGTATTGTCAGATGACATTAAGCCCTTGCCTTAGTAATAGAGAGGCATCTATACGATGCCTATCCATTAATAATCCTATAATCATACTGTATATACTCCGTGGGGCTCACGTAAGCAGTGGGTCCACATCCTGACCTCCCTAAATGTATCCATGGGTTCTGTGATGGTCAATGGAGCAGATCTGTAGTCTTTCAGCCGGGACTGTGGTCCCTTTTAGCTGGCATCCTGTAAAATGTCAACTCTGTGCCCTTCGTGGTGGAATCATGATCTGGCAGCTATCCTGTAGAGGGTTCATGGCTGTGGTTTTGCAAAGATTCTCTGGTTCTTTGGATCTTTGGATCGCTTGGTTGTCTTGGATAATTGGATGTATATTGTTACAGAGGCATATCGTTTTTATACTTCACAACTGTTCTTCAAACCATTATTTACAGGTCATTGGAAAGGTGTGATGATATTAATTCACATTGTTTGATTAATTAGTTTATCATTCAATGCTTGCAAGTCAACAAACTGCATGGCCTGGTATAATGTGTAAATAAGATATCATCAAATATCATTGTTCAGTGACCCTGCATCCTTGTTTTGCAAAGATAACAGTACAATAAACCATAGGAACTGATATAAGAGGTAAATAACAACCATTCATCAATTTACTAATATCAATAAAACCTACAAGAAGAGTCAACATAAAGATAAACTTCTGCCTCCAGGCTTACTGAAAATAGATGTCTGGATAATTAAGATTAAATGCTGTGTCGTCACACAAACTAATAAGGATATTTAATTCTTTGGCAATAGGACTAAATTTAATACCTGAATTTATGATTCACTACATGGACACAACTCACATCCTTAACAGAAGGACTCTAGATAACTAAGAGAACATTCCCACCTCCTCTCCATTTGTAACAAAATCCCTAATTTGATTTCCTTAGCTTATCTTTAGGAGGCATCACCCTTTCACCTCATGAGCAAATGTCCTGCTGCAATATGCAATATCTCTTAAATGTTGGTGCTCTTAGCTTTTTAATTCATTTGTAAACCTGCCTGTAGAAGGAGCCTCTGTGTTCTCAAAGCTTGCAAGTATATTTTTTCTGGTTAGCCAATAAAGGTATCACTCCAAGAATACTTTTGTAATTTTGTAAGCATAAAAGTATTTACATTGATTTTTTTGGCTATTATGTTACCAGAATATACCGTATTTTTCGGACCATAAGACGCACCTTTTTCCCCAAAAATTTTGGGGGAAAGTGGGGGGTGCGTCTTATGGTCGCAATGCATGGTTTACCTGATGCGGTGGTGGCAGTGGGCGAGGCTCTGCGGTGCGGTGGTCCCCCGAGATCTCGGTGGTCCCCGGACCGGCGGCCATCTTGCCGGCGTCCATGCTCCCGGAGGCCACCGCAACATGGCGGCGCCCAGCAAGGGGAGCACAGCCCGCTGCCACCAACGCACCGCAGAGCGCCGCCCGCTGCCACCACCGCAGAGCCCAGCATAGCTGCCCCTGCCCCAGCACAGCTGCCCCTGCCCCAGCTGCCCCTGCCCCAGCTGCCCCAGCACAGCTGCCCCTGCCCCAGCTGCCCCAGCATAGCTGCCCCTGCCACAGCTGCCCCAGCACAGCTGCCCCTGCCACAGCTGCCCCAGCACAGCTGCCCCTGCCACAGCTGCTCCTGCCACAGCCCACCTGCCCCAGCTGCCCCTGCCCCAGCACAGCTGCCCCTGCCCCAGCACAGCTGCCCCTGCCCCAGCACAGCCCACCTGCCCCAGCCCCAGCGCAGCTGCCCCAGCACAGCCCACCCGCCCCAGCCCCAGCGCAGCTGCCCCAGCACAGAGCCACCGCCACCGCACGAGCCTGGACCACTGAATGACCCCTGTGACTACTTCTCCACCTGTGCCGGATCCCTTCCCAGGTAAGCTGAATTCGGACTGTAAGACGGACCCCCATTTTACACATTATTTTTTTTTTCCCTATTTTCCTTCAGAAAATTGGGGTGCGTCTTATGGTCCGGTGCGTCTTATAGTCCGAAAAATACGGTAATTATTTTTTATTGTACTTTTAGAAATTTAGGAACTACACTGGTTTCTGTGAATTCAAGTAATTTGCATTTTGATTCGCACAAATTCTAAAAAAAAAAAATGTCTACTGTCATTTTTCACAAAGCAGAAGAATACGTCAATAAAGACTATCGTGACCTCAGGTGCAACTGCTCAGGATTCCCCATAGTGCAAAGCAGCTATCACATCATCACATGGTATAGCACAATTAATTAGGAGGGATTTTCATAACCTGTATAAAAGCAGAGGCAGGGAATGCAACTGCTATTTGTGGGGTATCAGGGTAGTGAGGTGATTGGTGTTGGTGGGGTAAATAGATTTTGCAATTCTGCCAAATATCTGAATCGTGATATATTCAAATGGTGATTAATAAAATGAATTTAGGGATTTTCCCATTTATTGAGGTGTGTTACAAATGGATAAAAGGCAAATGCCCCATCCAGGTAACCCAACTGAATAGGACTACCCCACATATAGATACGCAGTGTATCATGCCACACATCCGTGAATTTCACAACTTAGCAAATGATCAACTGGTAAATATGTATGTAAGATATGGCTCTTGTAGCTTTGGTATTGAAGGCAGATGGACCTCAAAAGGTGCAGTTGAATGTTAGTGTCAGCCCTATGTAAAAGGCTAGGGGGACTCTTTTCAACCCTCTTGTAGGGAGTATTCTAAAACTGCAGGGAATGGATTGCAGTTCACCATTTACATGCTGTGGCCAATCGTGGCTGCAGCATCTAAGTGGTTGAGCTGAGGGAGGGGACTCCTGTGAGGCAACACGTCGTGGAAGATGATAGCAGGTTGGTGATACCTTGTCATCATGAAATAACCTCTTTATAGGAAATCCGACAGTTGATACAAGCTGCCTCGTTCACAGGCAGCATTTATCAAACACTGGCTATATAGTTTCAACTATAATATTTAAAATTTACCAAGAAATGGAGTTCCATTTGCTGTAGTGCAAAAGCTTTTTGAAAAAGCTAACGTGAAACGCGCGTCAAGGGGTGTTACTTGACTCCAGGGCACTACAGCAACATTACTTATGGGTAAGCACTAATAAGCACCTTTGATGATAATGAATGTTTTCTTTGCGGTTAGCGCTGGGCAGTTTACATAGTGAGGGTGGATTCCCTTTGTACTTAATTGTATGCCTGCGGTTTCACTAAAGACGCACTTTTTTGGATATTTTATATATCATTTGAATTGGTGACTTATGTGCTTTGATATTACTAATTATTCTTATATGCCCTGGAACTATGTAATTTTTTTAAAAAAGGATCTTTTTAGGGTTTTTTACTTGTTTGTTACATGTGTTAAATATTGCATATGATAAAAACATTTTTTATTATTTTTTTGTATGGAACTCCATTTCTTGGTAAATTTTAGTATTATCTGGAGTATACAATTGTAGTCCTGTTGTTATATATTGGGGTTAACATTATTTGTCCATAAATAATTGGATTTAGATAGTAACATACTTTAAATACAAGTGGAGATTCAGTGGCGCTTGTGTATGAGTGTAATTCCAGCAGCAAACGCTAAGACACCTGTCACAAGAGTGTCAAAGAAATAAGGTAAAATAACTCATAATATTAGTGTGCGTTTTGAACACTCAAAGAAGAGGGAAATCTAAATTGGGTGGTTAAAGGAAAAAAAAAAAAATCAAAGTCAAATTGCAGCCTGTGGACGGCTGTGCAGAGTAGCCGCAATAGTAAAAGCACAAATCAGAGAGCAGTACCTGTAAAGATATACAGTACCTGAGGAAGAAGACAGTTAGTCTTTGAAACATGTTGGAAAGTCCATTGGTCCCCGCCGCAACCACCAGCAAGTGGTCCTCTGCTGACTCACATCACGAAGGTCCTGTATACCTGGAGCAGCTCACAGATGCCGGGAGCACGAGAGGCCACTCACGTCTGCTCCACAGCTGGAGGTACACTGACAGGAGGCTGCCACCGGCCGGGGCAGCCCCTGCAACTAGTCTATACACCTGTGTAAACCCCCCCCCCTCTTTTTCCAAGCGCTGGAGCAAAAAGCGCTATTTTAACCTGCACCGCTTACTGGAGTGAGGACTTCGCATCGCATTATATTTACAGGTACTGCTCTCTGATTTGTGCTTTTACTATTGCGGCTACACTGCACAGCCGTCCACAGGCTGCAATTTGATTTTGACTTTTTTTTTTTTTTTTTCCTTTAACCACCCAATTTAGATTTCCCTCTTCTTTGAGTGTTCCAAACGCACACTAATATTATGAGTTACTTTATATACAGTTGTGGCCAAAAGTATTGACACCCCTGCAAATCTGTCAGATAATACTCAGTTTCTTACTGAAAGTGATTGCAAACACAAATTCTTTGTTATTATTATCTTCATTTAATTTGTCTTAAATGAAAAAACACAAAAAGAATTGTCCTAAAGCCAAATTGGATATAATTCCACACCAAACATAAAAAAGAGGGTGGACAAAAGTATTGGCACTGTTCAAAAAATCATGTGATGCTTCTCTAAGTTGTGTAATTACCAGCACCTGTAACTTACCTGTGGCACCTAACAGGTGTTGGCAATAACTAAATCACACTTGCAGCCAGTTGACATGGATTAAAGTTGACTCAACCTCTGTCCTGTGTCCTTGTGTGTACCACATTGAGCATGGAGAAAAGAAAGAAGACCAAAGAACTGTCTGAGGACTTGAGAAACCAAATTGTGAGGAAGCATGAGCAATCTCAAGGCTACAAGTCTATCTCCAAAGACCTGAATGTTCCTGTGTCTACCGTGCGCAGTATCATCAAGAAGTTTAAAGCCCATGGCACTGTGGCTAACCTCCCTAGATGTGGCCGGAAAAGAAAAACTGACAAGAGATTCTTAGAGACCAGTCTGAAGTCCTGCTCTTCTAAAGCTAAGTTTTCTGCTTTGTTTTTGCATTTGTGTTTTGCTTCTGTTTTGCCCTGTTTTTTCTGGATTTCTGCCACTCCCTGCTGGGGTGAGCTGAATTCCTTTTTGCTCCGTCTTCAGAAAAGACCTGAGTACTGATATAGTATTTTTTGAAGCCTAGCGTCTTCAGGGTCTTTTTCCATATCAGTCTGTTGGCATTTGTCATTTTCAGGGTTTTTGCAGATTGCAGACAGCAACCTTCCTTTCCTTTCCTATTTAGTTAGATTGGGCCCCATCGTTTGCTCAGCCTATCTTTCTGTCTGTGTATTGTCTTTTCATCTTGCTTCACCGTCATTATATGTTGGGAGCTGCCTATTACTTTGGGGTCTGCTCTGGGGCAGTTTAGATTTCCTTTTCTGCCTTTAGGCTATTCAGCTCTCCGGCTGTGATCGAGGGGTCTAGGGCACCGTAGGAACCCCCCAACGGCTACTGCTAGTTGTGTTGATAGGTTCAGGGGTCTGCAATCTGATAGTTGCCAACTTCTCTTGTTTTCTGGACGTAGCTACTATTTTTGTGTTTGCCTCCTACGGTGACTGAATCATAACAGAATCACCAGCCACACCGCAGATCCTAGGGTACTCAATAGCAGGAAAGAATTGTATAAAAAAAAAAAAAGTGTATATTCTTTCCTCTATATCTCTGAGGCCGTAGGGGGAATTTTTTTTTCTCTCAATGGAGATAAAGCAATTGTCTGATCGTGTGGAGCAGCTCGCTGTGGAAGTGCGGGGAATTTCCGCCTACCTTGCTCATTCGCATGCTGTTGAACCAAAGATCCCTACACCTGAGGTATTTTTTGGGGATCGATCTAAATTTTTGAATTTCAAAAATAATTGTAAATTATTTTTTGCCTTGAAGCCTAACTCGTCAGGGAGCTCCGCGCAGCAGGTTAAAATTGTCATCTCTTTGCTGCCTGGCGATCCCCAGGATTGGGCATTTTCTTTGAAACCTGATGATCCTATTCTGACTAATGTGAACGCATTCTTTCAAGCCTTGGGGTTGTTGTATGATGAACCTAATGCTATTGATCAGGCTGAAAAGACCCTGTTGGCATTGAGCCAGGGTCGAGATTCTGCAGAATTGTACTGTCCAAAAATTCCGAAAGTGGGCGGTCCTTACTACCTGGAATGATAGTGCCTTGGCTGCTCTCTTTCGGAAGGGTTTGTCAGAAGCCGTGAAAGATACTATGGTGGGATTTCGTGTTCCGTCTGGACGATTCCATGTCATTAGCCATTCAGGTTGATTGGCGTTTGCGTGAACGCAGGATTGCACGAGAGGTTTTGCCACCAGTTAAACAGGTGTCAGAACCTATGCAATGTGATAGAGTTTTGTCCAGGGAGCAGCGTCAGGAGTTCAGAAGGCGTAATAAGCTGTGCTTGTTCTGTGGAGATGCCTCACACGTTATTTCTGTCTGTCCTAAACGAGAGAAACGCTTTGCACACACGTTTTCTGTTGGTGGTGTTCAGCCTAAGTTTCTTCTGGCAATTACTCTGATCTGCTCCCTGTCCACATTTTCCGCCAAGGCTTTTGTGGATTCGGGAGCAGCCCTAAACCTAATGGACTTGGATTTTGCTAAACGTTGTGGATTTCCGATGACACCTCTGCAGACACCTATCCCTTTGAGGGGGATTGATGCTACACCTTTGGCAAAAAATAAACCTCAGTTTTGGACCCAGGTGGTAATGCGGGTCGCCCCAGACCATCAAGAAAATTGCAGATTTTTGGTGTTGCATAATCTGCATGATACCATTGTTCTGGGGTTTCCCTGGTTACAAATTCATAATCCAGTTTTGGATTGGAAATCTGTGTCTGTGGTGAGTTGGGGTTGTCGGTGTGCCTTTAGTGAGGCTCCGGTGTTTTCCACCTCCCCTCAGTCGCATGATGTTCCTGACTATTTGGCAGACTTTTATGATGTATTTAGTGAGAATGAGTCTGCGTCTTTGCCTCCTCATAGGAGTTATGACTGTGCAATTGAATTGAGCCCGGGGTGCAAATTTCCCAAGGGTCGGCTCTTCAATTTATCTGTGCCCGAGCATGAGGCTATGCGATCCTATATTAAGGAGGTGTTGGAGAAGGGTCATATTAGACCATCCTCTTCACCCTTGGGTGCTGTTTTTTTTTGTGGCTAAAAAGGATGGATCATTAAGGCCTTGTATTGATTATCGTGCCCTCAACAAAATTACTGTTAAATATCAGTATCCGTTACCCCTGATTTCGGATCTATTCTCTAGAGTTAAAGGTGCTTGCTGGCTTACCAAGCTTGACCTCAGGGGGGCGTATAATCTTATCCGCATTAAGCATGGAGATGAATGGAAGACGGCGTTTAATACTCCGGAGGGACATTTTGAGTACGTGGTGATGCCTTTTGGGCTCACTAATGCCCCTTTTGTCTTCCAGTGCTTCATGAATGATATTTTCCAAGACTTTGTCGATAAGTTTTTGATTATCTATTTGGATGATATTTTGATTTTCTCCAAGGATTGGTATTCTCATGTGGAACATATTCAGACTGTGTTCCGGATCTTGAGGGAGAATTCCCTGTATGTCAAAGGATCTAAATGCCTTTTTGGAGTACAGAGGATTTCTTTTTTGGGATTTGTTTTGTCTCCGTCAACTATTGAAATGGACCCAGCCAAGGTTCAGGCCATTTATGATTGGGTTCAGCCCACTTCTTTGAAGGCCCTCCAGAAGTTTTTGGGTTTTGCTAATTTTTATCGGAAATTTATAGCAAAATTTTCTAGTATTGCCAAGCCATTGACTGATCTGACTAAGAAGGGTGCTGATGTGTTGAATTGGTCTCCGGAGGCTGTTTCTTCCTTTCAGGAGCTGAAGTGAAGATTCACCTCCGCCCCGGTTTTACGGCAACCTGATGTCTCACTCCCATTCCAGGTAGAGGTGGATGCTTCTGAGATTGGTGCAGGAGCTGTTTTGTCCCAAAAGGATCCTGTAACATCTAAAATGAATCCCTGTGCTTTCTTTTCCCGAAAGTTCTCTCCATCGGAACGTAACTACGATGTGGGGAATCGGGAACTGTTGGCCATAAAATGGGCATTTGAGGAGTGGAGACATTGGTTGGAGGGAGCTAAACATCAAGTCGTGGTCCTCACCGACCACAAGAATTTGATTTACCTAGAGTCGGCTAAACGCTTGAACCCCAGACAGGCTAGGTGGGCCTTGTTTTTTACACGTTTTGATTTTGTGGTCTCTTTTCTTCCTGGAACTAAGAACGTCAAGGCAGACGCCCTCTCTAGGAGCTTCCTTGCTGATTCTCCCGTGGTGACCAAACCTGCTACCATCTTAGGCAAAGGGGTAGTTCTTTCTGCCATCTCGCCCGACTTGAGACGTGCTCTGGAAGAGTTCCAGGAGGACAAACTTGAGCGTTGTCCCAGTGGAAAGTTGTATGTTCCGGACTAGTGGAAGAAGAGAGTGATGTCTGAAGTTCATTGCTCTGCACTAGCTGGTCATCCAGGTATTTTTGGTACTAGAGATCTAGTGAGTCGGTCTTTTTGGTGGCCCTCCTTGTCTCGTGATGTCAGGAATTTTGTGCAGTCCTGTGGGACGTGCTCCCGGTCTAAACCTTGTTCTCGCTCTAGTGGGTTGTTGATGCCTTTGCCGGTTCCCAGGAGGCCATGGACCCATATTTCAATGGATTTCATCTCTGATATGCCTGTATCTCAGAGAATGACTGCTATTTGGGTGATTTGTGATAGGTTCTCTAAGATGGTTCATCTTGTACCACTCCCCAAGTTGCCATCTTCCTCTGAGTTGGTGCCCCTGTTTTTGCAACATGTGGTTCGCTTGCACGGGATTCCTGAGAACATTGTATCTGACAGAGGAGTTCAGTTTGTGTCTAGATTTTGGAGGACTTTCTGTTCCAAGCTGGGAATTCAGTTGTCCTTCTCCTCTGCTTTTCACCCTCAGACCAATGGGCAGACAGAGAGAACAAACCAGACCTTGGAGTCGTATTTGAGATGGTTTATTTCCGCTGATCAGGATGATTGGGTTTCATTTTTGCCCTTGGCCGAATTTGCCTTAAATAATAGGGCTAGTTCTGCCACTTTGATGTCACCTTTTTTTTGTAACTATGGGTTTCATCCTCGATTTTCTTCAGGGCAGGTGGAGCCTTCTGCCTGTCCAGGTGTTGACACTGTGGTGGAGAGAATGCACCTGATCTGGGACCAAGTAGTGGATAAGTTATCTCTTTAACAAGAAAAGACCCAGCGGTTTTCCAACCGCCATAGGACCATTGGTCCCCAGTTTAAAGTTGGTGATATGGTGTGGTTATCATCAAAACATATTGCTATGAAGGTGGCTTCTCCTAAGTTTAAGCCTAGATTTATTGGACCTTACAAGATTTTGGAGATTATTAATCCGGTCTCTTTTCGTTTGGCTCTTCCTGTCACATTTAAAATCCATAATGTGTTCCATAAGTCCTTGTTGAAGAGGTTTGTTGAACCAGTTGTTCCGGTGGTGGCCCCTCCAGACCCTGTATTGGTCGAAGGTAACATGGAATATGAGGTAGAGAAAATATTGGATTCCCGTCTGGCTAGACGGAGACTCCAGTATTTGGTTAAGTGGAAGGGTTATGGTCAGGAGGATAATTCCTGGGTCTCTGCCTCTGATATTCATGCCAAAAGATTAGTGCGTGCCTTTCATCGGGCTCACCCTGATCGCCCTGGTGGCGTGGTTGAGGGTTCGGTGACCCCTCCTCAAGGGGGAGGTACTGTTGTGAGTTCATTTTCCCCTTTGTCACTGAGGTCTGGTGAACTCCCTCTTCTGGCTAAGGAAGGTAGTGAGCCTGATTATCAAACACCTGAGCCTAATGATGAGGACTGGCTGAGTGGAGTCACTGACTGGATATAAGGCTGCCAACGCCCTTTTTCCTAGCTGGTGATTTTTCTGAGGGATTCTTAGAGACCAGTCTGAAGTCCTGCTCTTCTAAAGCTAAGTTTTCTACTTTGTTTTGCATTTGTGTTTTGCTTTTGTTTTGCCCTGTTTTTTCTGGATTTCTGCCTCTCCCTTCTGGGGTGAGCTGAATTCCTTTTTGCTCCATCTTCAGAAAAGACCTGAGTACTGATATAGTATTTTCTGAAGCCTAGCGTCTTCAGGGTCTTTTTTCATATCAGTCTGTTGGCTTTTGTCATTTTCAGGGTTTTCGCAGATTTCAGACAGCAACCTTCCTTTCCTTTCCTATTTAGTTAGATTGGGCCCCATCGTTTGCTCAGCCTATCTTTCTGTCTGTGTATTGTCTTTTCATCTTGCTCACCATCATATGTTGGGGGCTGACTTTGCTTTGGGGTCTGCTCTGGGGCAGTTTAGATTTCCTTTTCTGCCTTTAGGCTATTCAGTTCTCCGGCTGTGATCGAGGGGTCTAGGGCACCGTAGGAACCCCCCACGGCTACTGCTAGTTGTGTTGATAGGTTCAGGGGTCTGCAATCTGATAGTTGCCAACTTCTCTTGTTTTCTGGACGTAGCTACTATTTTTGTGTTTGCCTCCTACGTTGACTCAATCATAACAGAGAATAAAGTTGATCCTTCTACAATGTGACAGCCCTTTAGATATTTGTAGACAGCTATTAAGTCTCCTCTCAGTCTTCTCTTTTGCAAACTAAACATTCCCAAATCCTGCAACCTTTCCTCATAAAACAGGGTTTGCAGACCGGTCACCATTCTGGTCGCTCTTTTCTGAACTTGCTCCAGTCTGTTGATGTCTTTTTTAAAATGTGGTGCCCAAAACTGGACAAAATATTCCAGATAAAGTCTGACAAAAGAGGAGTAGAGGGAAATAATGACTTCACGTGATCTAGACTGTATGCTTCTGTTAATACATCCTAGAATTGCATTTGCCTTTTTGCTGCTGCATCACACTGTTGACTCATATTCAGTCTGTGATCTATTAGTATACCCAAGTCTTTTTCACATGTGCTGTCACTTAGCCCTATTCCTCCCACTCTGTATATGCTTTTTTCATTTTTATTGCCCAGATGTAGTACTTTGCATTTCTCCCTGTTAAAAACCATTCTGTTAGTTGCTGCCCACTTCTCCAGTTTATTTAAATCTTTTTGAATCCTCTCTCTCTCTTCTCTAGTATTAGCTATCCCTCCTAGCTTTGTGTCATCAGCAAATTTAATCAGTTTACCCTCAATTCCTTCATCTAAATCGTTGATAAAGATGTTGAACAATACAGGGCCCAGGACAGAGCCCTGTGGTACCCCATTTGAGACATTCTTCCAACTGGATGTGCAGCCATTTACGACCACTCTTTGGGTCCGATCACTAAGCCAGTTATGAATCCACCTAACAGTTGCCTTGTCCATTCCATACTTAGTCATTTTTTCAATAAGGATTGTATGAGAGACTTTGTCAAATGCTTTGCTGAAGTCAAGATATACAATAGCTACAGCATTTCCTTGATCCACCCAATCAGTGATTCCATCATAGAAGGAAATTAAGTTAGTCTGATATGACTTATTAGTTACAAACCCATGCTGACTCTGTTTAATCACTTCATTCTTATCCAGGTAATATATATATATATATATATATATATATATATATATATATATATATATATATATATATATATATATATACAGTATATATGGACACTATTTGTAAAAAATTGCTTTCATTTCTATATATATATACTGTAGGTGCTTCTCAAAGAATTAGAAGATCATCAAAAAGTTACTGACATTACAGAGACATTACACACAGAGTGATCTATGTCACGGGTTTATTTCTGGTAATGTTGATGATTATGGCTTACAGCCAATGAAAACCCAAAAGTCATTATCTCAGTAAATTAGAATACTTTATAACACCAGCATGAAATATGATTGTAAAATCTGAAATGTTGTCCTCCTGAAATGTCTGTTCAGTAAATGCACTCAATACATGGTCGTGGCTCCTTGTGCATCAGTTACTGCATCAATGCGGCGTGGCTTGGAGGCGATCAGCCTGTGGCACTGCTGAGGGGTTATGGAAGCCCAGGTCGCTTTGATAGCAGCCTTCAGCTCATCTGCATTGTGGGGTCTGGTGTCCCTCATCTTCCTCATTGCTGATCACCATCTTGGTTGATTTCTCAAAATTTTGTGGAACTTCACAAATGACGTCAGTCACCCACACCCACTCGTGGCTTCTTATGTGCGAAGGCTGAGCAGAATACCAACAGGTATGGTGTAGCTGGTATTCAGGTACTACCCTCTGCTGCTCACAAAGCCTTGCCAACATATACAGTGGCGTTGCAGCACATGGTCACGTCGCACACCAGTTGTTGAGCTGGCACTTCAGAGGGGTTACATTTTGGGAACTATAATGTGCCAATGGGGCACTTTTATCCCAATTATAAATTGGAGAAGCAGGTCCGTAGAGTGACTGCCGCTCTATTTATTCTGTATTGGGCTGCCAGAAAAGTAAGTGCAACGCTTACCAGCCCCTTAGGGCCTGATTAGAGCAGGGGGTCAACATGTGTAGAGGGTAAAATCACCTCCTTCTTTTGATCGGTGAAGGTCCCAGTGCTTAGACCCCACTGATCAATAAAGTGATCACCTTTCACATAGATAGTGGAGAACTTCTTATTCTCTGGACAACCCCTGTAACTTTTCTATCTTACCCACCCTGTCTCCGTTCTGTCTGTGAAGGTACCATTTTATATTTCCACATAGCTTCTTCCCTAGTATGTATGTTTGTATTTTTTTTAGGTTTCTTCCATTTTAATTAAAGGGTTTTCTGTACAAATTAGAAAAAAACCTGTGTTAAAATTGACCAAGCGTTCACTATCCAGTAGTGTGAATGTATAACATTAAACCCCTTGGTGACCGTCTTTATACTGACCTGCGATATAAGGGAATAGCGCACCTGTATCTCTGACTCTGCTTCCTTCCCCTGGGTTCACTGTCCTCTTTTGTACTCCATGTCAGGTTTTGAAAGCTGACTTGTGTGGCTCAATAAGGTTATCTGTATAGGACTATTTGAAGCCCACTACGATACACACCTGTGTCTTAGGATTGAGACTCTGGAGTCCTATATTTGGTGTGCTCCACTTTCTGTGCATAATGTGTTTCAACTGGCTGCCATTAGGGATGGGCGAATCCTAAATTACTCGGAATCGCTAGACTCTAACGAGTTCGAGTGCAGGACTCGCTACTCGTTGCGAGTCTAGCGAGTCCAATGTTAATTAATGGGGAAGCGAGTTTGCAGCGATTCCTCTGCTGCTGGACCCGGATTGACTGTCAAAAATGATCCTACAGTGATAGCGAGTTAGCAAAACTCTGAATGCTCTCGGATTTAAACTCAGAAAGCAAAACTCGGATTTAAACTCTGAAGGCAAAACTTGGATTTAAACTCTGAAAGCAGAAAGCATTGATCTGAGAATCTGAGTAGAATACAAAACGGACCAAAACTAGGATTGCCATTGATTTACTTTGGACTCGTTACTGTGCGAGTAATCGCTTGGAAACTCGCAGAGTACGAGTCCTGCGAGTCCCCTACTACTCGCAGAGTAACGAGTCCTAATGAGTAGATTCGCCCATCCCTAGCTGCCATCCCTGCTGAGTTCCACTTCATCTGTCCTACTGCTCCTGAGACTCCAGATTGTCCTTGTCCTCATGGTTCTATGTTGTTATTATTATTATTATTTATATAGCGCCCCTAATTCCATGGTGTTGTACACGAGAAGGGGGGTTACATACAAAGTTATAGATATCGTTTACAGTAAACAAATTTGTAGTGACAGACTGGCACAGAGGGGAGGGGACCCTGTCCTTGTGGACTTACACTCTACGGGATAGTGGGGAAGAGACAGAAGGTCGGGGGTGCAGCAGTTCTGGGGGTGGTGAGGCTGTTGTGTGAGGAACGAATAAGTGTGGAGGAAAGTAGAAGGTCTTGGAAGGATCGAAGATTATGTGAGGGAAGATATTGGGAGATTAGTTCAGAGATATAGGGAGGGGACAGATTGTGGATGGCTTTTTAGGTCAGTGTTAGTAGTTTGAACTGGTTTCGTTTGGGAATTGGGAGCCAGTGAAGAAATTTGCAGAGGGGAGAAACAGGGGAGTAGCGAGGAGAGAGGTGGATTAGTTGGGCAACAGAGTTGAGGACAGACTGATGTGGTACAAGAGAGTTGTCAGGGAGGCCACAGAGGAGGGTCTTGCAGTAATCAAGGCGGGAGATGATGAGGACATGCACAAGAGTTTTAGTAGATTGAGGGTTGAGGAAGGGACTGATTCTGGAAATATTTTTGAGTTGGAGGTGGCAAGAGTTTGGACGTGTGGTTTGAAGGACAGGGCAGAGTTGAGAGTTACTCCGAGGCAGCATATTTCAGGAGTGGGAGAGAGCGTGATGCCGTTTACCATAATAGATAGATCGAGTAGGGAAGATACGTGAGATGGAGGAAAGAAGATGAGTTTGGTTTTGTTAACATTGAGTTTTAGGAAGCGAGAGGTGAAGAAGGAGGATATGACTGATAGACACTCCGGGATTCGGGACAGCAGAGAGGTGACATCTGGGACAGAGAGGTAGATCTGATTGTCATCAGCATACAGGTGTGCTGGAAGCCATGGGACTTTATGAGTTGTCCTAGGCCAAGGGTATAGATGGAAAAAAGTAGGGGCCCCTGGACAGAGCTTTGAGGGATTCCAACAGTGAGAGGGCGGGATGAGGAGGTAGTGTGGGAGTGGGAAATGATAAATGTGTTCTTGGAAAGGTAAGAGGCGATCCAGGACAGGGCAAGGTCTTTGATGCCAAGAGATGAAAGAATCTGTAGCAATATGTGAGTAAGTCATTAGTAATTTTTGTCAGGGCAGTTTCTGTGGAGTGGTGGGGGTGGAAGCCAGATAGGAGGTTGTCAAGCATAGAGTTAGATGAGTGTTGGGAGGAAAGCTGAGCATGGCCATGCTGCTCAAGGAGTTTGGAAGCAAACTGGAGCAGTGATATGGGGCGATAGCTGGGCATAGCAGTTGGATCAAGGTTAGTTTTTTTGAGGATGGGATGGTTGAGGAAGATAGCGATAGGTTGAAGAGATGGGTTAGGGCTGGAATGAGCGTGTTAGTGAGGCAGCTGGGAGGGGATGGGGTCAAGTGCACAGGTGGTGAGTAAGCTCTCCTTCAGTGATGTTGGAAAGGGAGGTTATTAGGGAAGGGCAGAGGTCTGGTATATGGAGTGTTTGAGGTGGTGGAAGAGTAAAGGTTTGCCTTGTTTGGTCAATCTTATTTTTGAAGTAGGTGGCAAAGTCCTCGGCAGAGAAGAGGGGAGTTGGAGGTGGCAGTGGTGGGCGGAGGAGAGATTTGAATGTGCTGAACAGTTGTTTTGAGTTGTAGGATAATGAAGATGCAAGGTTTGTGAAATAGGTCTGTTTAGCAGAGGTGAGGGCTAATTTGAAGGCAAGTGTAGCTTGTGTGAAAGCAGTGAAGTCGTCTGGCAGGCATGCTTTCATCGAATGTTGCGCCGCGACCCTTGATGATTTTCAAAGTTTTTTGGTGATATTGTTGTGCCAAGGTTGCCTGTTGATTTGTCGCACTTTGCCATGCGTGAGAGGGGCGAATGAGTCTATGGCTGATGTAAAGGTGGCATTATAAAAAACAGTGGCGCTGTCTGTGTCGTGGAGTGAAGATATGGAGGACAGAGGTAGAAGAGATTCTGAGAGTCTGTGAATGTCTAGGTGTGCGAGGTTCCTGCGAGGATGTGCTAGTGGCTAGACATGGGGGTAGGTGAGGAGGACAGGGATGAGAATGTAAGTAGGTGGTAGCCAGATAGGGGGAGGGGAAAGGTTGTGAGATTAGATAGGGAACAGAGGCGGGTGAAGACGAGGTCTAATGTATGTCCATCTGTGTGGGTGGCTGAGGAGGACCACTGAGTAAGTTCAAAGGATGAAGTAAGTGACAGGAGTTTGGAGGCTGCTGGCTGGTGGGTGTCAATAGGGATATTAAAGTCACCCATGATGATGATGGGGATGTCACCAGAGAGAAAGTGAAAAAGCCACATGGAAAGTTGGTCAATGAAGGCAGTAGCTGAGCCCAGTGGTCGGTATATGATAGCCATTTGGAGTTTAGAGGGAGAGTAGAAACGGACAGAATGGACCTTGAAAGAAGGGAGGATAAGGGAGGGTGGGGGTTGGATAAGGTTGGAGGAGCAGGTTTTAGAAAGAAGGAAACCCACTCCTCCATCATGTCTGTTGTCAGAGCGAGGAGTGTGGGTAAAGTGGAGGCCACCGTAACTCAGTGCAGCAGGGGAGGCCATGTCAGGGGGCATCAGTCAGGTCTCAGTGAGGGCCAGGAAGGAAAGGTTGCGGGAAGTAAAGAGATCGTGGATCACGTGGAGCTTGTTGCAGACGGAGCGGGCATACCAAAGTGCTCCAGAGAGAGGAAGCAAGGGGGTGGGAGTCAGTGGCACAGATATTAAGTGTGAGGGATTGTGGTAGTTTCTTTTAGTGTGAGAAAGATGGGGGTAAGGATTAGTAGGATGTGTGAGGCGGGGGGGGCAGGACTGGGGGATATGTTGCCAGCAGTGAAAGGAAGCAGAGAAAGGGAAAGCAGGTGCGTGAAGGAGAGTGACCTGCTTATGTTATATTTTAGTAGGACAGGTCTGAGGTTAAGCAACAGGTCTGCAGATGAAGAGAGTAAGGGGTGTAAGAGAGGGGAAAATAGTTATTTGGTTCAATGGTGCAGGGGTTTGGGGATAGCGAAGGAGAGTTAGAATTAATGGAGAAAAAATGGTGAGGGCAAATGTGAGCATGGTTAAAGAGCAAGGTAAGAAAAGATAGGCAAGTAAAATCAGAAGGCTGATTGTTCTTACCATCTGACTGATTTCTGGACTATTTCTGGTATATTTCTTACACTATGTCACACTTCAAATGATGTCACATGAGGGTTGCATTGACAATCCAACACAATTGGCAGCACTTTGAACACATTTTATAAGTGGTCATAAACTTATAAATAACTCATGAAAGAATAAAGTTACGTTAAAACCAAGCACACCATTGTTTTTCTTGTGGAATTCTCAATAAGTTTGATGTGTCATATGAGCCTCTTCCCATTGGAAAAAATAAAGTTGGATGCAAAATGGCCAACTTCAAAATGGCCGCTATGGTCACCACCCATCTTGAAAAGTTTCCCCCCTCCCATATACTAATGTGCCATAAGCAGGAAGTTGATATCACCAACCATTCCCATTTTAGTTAGGTGTATCCATATAAATGGCCCACCCTGTATACAGTATATTATGAGTTTCCATTTTCCAAAACAAAATGTATTAGTATCTGCATTAAACATTATATGAAGATAATTAATCTCCGGGGCCAATACATTTTCATCCCAGCATCTAGAAATGTGATATAAGCTGCAGACTCACACTGTACGGGTGGCATCTGTAGATCAGTAATGGTTGTGCCATGTTGTCCTGTCATTGCTCTTTTATTTTTTTTCTCATTTTATTCTTTTAAGACTTTCTTCTTCTTTTATAATTTGGTTTGGTATTGTGGATTTACAATCTTACATCAAAGGTGGAAAAATCCTTTACAAAACATTTTATGTTAAATCACAGCCTCACATTTATTGATATTGAGTTAAAATTATTTAATTTTTATAATGGTAAGAACTTTTCTCACTTTTGTTGAGTATAAGGCTTGTGATCAACCACAAACCTGGGGCTAAAGGACCTGCCCAAATTACAGATTTGTGTTGTACCAATCTGAAGAATTTAGAGATGAGCTAATCACTTCAAGGTCCATCAAATTAGTTTTCAATTTCACAAAATTTCGGATTCAGAAGAATTTTTTTTCACAATTTAATTTGTACTAATTAACCCCTTAAGCCCCAAGGGTGGTTTGCACGTTCATGACCGGGCCAATTTTTACAATTCTGACCACTGTCCCTTTATGAGGTAATAACTCTGAAACGCTTCCACGGATCTGGGAGAATGTCATATGGTCTGATGAAACCAAAATATTACTGTTTGGTAGAAACAAAACTCCATGTTTGGAGTAGACAGAATGCTAAATTGCATCTAAAGAACACCATGCCTACTATGAAGCATGGGAGTGGCAAAATCATGCTTTAGGGCTGTTTCTCTGCAAAGAGACCAGGACCACTGATCCGTGTGCATGAAAGACTAAATGGGGCCATGTATTGTGAAATTTTGAGTGCAAACCTCCTTCCATCACCAAGGGCATTGAAGATGAAATGTGGATATGTAGGGGATGTGCAGGTGGCTGGTTTGTGCCCTGCATTCCTGTGCATGCCTGCCTAATGAAACCGGGTAAGTGTTATATGTTTATTATGTACACTGTATAATATGATGATAGCTGACACTGTCCTGATGTGAACTGATGTACCTGTGTTTATATCTTTGTATGTTAGGGACAAGGAGAGGGACATCTAGTATTAGAGATAGGTCAGCATTGATAAGGGTTATTATAGTGTAGTTTCGGGTTAGCCTTAAGGGGGCACTATAGAGTTAGATGCAGATGTCAGGTTAAGATAAGAACTGGTTTTACCCAGAGTATTAGAAACTAGGGATGGTTAGCACTCGACTAGAAGGTTGATTCTTCGGTGCTAGTGAAAAGGAGCCAGTGGCCCCATATACATGAGTTCAATATTAAATCACTGCACACATGGGATATGCTCAAAGTGAACTTTTTATTTAGTTTTACGGTGATGAAGTGACAGCTGACGTTTCGGCCTAACAAAGGCCTTTATCACATAGTCGCCCTTTTATAGTAGAGTTTCGGTAGTCACCGGGTAGTAATGATCACTGCTAGGCAATATTTCAAAGAGAAGTGGATTAACCGATATGATCAGAGGTACTGCTTGCACAGGATCAGAGCTCCTGTGGGTATGACAAGGACTGATTGGTGGCGCAGTGGTGGGAGCAGGCACCGCCGTGCCTCTGCAGTGAATAATTACCCAGAGTATTAACAGATAAATGGTTAACCAATTGGAAGATAGTATGGGAGGAGTTAGCTAGAGGTTAGGAAAAGTTCTCTAGGAAGTAGTGAGTTGTTGCAGAGAGTTGATCAGAGCAGCAGTGCAGAGTTTGAATTGTTGTTAAGAGAGAGAGATAAGAAGAACTGGAAAGGAGAGTTCTGAAGAATGAAAGACTGTGAGGCAAAAGTGGATCTAGGCAGCCTGAAAGGATCAGTGGCTAGGCTGTGGGGTAACTTCTGCAACGTCCGGGACTTACGGTCTGACCAGGATTTGCAGTGGCATTATGAATTTTCGCCCAAGATGGAGAAAGTGGAAGGGGAGCACGTAGAATCAGCTAGCTTGATTACAAAGGGAACTGCAGGACAGCATACCATGTTGCCGGAGGTTGTGATGATAAAAAAGATGAGGGAGAGCTCAGAAGAATTTCTCATGACGTTTGAAGACTGTTGGATTAAATTTGCTTTGAAGGTGCACGAATTAAGTAAAGTTTTCGTAAAAATGAACTTGGACTTTGATATCATTTGTGTGTGCCTGCGATGGATTGGAGTTCTGCATGCTGTGAAGGATTCTGACCCACAGGTGGGTGAACTGAATGAGACACACAGTACATCACAAGATTGACACTTTATTTCTGTAGCGGAGCATCGGTGTCATGATCCAGACCAGGTTTTGAGTCCTGTCTTTCCATGTTCCCGGTCTGTTTTTGTGTCTGCCATTAGTCCAGAGGGTATTCTGGAGTACCTGAAGGACTTTGGGGATGTTTTCTCCGAAAAAGAGGCTGAGGTCTTGCTACCACTTTGTCCTTGTGATTGTGCCATTTTAAATTTCCCAAAGCCCGTTTGTACAATTTTTCTTGCCCGGAACTTCCCGCTATGAAAAACTATATCTCTGATACTCTACACATCCGTCCCTCTGTCTCACCTGTGGCCGCTGGATTCTTTTTTGTCAAGAAAAAAGATGGTGGTTTACACCCGTGACTCAATTTCCGGGAATTAAATAAAATTACGGTGAGAAATACCTACCCTCTCCCACTTATTTCTGATCTCTATAACCAATTGTCAGGGGCTAAATCGTCTTCCAAACTTGATCTCAGGGGAGCATATAAACTTATCCGCATTTGGGAAGTGGATGAGTGGAAAACGGCATTTCTCACCTCTGAGGGTCTGTTTGAAATTTTGGTCAAGCCCTTTGGGCTCACGAACGCACCCATGGTGTTTCAGAACTTCACGAACGATGTTTTTTTCTGATTTTATCGGGCACTTATGGTTGTATACCTGGATGATATCCTTGTTTTCTTGCCTAACAAGTAATCCCACATTGGTAATTTATGTGCTGTTTTTCATAGGTTACAGGGAAATTCTCAGTTCGCTAAACCCGAGAAATGTTTATTTTGTGTCCAGGAGCTTTCCTTTCTGGGGATCATCCTTTCTGCCAATGGGTTTTGGATGGATCCTGGAAAGGTACAGGCCATTATTGATTGGGTGCAACCCAGAGACATGAAGAGTCTGCAGTGTTTTCTGGGTTTCAACAATTATCGAAAATTCATCAAGGGTTTTTCTCTGGTGGTAAAGCCACTCACCGATCTCACTCACTGATCTCAAAGTCTGGTCGCCCTTGGCTGTTGAAGCATTTACAACATTAAAGAAGTGTTTTATGTCTGCCCCTGTATTGGTTCAGCTCGATCAATCAGAACCGTTCATTTTAGAGGTGGATGCATCGGAGGTGGGAGTTGGGGCGGTGTTGTCTCAGGGACCCGTTACTTTGATCAATTTAAGACCATGTGCCTCTTTCTATATAAAGTTTTCTTCTGCAGAGAAGAACTTTGATGATGGTAACCAGGAGTTATTGGCCATAAAATTGTCTTTTGAAGAATGGAGGCATATTTTGGAGGGGGCGGTTCATCGGATAACAGTGATTGTAGACCACAAGAACTTGTCTTACATTGAATCTGCTAAGAGGTTAACTCCTAGACAGGCTAGGTGGTCACTTTTTTTTCTCGTTTTCATTTTTCTATCACTTTTCGGCCTGGTTCCAAGAATGTCAGGGCGGATGCCTTATCTCACAGTTTTGATCCGATATCACCCCCCAAACCTCCTTCCTCCATTTTTCAGCACAGGGAGGCCGATTGTTAAATGCAAACTTAGCCACTGGCAATGAAGAGCACCAATCATCCTGCTGAGATGTGGCAAGACACTGCAAAATTTCTTCAAGTGACTGATTGGTCCTCTCTGTTTGACTGTTGGTCTCGGGATTGTAGGCCGACGAAAAGGTCAAGCAAATACCCAATCTTTTACAAAAAGCTCTCCAAAATTTGAACACAAATTGTAGCCCTCTATCAGAAATCATAGAATATAATAGAATCATAGAATAGAATCGTAGAGTTGGAAGGGACCTCCTGGGCCATCTGGTCTAACCCCCTGCTCAAAGCAGGATTCGCTAAATCATCCGAGACAGATGTCTGTCCAGCCTCTGTTTGAAGACTTCTATTGAAGAAGTCACCACCTCTCGTGGCAGCCTGTTCCATGCTCAGAGGCACGCCATGTAACCGCACAACATGCTCAACAAACAACTTAGATAGTGTTTCTGCATTAGGCAGACCTGCCAAAGGTACAAAATGCGCCTGTTTACTGAGTCTGTCAACCAACACCCAGACCAGTTTTGCCATTAGAAGGAGGTAGATCAGTGAGAAAGTCCATGGACAAATGAGTCCAAGGTCTATCCGGAATTGGCAATGGTACCATTTCCCTGGCAGGACAGTTATCACACATATCACAAGAGGTCACAAACATGGTGACATCAGAGGCCATAGAGGACCACAAAACAGCCCAGCAATAGCTCTTCGAGTGGCCGGGATTCCAGGATGCCCGCTAAGAGCAGAATCGTGGAACTCCCGAAGCACTCTCAACCGGTACTGAACAGGAACGAAGAGCTTGTTAACAGGCAATGATGGAGGAGCAAGAGACTGAGCCTCATGAATCTCCTGCTCCAATTCTAAGGACACCCCTGCCACGACCACCCCATGCTGAAGAATGGAGGAAGGAGGTTCGGGAGATGATATCGGATCCAAGCTGTGAGATAAGGCATCAGCCTTGATATTCTTGGAACCAGGTCGAAAGGTGATAAAAAAGCGAGAGCGTAAAAAAAAGCGACCACCTTGCCTGTCTAGGAGTCAAATGTTTAGCAGTCTCAATGTAGGACATGTTCTTGTGGTCTGTAATCACTGAGATCCGATGAACAGCCCCCTCCAAAAAGTACCTCCATTTTTTGATGGCTAATAACTCCCGCTTCCCGACATCATAATTTCTCTCTGCAGGAGAAAATTTCTTAGAGAAAAAGGCGCAAAGTCTTAAGTTAGTTAAAGTGACGGGTCCTTGGCACAACAACACTCCCACCCCCACATCCGATGCATCTACCTCAACAATGAATGGTTCAAATGGATCGGACTGAACCAAAACAGGGGCAGACATTAAACATTCCTTTAATGAAGAAAAAAGTGCCACTGCTGGAGCTGACCAGTTTTTAATATCAGCCCCCTTATGAGTAAGATCAGTGAGGGGCTTGATCACCTGCGAAAACCCCTTAATGAATTTCCTGTAATAATTGACAAACCCCCAAAAATGCTGAAAGACCCTTAAGGTCTCTAGGGTTGCACCCAATCTACAATGGCCCGTACCTTCCCAGGGTCCATACGAAACCCCTTGGCAGAAAGGATGAACTCCAGAAAGGACTGCTCTTGGATGAAAAATTAGCACTTTTCAGGCTTATCAAAAAGAGAGTTCTCCTGTAAGCTCTGGAGAACTGCACGTAGATGACCCATGTGATCTTGCTTGTCAGATGAAACTACAAGGATATCATCTAAATAAACCACCATAAAGCACACAATGAAATCAGAAAATACATGGTTAATAAAATTCTGAAAAACTGCTGACGCATTAGTGAGACCAAAGGGCATGACCAAATTCTCAAACAAACTCTCAGAGGTAAGAAATGCCATTTTCCACTCATCCCATTCCCGAATACGGATAAGATTATACACTCCCCTAAGGTGTAATTTAGAAAATGAGCGGGAGGAGACAAGTATTTCTCACCGTAAGATTTAGGGTACAGCCGTCGTAGAGCGGAGGCGCCAATCTCGCATTTGTTTAGGGTGCCAACCTCCGCTGCTAGGCAGGTTTGATATCAGGACCCCCCTTATGTAGGGTCCAGTAGGTGGACCCAGGTGGTAATGCGGGTCGCCCCAGACCATCAAGAAAATTGCAGATTTTTGGTGTTGCATAATTTGCATGATACCATCGTTCTGGGATTCCCCTGGTTGCAAATCCATAATCCAGTTTTCGATTGGAAATCTGTGTCTGTGGTGAGTTGGGGTTGTCGGTGTGCCCTTAGTGACGCTCCTGTTTTCTCCACCTCTCCCCAGTCGCATGATGTTCCTGACTATTTGGCTGATTTTTATGATGTATTTAGTGAGAATGAGTCTGCGTCTTTGCCTCCTCATAGGAGTTATGACTGTGCAATTGAGCTGAGTCCGGGGTGTAAATTTCCCAAGGGTCGACTTTTAATTTACCTGTACCCGAACATGAGGCTATGCATTCTTATATTAAGGAGTCGTTGGAGAAGGGTCATATTAGACCATCCTCTTCCCCCTTGGGTGCTGGGTTTTTTTTTGTGGCCAAGAAGGATGGTTCATTAAGATCCTGTATTGACTATCGCTCCCTTAACAAAATTACTGATAAATATCAGTATCCGTTACCCCTGATTTCTGACCTATTTTCTAGAGTTGAAGGTGCTTGCTGGTTTACCAAGCTTGACCTCAGGGGGCGTATAATCTTATTCGCATTAAGCAGGGGGATGAATGGAAGACGGCATTTAATACTCCGGAGGGACATTTTGAGTACCTGGTGATGCCCTTTGGGCTCACTAATGCCCCTTCTGTCTTCCAGTGCTTCATGAATGATATTTTCCTGGACTTTGTGGATAAATTTTTGATCATCTATTTGGATGATATTTTGATCTTTTCCAGGGATTGGGATTCTCATGTGGAACATGTTCAGACTGTGTTCCGGATTTTGAGGGAAAACTCCCTGTAGGTTAAGGGATCGAAATGTCTTTTTGGGGTACAGAGGATTTCATGTTTGGGATTTATTTTGTCTCCGTCAACTATTGAAATGGACCCGGCCAAGGTACAGGCCATTTATGATTGGGTTCAGCACTAGTGTTGAGCTTTCCGATACCGCAAGGCTGGTTTCACATTTGCGTTTTTTTGCGCTTGAAAAAAACGCATACGTGCTCATGCGTTTTTTCCCCTATATTTAACATGGGTGCGCATACCTGCGTGCTGGCATGCGCACGTATGCGATTTTCATGCGCTGCGTTTTTTTGGGGTGTGCGTTTGTATTTTACAGACGCTACATGTTGCATTTTTTGGTCCTGCAAAAAAGCGCATGTGCACGTATGCGCACGTTTTGCGCTAAAAATGGCCATTATAGCCTATGGATGCGCATACGTGCGCACTGGCATGCGCATGTATGCATTTTTTTAGCGCTGCGTTTTTTTGGTGGTGTCCACTTGTTGTACTAGTTATAAACTTCTAAAGTAAAAAAAAAAAGTCTATATAAAGGAGGTGCCTGCCAAAACTCTGCCACTACTACACTGACAGATTGGAGAGCAGACAGTCACCAAGGACACATCTTCTATCAGCGAAGAATGTGAGTATATTACATTATATGCCTGTCCTTTTAAATTATGTATGTACTAATGATTTTTATTATTTTTACATGCAGCATGTCTTCAGAATCCGAATATTCCCCATCGCGGCAGGAATTGGCGCAAGCAGACCGTGAGGTGATTATTTTCGTGCATCTGTAAGTATATCTGCTGCTACTCCAAATCTCTTACGTTTTTTTCAACTTTTTTAAGACATCATCATCATCATCTTCTGCGGACGGGACTAGTGAGGGCGAAGAGCAGGAGCAGCGAAGCCAAGTCCCGGTGGTGATACGGAATGTATGTATCAAATGATTTGTAATGTTCTTTATTTTTTATCTTCTATTTTTACTCTTTTTTATGTTTCTTTTTTTGTAACTTTTTATTCAATTTAAATTTGATTATTCTAATGAATGTGTTTTGTCTAGGTTCCACAACGGGATGAAGACGTCTACCTGGATAATGAGCAGCTCATCAGCCTGGTCCAGGAGCGTGCGCCGTTGTGGGACAGCCGTGACCGGCTGTACAAGGACAATGTGGTGACCCGGCAGCTATGGAATGAGGTGGCCGCAGCGTTGATGGATGGCTGGGACAGCGCCACAGCATCCTCCAAAAAGGCATTTAGTGAGTATTTCCCTGCTCTGTATTGTGCCGCAGTGACTGTTGTCCTTGACGGCACTGTTGGGTTTCGTGCTAGGTGTATTCTAGCAGGAAACCCAACAGTGTCATCGGGCTCTACAGTGACTGCTTTGAGTATTGTATTGCTATATTGTGCCGCAGTGACTGTTGTCCTTGACGGCACTGTTTTTTTTTTCCCAACAGTGGACAAAGTCCGAACACGTTGGCGTTCGATCAAGGACCGCTTCAACAGTGATGTTCGTGCTGAGGGCCAGGTTCGCAGTGGATCTGCGTCAAGGACCAGAACTAGATACCGTCACTATCACGCGTTGCAGTTCCTAAGACCGGTCCTTGCCACGAGATCGTAAGTATTATAAATTTTGGGTTTTTATTTTTATTAATCTGTGTTTTTCTAATCCACAGCTGATGCTTCTTGTAAGGCATGGTAGTAATGATTTTCCTTTCTTCCACAGCACCTGGAGCAGCACCCTGCAACCTGGCCCTGGAGCGGTCCTTCCTCGGACGTCCTCTGACCCGTCCCAGCCATCCGACAGCCAGGAAGCACCTTGCAGGTCAGCCACACACACAGCTGGTGACCAGGAAGCTGGGCCATCAGGTGTTCCCCTGTCCCAGGTCTCTGCCACTGGTTATGCGGGCACTACCCGCCAGCGGCAGAGGGCCTTGGACAGGAATGTCTTGCCCGAGTTTATGCATTTGAGCGAGGCCTTTAATTCCAGCCTCAAGTCGCTGTCCGACAGAGTTGAAAGCGGTTTTGCACTCATGGAACGTGGTTTTAACCACTTTGAACACCGCTTCAATTCTGTAGAACAGCGCCTTGACCGTCTGGAGGCCGACCTCAACAGACCAGCACACCATTTTTTTAGTAAGATTGAAAAGGGCATGGCGGAACACCTTAGTCCTGAGCAACAGCTGAATGTGCTGCAGGCCTGCAACAATGCTTTCTTGCAGGCTATGCAGCATAATCGGTACGGTCAGCAGTCAGTGGTGTCATTTCCACCTGTGCCACCATTGACTCGCTTCACCTCACTACCGACTTGTGCTGCATACCACTGCACGGACACCTCTATTCAAAGCCAGGACACCCACCGTTACACCACCACAAGTCTGAGTTCAGCTGGTCACTTCACCGACACCACCATGGCAAGCGCTGCTCCTGTCTGGAGCACCACCGCCACTCCCATGCATGCGTGGAGCTCAGCCACCACTAGGCAAACATGGAACAGCCCTGCCGCTACAACAACATGTAGTAGCCCTGCCACCACCACTCCGCAAACCTGGACCATCACTGCCGCCACCAGTCCTCCTGCAAGGACGAGCACTGCCAACCAAGAGCAGCAGCAGCAGCCACCTCAGCAGCAGCAGCAGCCACCTCAGCAGCAGCAGCAGCCACCTCAGCAGCAGCCATCTCAGCAGCAGCAGCCACCTCAGCAGCAGCAGCAGCCACCTCAGCAGCAGCAGCCACCTCAGCAGCAGCCACCTCAGCAGCAGCAGCCACCTCAGCAGCAGCAGCCACCTCAGCAGCAGCAGCAGCCACCTCAGCAGCAGCAGCAGCCACCCCAGCAGACGGGGGACCTACACTCAATATTTGCGCCAAGTTCAAGGCGAAATCAATCGAGGCGGGCATTGGGCCAAAGTCGGTCCAGGCACACAAGCCTACGGCGACATGCCATTACAACAAATGTACCTGAACAGATTTCCTCTCCTCCAAGTGTTCCTAGTTTAATTCCCTTAACTGGACTACCTTCCCCCACAAGTTTTGTTGCCCCTTCCCCTCAAACACCGTCTTCAACTGCAAGTGTTGCATATTCCCTGCACACCCCCAAATTGAAACCATCTGCCCCCAAACGCCGGAAAAAATAATTTTTTGGTTTATTTTTGTGATTAAAAATAAATTTACATTTGTGGTTCACCATTAAAAAGTTTCATTAATGTTGTTTGCGCCGCTCACACACACTGATGGGTAAATACATGTTAAAAACCAACCCAAGGCCTAGTATAGTCATATGTGAAATAACACGGACTAGTATAGTCATACCAAGGCCTAGTGTAATAACTCGAGTTTTACCAACTAGAATCTGGTTTCTTGAAAAACAAACTGTTGAAACTTGTCAAGTTTCACCAGTTTGTTTTTCGTGAAACAAGATCCTAGTTGGTAAAAATCGAGTTATTACACTAGGCCTTGGTATGACTATACTAGGCCGTGGTATTTCACATATTACTATACTAGTAGGCCCAAGGCCTACTATACTCATATTTGAAATACCACGGCCTAGTATAGTCATACCAAGGCCTACTGTAATAACTCTAGAAACTTGTCTATTTCTACACTACCACAATTTTAAATAAAAGTTGGAATTGAGCTGATTACATTCATCCACTCAATGCTGACTTGTATTCCCCATTGACTTTCATTGGGGTTGGGTTTTGAAAAAATCACATACTTTTTTTTCAATTAGTTGGACAATTTTCTCTTGAAAAAAATTGGTTTCCTGATTCATGGCCTGCAGCTTTGCTCGTTCCACTATATTTCACGCAGACTAGCAATGCTGCATTTTAACTCGTATGTGTATTTACCTGCCCAGGTGTGTGAACACCAAAAAATTCAGTTATACATGGGAAGTTTTTTATTTAATTGTAGTTTAAAAAATATAGTGCACTCAGTAATGGTATCAAATAAGGTTTTTTATTACCATAAACAAACAAAAACATTACACCATTTCATCTTGCCAGTGCACCCGTCCTACAACAGAAATAAAGTAGGCCGCAAATTGGTCCCTCATTTGGCCAACTTCAACGGATGACCTGAGAGTGTGCTGAGTGAATTCAGGCAATGGGTTAGGAGCATCATCGTCCAGTTCAAAGGTCGGGTGCTCTCTACCCATCACAAAGTTATGTAGAACCACACAGGCCTTCACCACCTCATCGACTGTTTCAAGTTTAAGATTAATGGCCGTGCCCAGAATTCGCCATCTGGAGACAAGAATCCCAAAAGCACACTCGACAGTTCTTCTGGCCCTGGTCAGCCTGTAATTAAATATTTTTTTGGTGTGGTCCAAGTCCCGGCTGGAGTAGGGTTTCAGTAAGTTTCCGCACATTTGAAAAGCCTCATCGCCAACCATTACAAAGGGCAGTGGCGGAGCTTCGGTGAGAGAAAGAGGCCGTGGCATAGGGAAATTAAATTGGTTGCCATACAACCTCCGGCCCATGTCTGAGTTTTTAAAAGCCTGTGAGTCATTACCACGGCCAAATGCTCCAATGTCCACTGCTACAAACATACATCCGGCATCCGCAATGGCCATGAGTAGTGTTGAGCATTCCGATACCGCAAGTATCGGGTATCGGCCGATACTTGCTGTATCGGAATTCCGATACCGACTTCCGATATTTTTTCAATATCGGAAGTCGGCATCGGAATCGGAAGTTCAAAGTTGATTGACAGCCGAAATGACGTCATCATGATGCGCGGTGTGTGCGCATCATGATGCGCCGTCATTTCGGGCCTTCCGGGGGTCTCTGCTGGCCTGCCGGGGGGCTGTGTGGACTGCCCGGGGTCTGTACCGGCCTGCCGGGGGGCTGTGCCGGCCTGCCGGTGGTCTGTGCACCCTGTGGGGGTCTGTACCGGCCTGCCGGGGGGCTGTGCTGATGTCCGGGGGTCTGTGCAAGCATCGTCCGATGGGACTATAAGTCCCATCTGGCGATGCCTGCTACCATGACAGTGATTGACACATTAGCCAATGATGGGACAGTAGTAGTCCCATCATCCGGCTAATGTGTTAAATGTTAAAAAAAAAAAAAATACTACATACATACTACATACATAATACATGCATGCTACATACATACTACATGCTACATACATACTACATATATACTACATGCATGCTACATACATACTGCATGCTACATACATACTACATACATACCACATATATACTACATACATACTACATGCATGCTACATACATACTACATACATACTACATACATACTACATACATACCACATATATACTACATACATACTACATGCATGCTACATACATACTACATACATACTACATACATACTACATGCATGCTACATACATAACACATATATAATACATGCATGCTACATACATACTACATGCTACATACATACTACATATATACTACATACATACTACATACATACTACATGCATGCTACATACATACTACATGCTACATACATACTACATATATACTACATGCATGCTACATACATACTACATGCTACATACATACTACATATATACTACATACATACTACATACATACTACATGCATGCTACATACATACTACATACATACTACATGCTACATACATACTACATATATACTACATGCATGCTACATACATACTGCATGCTACATGCATGCTACATACATACTACATACATACTACATGCTACATACATACCACATATATACTACATACATACTACATACAATACATTCATACAATACATACATAGACATACAGTACATATAACATAGAGTAACATACTTACCAATACTTGTCACATTGTTCCCCGAAGCCATTGTCTTTTACGGAATAAATATTAACATAACAAACCACAAAAATACTCACCCACGATCCGAAGCAGTCCACGAGTGTGTCCCACGACGATCTTGGGTAGAGAACTGCAGCATCAGCTGATGCTGCCGTTCTCTACGGGCTGCAGGAATCCAATGACGGAAGGTAGGTATCCTTCCGCACTGTATTCCTCCGCCACTTAAAAAAAAAAAAGTCCCTAGTCTCACTTTATGCCATTGCTGCGTGGAAAATTCCCACACAGCAATGGCATAAAGTGAGACTAGGGACTTTTTTTTTTTAAGTGGCGGAGTAATACAGTGCGGAAGGATACCTACCTTCCGTCATTGGATTCCTGCAGCCCGTAGAGAACGGCAGCATCAGCTGATGCTGCAGTTCTCTACCCAAGATCGTCGTGGGACACACTCGTGGACTGCTTCGGATCGTGGGTGAGTATTTTTGTGGTTTGTTATGTTAATATTTATTCCGTAAAAGACAATGGCTTCGGGGAACAATGTGACAAGTATTGGTAAGTATGTTACTCTATGTTATATGTACTGTATGTCTATGTATGTATTGTATGAATGTATTGTATGTAGTATGTATGTAGTATATATGTGGTATGTATGTAGCATGTAGTATGTATGTAGTATGTATGTAGCATGCATGTAGCATGCAGTATGTATGTAGCATGCATGTAGTATGTATGTGGTATGTATGTAGCATGTAGTATGTATGTAGCATGCATGTAGTATGTATGTAGTATGTATGTAGCATGCATGTAGTATATATGTAGTATGTATGTAGCATGTAGTATGTATGTAGCATGCATGTAGTATATATGTAGTATGTATGTAGCATGTAGTATGTATGTAGCATGCATGTAGTATGTATGTAGTATGTATGTAGTATGTATGTGGTATGTATGTAGCATGTAGTATGTGTGTAGCATGCATGTAGTATATATTTGTTATGTATGTAGCATGTAGCATGCATGTAGCATGCATGTAGTATGTATGTAGTATGTATGTAGTATGTATGTGGTATGTATGTAGCATGTAGCATGCATGTAGTCTGTATGTAGTATATATGTGGTATGTATGTAGCATGTAGTATGTATGTAGCATGTAGTATGTATGTAGCATGCAGTATGTATGTAGCATGCATGTAGTATATATGTAGTATGTATGTAGCATATATGTAGTATGTATGTAGCATGTAGTATGTATGTAGCATGCAGTATGTATGTAGCATGCATGTAGTATATATGTAGTATGTATGTAGCATATATGTAGTATGTATGTAGCATGTAGTATATATGTAGTATGCATGTTGCATGCATGTAGTATATATGTAGTATGTATGTTGCATGTAGTATATATGTAGTATGCATGTTGCATGCATGTAGTATATATGTAGTATGTATGTTGCATGTAGTATATATGTAGTATGAATGTAGCATGTATGTAGTATATAGTATGAATGTAGCATGTATGTAGTATGCATGTTGTATGTATGTAGCATGTATGTAGCATGTAATTTTTTTTTTTTTTTTACATTCAACACATTAGCCGGATGATGGGACTACTACTGTCCCATCATTGGCTAATGTGTCAATCACTGTCATGGTAGCAGGCATCGCCCGATGGGACTTGTAGTCCCATCGGACGATGCCTGCACAGACCCCCGAAGCCTGCACAGACCACCGGCAGGCCGGCACAGCCCACCGGAGCCTGCACAGACCACCAGCAGGCCGGCACAGCCCCCCGGCAGGCCGGCACAGACCACCGGAGCCTGCAC